>NW_020172768.1:5333964-5401051 GCF_003031525.2 Neophocaena asiaeorientalis asiaeorientalis | reverse complement strand
CCCCGCCCCCTCCCCCTGCCCCCTCCCCATCCGTGGAAAAATTGTCTTCCATGAAACTGGTCCCTGGTGCCAAAAAGGTTGGGGACCGCTTCTTTAGACCACTGATTTCATCCTTTTCTTTAATCTTTCAGATTCAATTTGAGTAGAGAAGTAATTTCTAAGCATTCTTCTTCACATATAGATATAACATATCCACTGACATAATATTTATACAGTGATCAATTTAGATTATTGTCTTTCTTCCTCAGCTTCGGAGCTTGATTCATTCAATGTACGTGTTCTGTTTGTTCTGACTGAACAGAATTGAAGATTTTACTGCTAAGCTAAATATTGCCCTTCTTTGTTTCCTCCCCCTACAGTGTTTTCTCCAGCAGTCCCATGATGTGTATAGCTTCTGCCTTCTCTTAGGTGCAAACACCCACATTAGGAGCCCTAGTCCTTCTAATTGATTGTTACATTTATTTACAGAGTAATTTTCCAGTTTTTACTAATTCCTTGGGGCCAAGTACCTCTTTTGTTGTGGAGAGAAGTGGGAGTGTAGCCTCCTTGAACCTCTGTTTTTCTCTGCCGGTTTACCAGTCAGTATGATCCCATTTGCTTTTTTGTCTTCCAGAAGTTGATCGAGATTTCTGGCCTGCTGATCCCACCCATATTAATCTCTTAAGGAGTTATTTCCTTTTATTTGGCTTACTGCTTTTCAGAGACTCGGAGGAGAGCTCTGTTTCTCAACATATATGCAGTCTTGAATTGGAAGCCCACTGGTAGTTATTTTCATGGCTTTTGAGAGGGAACTTCTGAAGGGGGCATTCAGTGAGGCAGAATCTTGGTGTCTGTCACCTAGTCTAGTGGGTCTCTAGAGGTGAGAATGGCTTGTTTTAGTGTCCTCTTCAGGCTGGGAAGTGGGAACTTCTAGGAGAAAATGGTCTATCTCATCTGGAGTGACCGAGATGTACTAATATATTTCAGTTTTCCCATCTGCAAAATAAGGCTAATAACAGTGTATCAAACAGTAACCAGTTAAAAGATATAATGGAAGAAAAGGTGCCATTTTTAAGAGCACCAAAGAAGATAAAATACTCAGAAATAAACTTAATAAGGAACTCTAAAACCTATATGAAGAAAATTTAAAATATCACTGAAGGACATAAAAGACGTTTGGAACAAATGAAAAGATATACCTTGTTCATAACAAAATATTCAACATCATAAAATGTCAGTTTCTTATAAATTTAATGTGATAATAAGAATCCTTGTAAAAACCTAGGTTAATTGGTTTTGAAAGAAATTGACCTTGACCAAATAATTGAGCAAAGAAACTTTGGGGAAAAGAAAAAAGCAAGGATGTTGGATAGAGGATTAGTGTGAGCAGACATTGCTATAAAGTGTCAATAGTTAAAAACTTGTGGTGCCGGTATGAATAGAGGGCATAAGGGAGTAAAATGGAAAGCCTAGAAATACACCCTAATACATAGGGAAGATATGGCAAAGATGGCTTCTCAAAAACCAACAGAGACATTATGTTTGTTTGTTTTTTTAAAATTATTTTTGGCTGCGTTGGGTCTTCATTGGTGTGTGTGGGCTTTCTCTAGTTGCGACAAGTGGGGGCTACTCTTCGTTGTGGTGCGTGGGCTTCTTGTTGTAGTGGCTTCTCTTGTTGCGAAGCATGGGCTCTAGGCACATGGGCTTCAGTAGTTGTGGCACGTGGGCTAAGTAGTTGTGGCTCAGGGGCTTAGTTGCTCTGTGGCATGTGGGATCTTCCCGGAACGGGGCTCGAACCCGTGTCCCCTGCATTGGCAAGCAGATTCTTAACCACTGGGCCACCAGCAAAGTATTGAGGAAAGACTTTGGGGGAAACTGCATATGCATCTGTGGAAAATAAAATTGGAGATCTACCTCATACCAGGGATAATTTCCAAATGGTTGAAGATATAATGTATTAAAGGAAACCATGAACTATTCAAAAGAAAACATGGAAAATTAAAAAAAAATTGTTTTAGATGAGGAAAGGCATTTTGAACTGACTTAAAATGCAAAACTCCCCATAGAGCCCCATTAGCTTCCGGTCTGTCAGGAAGTCTAAGCTCTGCTCTGAGTCTGACGTGGCTGACTGCAGGGAGCTCTGCAACCCGTTGGTACCAAACCACACCCCTCGAACATCTGTGTGCCTGACAGGGTCTTGATGCTCCGGCTGGGTGTCAGGCCTGAGCCTCTGAGGTGGGAGAACTGAGTTCAGGACACTGGACCAACAAAGATCTCCTGGCCCCACATAATATCAATTTGCGAGAGCTCTCCCAGAGATCTCCATCTCAACGCTAAGACCCAGCTCCACTCAACGACCAGCAAGCTCCAATGCTGAACACCCCATGCCAAACAACCAGCGAGACAGGAACACAACCCCACCCATTAACAGAGAGGCTGCCTAAAATCATAAGAAGTTCACAGACACCCTGAAACACACCACCGGATGTGGTCCTGCCCACCAGAAAGACAAGATCGAGCCTCATCCACCAGAACACAGGCACTAGTCCCGTTCACCAGGAAGCCTACACAACCCACTGAAGCAACCTTACCCACTGGGGGCAGACACCAAAAACAGCGGGAACTATGAACCTGCAGCCTGCGAAAAGGAGACCCCAAACACAGTAAGTTAAGCAGAATGAGAAGACAGAGAAATACAGAGCAGATGAAGGAGCAAGGTAAAAACCAACCAGACCAAACAAATAAAGAGGAAATAGTCTACCTGAAAAAGAATTCCGAGTAATGATAGTAAAGTTCCAAAATCTTGGAAATAGAATGGAGAAAATTCAAGAAACGTTTAACAAGGACCTAGAAGAACTAAAGATCAAACAAACAATGATGAACAATACTATAAGTGAAATTAAAAATTCTCTAGAAGGAATCAATAGCAGAATAACCGAGGCAGAAGAACGGGTAAGTGACCGGAAAGGTAAAAGAGTGGAAAAACTACCACAGAGCAGAATAAAGAAAAAAGAATGAAAAGAATTGAGGACAGGCTCAGAGAGCTCTGGGACAGCAAAAAGTACCAACTTTCCGAATTATAGGGGTCCCAGAAGAAGAAGAGAAAAAGAAAGGGACTGAGAAAATATTTGAAGAGATTGTAGTTGGAAACATTCCTACTATGGGAAAGGAAATAGTCAATCAAGTCCAGGATGCGCAGAGAGTCCCATACAGGAGAAATCCAAGGAGAAACACGCCAAGACACGTATTAATCAAACTATCAAAAATTAAGTACAAAGCAAATATATTAAAAGCAACAAGGGAAAAGTAACAAGTAACATACAAGGGAATCCCCATGAGGTTAACAGCTGATCTTTCAGTAGAAACTCTGCAAGCCAGAAGGGAGTGGCAGGACATATTTAAAGTGATGAAAGGGAAGAACCTACAACCAAGATTACTCTACCCAGCAAGGATCTCATTCAGATTTGACAGAGAAATTAAAACCTTTAAAGACAAGCAAAAGCTAAGAGAATTCAGTGCCACCAAACCAGCTTTACAACAACTGCTAAAGGAGCTTCTCTAGGCAGGAAACACAAGAGAAGGAAAACACCTACAATAACAAACCCAAAACAATTAAGAAAATGGTAATAGGAATATACATATTGATAATTACCTTAAATGTAAATGGATTAAATTTACTCCAATCAAAAGACACAGACTGGCTGAATGGATACAAAACAAGACCCATATATATGCTGTCTACAGGAGACCCACTTCAGACCTAGGGACACATACAGTCTGAAAGTGAGGGGATGGAAAAAGATATTCCATGCAAATGGAAATTAAAAGAAAGCTGCAGTAGCAATTCTCATATCAGACAAAATAGACCTAAAAAAAAAAAGACTATTACAAGAGACAAAGAAGGACACTACATAATGTTCAAGGGATCAAGCCAAGTAGAAGATAGAACAATTGTAAATATTTATGCACCCAGCATAGTAGCATCTCAATACATAAGGCAAATGCTAACAACCATAAAAGGGGATATCGACAGTAACACAATAATAGTAGGTGACTTTAACACCCCACGTTCACCAATGGACAGGTCATCCAAAATGACAATAAATACGGAAACAAAAGGTTTAAATGACACATTAAACAAGATGGTCTTAATTGATATTTATAGGACATTCCATCCAAAAACAACACAATACACTTTCTTCTCAAGTGCTCATGGAACATTCTCCGGGATAGATCATATCGTGGGTCACAAATCAGCCTAGGTAAATTTAAGAAAACTAGAATCCAACAGCACATTAAAAGGATCATACACCATGATCAAGTGGGGTTTATTCCAGGAATGCAAGGATTCTTCAATATACGCAAATCTATTCTGTGATCTTGCTAAATTATTTTATTTATTAGGATTGTTTTTAGAGTCTGTTAGATTGTTTACATACTGTATCATTTTCACATGAGAATTTTATTTTTTCTGTTCTAATTTTTATACCTCTTATTTATTTTCCTTACCTTCTTAAATAAAACTGATTAAGAGGGACTTCCCTGGTGGCGCAGTCGTTAAGAATCCGCCTGCCAGTGCAGGGGACGTGGGTTCGAGCCCTGGTCCGGGAAGATCCTACATTTCGTGGAGCCGCTAAGCCCGTGTGCCACAACTACTGAGCCTGCGCTCTAGAGCCTGTGACTCACAACTACTGTAGCCCACGCGCCTAGAGCTCGTGCTCCGCAACAAGAGAAGCCGCTGCAATGAGAAGCCTGCACACCGCAACAAAGATAGCCCCTGCTTGCCGCAACTATAGAAAGCCTACGCACAGCAACAAAGACCCAACGCAGCCATAAATAAATAAATAAAAACTGATTAAGATCTCAAGGACAATGTTGAATAGAAGACATTCTTGTCGTGTTCATGACCATTTTGACCATGCTTGTCAGCGGGAAAGTATCAGTTTTACCATTAAGTGTGATGCTAGGTGTGTTTGTGTGTGTTTTAATAATCCTCATCAAAACATACACGTATTTAAAAGATCATGAATAAGTATTAAATTTTACCTACTGAAATTATATATGTTTTTATTCCTTTATTTTAATGATGTGGTCAGTTTATAGGGATTGATTTTAGAATATTAAAATAATTTGTAATTTGGACTGAAACTCACTTGTTCACTATCCATTTTGCTAATATTTTGCTTAGGAGTTCTGCAACTATGTTCATGATGTTGAACCATAATTTGTTTTTCTAGTAGTGTCTTTATCAGCTTGTTATGAAGGCTGTTCTGGCCTCATGGAACAGGTTGGTAGGTCTTCCTTTTACTTTTATGCTCTGGAAGAATGTATGTAAGATTATTATTATTTATTCCTTAAATGTTTGAAAGAATTCGCCAGTGAATCCATTTGGGCTTGCAGTTTTCTTACAGATTCATTTTCTTTAATAGCTATAAGACTGTTTAAATCTTTTGTTTCTTGTTTCAGTTTTGATAAGTTGTGTTCTTCAGGGAATTTGTTCATTTAAACTAAATTCTCAATATATTGGAATAGAGTTGTCGGTAGTATCCTCAGAGTCTTTTTTTTTTATTTTTTAAAGTATTTATTTGGCTGTGGTGGGTCTTAGTTGCGGCAGGCAGGATCTTCGTTACCACGTGCAGAATCATCTTTGCAGCGTGTGGGATCTTTAGTTACCCATGCAAACTCTTACTTGCGGCATGTTGGGACTAGTTCCCTGACCAGGGATTGAACCCTGGGCACCCTGCATTGGGAGCGCAGTGTCTTAGCCACTGGAACACCAAGGAAGTCCCTCTCAGAATCTTTTTTAATGTCGGCAGGCTTCTAGTTATATCTCCATTTTCATTCTTTATATTTGTGTTCCTTGTTTTTTTCTCAATGTTTTTTCCTAGGCGTTCTCCATTTTATTAATCTTCCAAAGAATCAACTTTCTGGCTTTGATTTCTTCTATTATACACCTGCTTTCTATTTCATTGATTTCTTTATTAAATTTTTTTTCTTTCTACTTTTTTGAATTAATTTTCTGTTCTTTTTCTAGATTTTTATGATGGAAGCATAAATCATTTATTTTTCAACTTGTCTTATTTCAGATAATATACATTTAGAGGTGTGAATTTTGCTCCAGTTCAGTTTTATTCTACACATTTTAATGTGTTTATTTTTGTTTTTCAGATCAAAATATTTTCTAATTTCTGTTGTGATTTTGTGTATTTGACTCATGAGTTATTCAGAATTTTGTTTCTTAATTTCCAAACATTTGGGAGAATTTTTAGTTATCTTTCAGTAACTGATTTTTAAAAAAAATAAATTTATTTATTTTTGGTTGCATTGGGTCTTTGTTGCTGCACGCGGGCTTTCTCTAGTTGCGGAGAGCAGGGGCTACTCTTCGTTGTGGTGTGCAGGCTTCTCATTATGGTGGCTTCTCTTGTTGTGGAGCATGGGCTCTAGGCACGCAGGCTTCAGTAGTTGTGGCACACAAGCTCAGTAGTTGTGGCTTATGGGCTGTAGAGGGCAGGCTCAGTAGCTGTGGTGCACGGGCTTTAGTTGCTCCATGGCATGTGGGATCTTCCTGGACCAGGGCTCGAACCCGTGTCCCCTGCATTGGCAGGCGGATTCTTAACCACTGCACCACCAGTAAAGTCCCTTTCAGTAATTGATTTTTAGTGTAATGCTCTGGTGGTCACAAAACACTTCGTTCATGATTTAAATTTTTTGTATTTGTTGTGACCATTTCATGGTCTAGCATATGGTCTTTTTGTAAATGTTTTGTATGCACTTGTAAAGAATGTATATTCTGTAGTTGTTGGGTTTAATGTTTTAGCTCAGGTTGGAAAATTGGGTTGTTCAAATCTCCTATATACTTACATTTTTTTCTTTTTGCTTGCTTATTCTATCAGTTACAGAGAAACGTTTGTTAAAATCTACACCTGTAAGGTGGATATAGCTATTTTCCTTTTAGTTCTTTCAGATTTTGCCTTATGTATTTTGAAGCTGTGTTATTTGTTGCATATGGATTTTATTATTATTTTACTCTGTTGATTTGACACTTTTATCATCATGAAATGTCCCCCTTTACCTATTTTTAATTAGAATTTTTAGTCCATTTACTTTTTTATTGAGATACAATTTACATGCCATAAAATTCATTCTTTTAAAGTATATGATTATGTGGTTGTTAGTATATTTTCAAACTTACACAAACACCACCACTATCTAATTCTTGAACGTTTCAGAAAGAGATCTCTTATTCATTGGTAGCAACTCTCCATTTGGTCCTCCATCAAGCCCCTGGTAACCACCAGTATACTTCCTGTCTCTGTGAATTTGATTATTCTAGATATTTTGTACATATGGAATCGTACAATCTGTGGTCTTTTGTGTGTGACTTCTTTCATTAAGCATAATGCTTTTACTCTTCATCCATGTGGTAACATGGATTAGCACTTCGTTCTTTTTTTAATGGCCAAATATCATTTTATAGTATGAATCTGGTAAATTTTTTGGTTCATTTTTCAGTTGGTGCTTGTTTCTACTTTTTGGCTATTATGAATACTATTGCTGTGCATATTCATGTAAAAGTTCTTGGTGGACATACGCTTTTATTTCTCT
This sequence comes from Neophocaena asiaeorientalis asiaeorientalis, assembly GCF_003031525.2. NCBI lineage: Eukaryota > Metazoa > Chordata > Mammalia > Artiodactyla > Phocoenidae > Neophocaena > Neophocaena asiaeorientalis. The sequence goes on along the minus strand of NW_020172768.1, from coordinate 5,393,467 downwards.
TGGTTAAATACCTAGGAGTGGAATTGATGGCTCATACAGTTTTTCTATGTTTAACATCTTGAGAAACTGCCAAACTGTTTTCTATAGTGACTGTGCCATTTAAATTCCTGCCAGTAATGAATGAGGGTTACAGTTTCTACACATGCTTGCTAACTAGTCCAGTCGTCTTAAAAATTATTAATAATATCCTTGGACTGAAGTTTACCATCTTGATATTTATTTATTTGCCTTGTTTGTTCTTTGTGCCTTTATTCTTCCTTTACTGCTTTCTTTGGGATTAATCAAGTATGTTTTATTTTTCAAAATTTTCTCCTCTATTAGCTTTTTAGTTGTACATTTATTATTCTTTTAGTGGTTACCATAGGGATTGTAACATATATCTTTGGAATGTTGCATTCTTCTCTAAAATAGGATTTATTTCACTTCCCAACCAATAGAGGATTCTTAAACTGTTTGGCTGCATGTACCCCTCCTATCCTTTGTGCTTTTTTATGTCTATTATGAACCTCGTAGGACATTATTTTTGTGTTTACATCTGCTTTTACATCAATATTTACTTATGTTTCCCCACTTTTTGTGCTCATCATGCATTTCTGTAGATCTGGATCAGTTTCTTTTGGTTGGAAGAACTCTACTATTTCTTTTATTGAAAGTCTTCTGATAATAAATTCTTTCAGCTTTTGTTTGAAAATAAGTTATTTTACCTGATTTATTAGTGGATAGTTTTGTGAGGCAGAGGGTTCTATGTTGGTAGTATTTTCCCTTTTACTATGCTGAAGATTTATGCTATTATCGTTTCCATTGAAATGTCCTCACATTGTTATCATTGCTCCTTTGAAATCAATTTGTCTTTTATTTTCTGGCTGCTTTTAAGAATTTCTCTTAATTTTTTATAGCAGTTTGAGTGTAATATAGGTGTTTATTTTTTAAAATCCTGCTTGAGATTTGTAAGATTCGTTTGATCTGTAGTTTGATGACTGCCATCAGTTTTGAGAATTTTCAGCCTTTATTTTTAAAATATTGCTTTTGTTTCTTTCTTAAATTCATGTGTCTTATCTCTGAGTTGTGAATTTAGACATATTTGAGGCCTTTTTTGCATACTTTATGCTGTTTTATGTATTTCTGTCACTTTTTTCTTAATGTGCTTCCATGTGGATATTTTATACTGAACTGTCTTCCAGTTCACTAATCCTCTCTTTAGTCATGTTCATTGTTCTATTAAACTGATCCAATGAGTTCTTAATTTCAGATATGGTATTTTTCAGTTTTAGGATGAACATTTTGTTGTTTTCCATAGATTCCAATTTTCTGTTGAAATTCTTCATCTTTTCATCTATTTCTTTCATTTTATTGAACATTAATGATAAATGTTTTTAACAACTTGATAAAAATGTAGCTGAATTTTTCTTATCAAGTTGTATATTACTCTTCTCCCTCTGCTTTGTCCTAGGCAAGTAATTGTTTGTAATTCATCTCATCTTGGAGATTCTTGTTTTATGTTAGAGTTTAGGCTAGTTGGTTGCCTGGAGACCTCAGTTTTCTGATGGATCCAAAAGAAGTCATGATTTCATAGATTATCTGCTTCTTCCTCTTGTTAGGCTGGGAGTGATGCTCTTTACAGCTTTCTGCATTGTAAACAGAAGCCAGAAATCCATGATAGCAATTTTAAAGTCCTTTTCTGATAATTCTAAAATCTGAATGAAATGTGAGTCTTTTTCTGTTTTGACAATTTATTCCCAATGTTTATTCATTTGTTCCTGTTTATTATTATTATTATTAATTTTGGGGGCATCCCTTGTTATGTTTATTGGATGCCACACAAGGTGGATGAGAAATTTGCAGAGGGTCTATAGGATGTTATTTTCCTCTGAGGACAGTTAATTTTTCTTCTGGCAGTTCTGATCATGTCAGGCCTTGATTTTAAACTCGGTTAGAGCTTGTTTATTGCTATTTTGACCGTACTCCCAAGGCATGACTGTTCTGGAGTCTTAGTTGAGAGCCCAGCGTTTTTCTTTTCAGTACTCCTCTATCTTGGCAGTGCTTGCCTGCCAATCTCCATCTCCTCAGCATGGCTGGGCTGTTGAAATATCTGCTTGGCTTTTTGTTGCCCATCAGCTGTTTTTTGATAGTTTTTTTGGCATCTTGTCCTATATACTTATGTAAGCTTAGGAATCAGTTAACAATTTGAGGGGAATTTTCATGTAGATTTTTAGGCTCCTTCTATATATATCTTTTGGGGGACATTTTTCACTCTGGAGCCTCCTCTGCTTTGGCAACCCCAGTCTCCAGGCTCTGCCTTCTCAGCCCAGTTAAGGTACAGCAGTGTGCTTGGGCTCTATTTGCCATCATTGGTCTAGAAAATCTCTTATACCAAAGAATGATTAAATGTGGAATTTGCTTCATGGGCTCCCCTGCTCTCCAAGGATGTAGCCCCAGAAATCCTACCTGTCAAGCTTGCTTTCCTGTGCTTTCAGGCAAGTCGTTTTATATGTTTTTTTTCAGCATTCATAGTTGTTCTTGAGAATGCTAGTGCAATACACTATGTTCCATAAATTGGAACCAGAAGTGCCATATCTCTTTTCTCATTTTGCATGTTCACTAATGCTTAGCAGAGTTCTATAAATATTGATGGCTGTTGCAAATCTTTTCAAGGTTCCAACTGTGTTGAACAGATAAAATCAGTCCTTATATAATAATTACCATAGAATAAAGGATAACTAGTTATAAACCTTAGTTTTATCTCCTGGAATAAAAGCAGGTATTGGTACATCAGGAAAGAGCTCTGAAAGCAGAGCAGAAATGGAGGGCCAGTACTAGCCACTAAAACTCTTTTAACTGAACTTCAAATCTGGTATGATTATCTGTTCTTTGAATTGTGGTCATTGGAAAGCTGTCCTAGAAACAGGAACTCTTCTCACAGTCTTTCATGTTTTGATCTCTAGGAAGATGAAGTCCTCAGGACATTCTGAAGAGGATGATTTTGTTCCAGAACTACACAGAAACGTTCACCCTCGAGAGCGGCCTGATTGGGAAGAAACACTTAGTGCAATGGTAAATCAGTTTTATGCATATGTATATATGTTTATTTTACTTACATAAAGAAAAGGAACTGAGGAAGCATTACTCACATAAAAAAATTTTTGTTGTTTTGCTTATTTGTTCAGGAAATATCTGTTGAGAGAATTATCTATTCAAGGCACTGTTTTAGACTCTCTGGGCAGAGCTGTGAATAAAACACACACATTTCCTGCCTTTGTAGCTTATATTTTAATGAGATAGGAAGAGAAGCAAATAATTAAATATATACTATGTCATGTGCCATTGTAGAAAATTAATGCAGAGTGGTGGGGTTACAGAGTGGGAGAAGAGAGTGTGAAAGAATAGTTGCTAGTTATATAGGATGGACACAGATGGCCTCTGGGAGAAGTTGAGATTTGAGCAGACACCAGAGGGATGTGAGGGAGTGTGTTTATCTGGGAACAGATCATTTTAGGCAGTGGAAGAACAAGTTAAAGGCTGTAGCATAGAAATAAAAAGCAAGTTGGAAAAAAAACACAAGTAGGACATGTGGCTGAAACTGAGCTGGGAAAAGTAGAGGAGATGAGGTCAGAGAAGTGGTTTGTTGTACTCCATTATAAGGACTTTGGTTTTTTATGCTGAGTGAGCTGGGAAACCATTGGAGGATTTTTAGCCAAGAAGTGACATGATCTGGCTTAAAATTTTAAAGGAAGTCTCTGGTCTCTGTGAATAGGCTAAAGAGGGAGGCAAAAAGAGGAAATAAGGAGACCAGTTAGAAGGTTACTGTATTAGATGGACAGTGATGGTAGCTTGAACCAGGATGGTAGATGGGGAAAATGGTTCGATTCTGGATGTAGTTCTACAGATAAAGCCAAGCATTTTTACTCATGAATGGGACAGAGAGAGTAAGATAGAGATGTCAAGGATGAGTTCAAGTTCTTTGGCTGATCAGCCTGAAGAATGGAGTTTATGTTCACTGAGATACTGGAAAAGCAGTTCTTGTTTGTTGGGAGTTAGGTGGGAAAATCCTGTGTAGTGTAGTTTTTCCACATAAGTTTGAGATAGTCATTTAATCTATTATAACTTTTATAACTTTTTGTAATTCAGATCTGTTAATGAGAACAATTAAATTTGTTTTGCAGAGAATAACATTTTACTTAATTGGAGTTAAAAGTTAGTGATTCTTGTCAAAATTTGAATGCAGATGTTCATTTGTCAATGCAGGTTTGTAATGAGATTTTACATATTTCAGTTTTGAAAATGGCTTTTCCCTCAGGTACTGCCAAATATATCAATTTACGAGCATGTGATTTTAATTGAGCGTATTTGTCGCTTAGAAGGTGTTTATGGAATTCTGTGTCTTCTCTTGATATTTTCCTTTTAGCATAACATTGCATTGCAAATCTCTATGCTGAGGAGATGTGAAGTAGTCTCACTGAAGACAAACACGCGCCACACCCCTATTGAATCAAGTAATCCCTGGGGGTGCCAGCATGCCACTGAAAGCATATTCAATACATTCTTCTGCTTATTTAGAAACCTTTCACAGTTTTCCCATGTATTTTGATAACCTGCAGTAAGTCTACATTGAATTTATCAATGGGAAGAAAGGCGGTATTTGTTATGTGGTGGTTTGTTTACTCTGTATTAAAATGTCATATGACGCGTAACATAGAAAGTTACCGAATTCTGTTTTCTGGAGTTCACATTGATTTGTTTATGGAAATTACCATTTGTATCATATGTTCTTAGCATCTTTTATTATTATATTGGTACTCTAATTTCTTTATTTGTAAACTTTTTTTTAAATTAATTTAATTTTATTTTATTTTTGGCTGTGTTGGGTCTTTGCTGCTGCACGCAGGCTTTTCTCTAGTTGTGGCGAGCGGGGGCTACTCATCGTTGTGGTGCGTGGGCTTCTCATTGCAGTGGCTTCTCTTGTAGAACACGGGCTCTAGGTGCGTGGGCTTCAGTAGTTGTGGCACGTGGGCTCAGTAGTGTGGCTCACAGGCTCTAGAGTGCAGGCTCAGTAGTTGTGGCGCACGGGCTTAGTTGCTCCACGGCATGTGGAATCTTCCCGGACCAGGGCTCGAACCCGTGTCCCCTGCATTGGCAGGCAGATTCTTAGCCACTGAGCCACCAGGGAAGCCCTGTGTGTAAACTTCTTGAAGGCAAGTGCTATGATTCTATTTTTTGAAAAAATCATTACACTCAATAAATAGTACATTGCAAGGTTGCAAAAAGTGTACAGCGAATGATGAAAAGGATATAAATGAGATTAGAGCTGCTGTTTTACTACACTTTCTCTAGAAAATTATACTGATTTTTTTTTTTTTTTTTGCGGTACGCGGGCCTCTCACTGTTGTGGCCTCTCCCGTTGCGGAGCACAGGCTCCGGACGCACAGGCTCAGCGGCCATGGCTCACGGGCCCAGCCGCTCCGCAGCATGTGGGATCCTCCCGGACCGGGGCGTGAACCCGTGTCCCCTGCATTGGCAGGCAGACTCCCAACCACTGCGCCACCAGGGAAGCCCGATTATACTGATTTTAATGAGGAAGTAAGAGTAAAGAAAGTTTGGGACCTTTTTCTCTTTCAATAATAATATGTGTGAAATATTACATTGAGAATGAAGTTTATTAAGAGAAACCTTTATAAAATGTTTTTCCAAAACAATTCCATTTATTTAATTTTTTAATAGTTTTCGAAATAAAAGGGCTTAAGTGTTGAACTTTTATCGATTTGTGTGGTGTGGCCAGAATATTAGTTTTTTTTTTTTTTTTTTTTTTTTTTTTTTTTGCGGTACGTGGGCCTCTCGCTGCTGTGGCCTCTCCCGTTGCGGAGCACAGGCTCTGGATGCGCAGGCCCAGCGGCCATGGCTCACGGGCCCAGCCGCTCCGTGGCATGTGGGATCTTCCCGGATTGGCACACGAACCCGTGTCCCCTGCATCAGCAGGTGGACTCTCAACCACTGTGCCACCAGGGAAGCCAGAATATTAGTTTTTTAATACATATCTAAAAGAATGTCAGAACTTTCTGAATTGTTAAGAATTTAAAAAAGTTTGTAAACAGTCATTTTAAAATTGAGATATAATTGATTGTAACATTATATTAGTTTCAGAGGTACAATATAATGTTTTAGTATATGTGTATATTGTGAAATGTTCACCACAATAAGTTTAGGTAACATCCATTACCACACATAGATGCAGATTTTTTTCTTGTGATGAGAATTTCTAAAATTTACTCACTTAGCAACTTACAAATATACAACTCTGTAAGTATTGTATATTTACTATAGTAACCATGCTGTACTTTATGTCCCAGGACTTACTTATTTTATAGCTGGAAGTTTGTACTTTTTGACCACCTGAACCCATTTCGCTCACCCACCTTTGGCAACCACCAGTCTGTTCTCTGTATCTTTGAGTTCAATTTAATTAATTAATTAAGTATATCTTTTTAAAGCTTCCACATATAAGTGAGATCATATGGTATTAGTCTTTCTGTTTTTCACTTATTTCACTTAGCATAGTGCCCTCAAGGTCCATTTATATTGTAACAAATAGCAAGATTTCTTTCTTTTTAATGGCTGAATAATATTCCTTTGTGTATATATACCACATTTTCTTTATCCGTTCATCAATCAATGAATACTTCGGTTGCTTTCATTTTTTGGCCAGTGTAAATAATGCTGTAATTAACAGTCGAATTCGTGTGTTCATTTTCTTCAGATAAATACCCAGAAATGGAATTGCTGGATCATATGGTAGCTCTGATTTTCACTTTTTTGAGGAGCCTCCATACTGTTTTCTGAAGTGGCTGCACCATTTATATTTACAATACCAGTGCACAAGGGTACTATTTCTCTTTTCTCCACATCCTTGCTGTTACTTATTTTTTATCTTTTTAATAATAGCTATTCTAACAGGTATGAAGTGATAACCCATTGTGGGTTTGTTTTGCATTTCCGTGATGATTAGTGATATTGAGCACCCTTTCATGTACATGTTAGCCATTTGTATGTCTTCTCTGGAAAAATGTCTATTCAGAGCCTCTGCTCAGTTTTTTAATCGGATATTTTTTTCTTTTTGCTATTGAGTTGTGTGAGTTCTTTTATATTTTGAATATTAATCCCTTACTAGATATATGATTTGCAAAAATGTTCTCCCATTTTCTTTCTCTTTCTTCCCATGAAAGGTTACCTTTTCATTTGGTTGATGGTTTCCTTTGCTGTGTAGAACTTCTCAGTTTGATATAGTCTCACCTGTCTGTTTTATGCTTTTGTTGCTTTTGCTTTTATTGTCAAATGCAAAAAGTCATCTCCAGGACTGATGTCAAGGAGCTTAACTACCTATGTATTTTCCTAGGAGTTTAATGGCTTCACGTTATTATGCTCAAGTCTTTAATCCTTTTTGAGTTAGTTTTTGTGTGTGGTGTAAGATAGTGGTTCAGTTTTGTTCTTTTGCATGTGGCTGTCCAGTTTTCCCAACACCATTTATGAAGAGACTGTCCTTTTCCCATTGTATATTCTTGGCTTCTTTGTCATAAATTTATTGACAGTATAGAAGTGGACTGATTTTTGGGCTGTATGTTTCCATTCATCTATGTGTCTGTTTTTATGCCAGTATCATACTGTTTGGACTACTATAGCTTTGTAATATAGTTTGAAAGCAGGAAGTATTATGCTTCCAGCTTTGTTCTTCTTTCTCAAGATTACTTTGACTATTCCATGTCTTTTATGGTTCCATATAAATTTTAGAATTGTTTCATTTCTGTGAAAAATGCCATTGGAATGTTGGTTTTGCATTGAATTCAATTGAATTGAATCTGCAGATTGCTTTGGGTAAAATGAGCATTTTAACAGTATTAATTCTTCCAATCCATGGGTATGGAACATCCTTCTATTTGTATCTTTTTTACATTCTTTCATCAGTGTCTTATAGTTTTCAATGTTCAGGTCTTTCACTTCCTTCGTTAAGTCAATTTCTGGGTATTTTATTCTTTTTATTCAATTTGTTGAATCTCAATTGTAAATGAGATTGTTTTCTTAATTTCTTTTTCTGATAGTTCAGTTCACTATTTGTTTACAGAAATGGAACTAATTTTTGTATAATGATTTTGTATTCTGAAGCTTTACCAAATTTATTAGTTCTCACAGTTATTTTTTTGGTGGAGTTCTTAGGGTTTTCTTTATATAATATCATGTCATCTGTAAATAGTGATAGTAACACTATCACTTTCCAATTTGGATACCTTTTATTTCTTTCTCTTGCCTAATTGCTCTGGCTAGGACTTCCAATACTGTGTTAAATAGATGTGGCAAGAGTGGGCATCCTTGTCTTGCTCCTGGTCTTAGGGGAAAAGCTTCCACATATTCATTGTTGAGTATGATGTTATTTGTGGCTGTATCAGATATAGCCTTTATTATGTTGAGGTACAGTCCCTCTATACCTGATTTGTTGAGAGTTTTTATCATAAGTGGACGTTGAATTTTGTCAAATGCTTTTTCTGCATCTGTTGAGATGATCATATGATTTTTATCCTTAATTTTGTTCATGTGGTGTATCATGTTGATTGATTTGCAGATGTTGAACCAGATTTGTATCCCTGGATGAAATCCCACTTGATCATGGATGTATGATCCTTTTGCTGTTTTGCTGAATTTGGTTTGCTAATATTTTTTTGAGGATTTTTGTATCAATGTTTACCAGGGATATTGGCCTGTAATTTTCTTATCTTGTTGCATCCTTGCCTGGCTTTGGTATCAGTGTAATTCTGGACTTTTAAAATGAGTTTGGAAGAGCTTCCTCTTTTATTTTTTGGAAGAGTTTGACAAGAATTGGTATTAATTCTTCTTTCAGTCTTTGGTAGAATTCACTGGTTAAGCCACCTGGTTCTGGACTTCAGTTGATTGGGAGCTTTTTAATTACTCATTTAATCTCCTTACTGGTAATTGGTCTGTACTACATAGTCATTTTTAAGTCAAAACAGCAACAACAGTAAACCCTAAAAGAGGGCTCTATCCTTTTGTGATTTATGGCGTATGATTTATTTATTACTCTTCATAAATGTGTAGCTAAAACTAAGGTTTTTAAGAAATCTAATAAAAAGCTATATAATTTTTCTAAATTACTAAATTGAAATATTTATTTGAAGTTATTTAACAATGATATCATTTAGGAAATAAATATTAGGATCTTAAAAAAATAAGATTAAACACCTGAAGAGAGAGAGAATCTTTCACCAGTTTTGAATATTTTAACTAAAATCACCTTAATTGTCATACTTCTTAGTGTTTTTCCATTCACTTTATTCTTAGTATTGATCACTGCAAAATTCTCAAAATGGAGCCTGTTAATTCTTGAATTTTTTTGTTAGGAACAGTTTCAGTTGCTTTTTCTACCATTAAAATAAATGTGTTCAAGGCTCAGTGCTACAGCAGGTCATGTTGTAGCAAATGAAGTTATTATTGATAAAATAAAGTCAATGGTCCTGGCTGAAAATGCTCACACATGTGCTAACAACCAGAATCAGGAAAATTAAAACCAGTTACAAATTTTGAACTCCCAAAATACCAAAAAATTGAAAAAGGAAGACAGAAAGTTAATGCCCAGTGTTGTCAACACTGTGTGTGCTCAGGCACGTGCTGTCCCCCTCCTCTGCCTTCTCCCTCTGCAGTAACAAGCTGGAGCGTGCTCTCTCTCTCGCTCTCCCTCTCTCTTTCTCTCTCCCTCTCTCCCTCTCTCTCTCTCTCTCTCTCTCTCTCTCTCTGTCTGTCTCTCACACGCGCACACACACACACTCATGCACACACAGAAATTCACACTTCGCACCTCACAGTCACACCCACTCACTCCTGAAGGTTTGGTCTTTTCCTGTCTCTCTTCTTCCTACCTGCTAAATGTAGGTATTCACAGGGGTCTGTACTTTGTCTCTTTATGTTTATTTCTTGCTAGTTCTTTACTGTTCCTGTAGATTGTACTGTCATCTCTGTACAGATGACTGCCATGTCCATAGCTCTAGCCCTGTAAGAGTTCATTCCCTACATGAAGGTCCTGTAGAAACCATGGGCTACACATTTTCACTAAATCCTGTCTTTCCTCTCCCTGAAATGAGTTGTTTCTTTTTAACATTAGTTTATGTTAGTAACGCTAACTTTATTCCGGTCCCCCAGGTTCAAAACCTTGCATTTGTTATAAATGGTTTCATTTCATTTTTCTTAAAAGCAAAAGCTTGATCATTTTTGATCCAGTCACAGTGACCTCCTTACTTTTTCTCAAATAAGCCAAACATTCCCCTCCTTTGGGGCCTTATATTTGTGTTCTCTGCTCCTGGAAAGTGCTCTTCCTACACAATCTGCAAAGATTGCTCTCGCTCCGCCTTCAGACCTCTCTTCAGATGTTACACTTCAGTGCTGCCTTTACTTGCCACCTTAGGTGAAGTAATAACCCTATCCTCCTCTCTCTTTCTTTCTTACTCTGTTTTAATTTTCTTCGTAGTACTTGCAAATCCTGAATATTTGTATGATTATTGTCTTTCTTTTCCCTTAGAGTGTAAGCTCCTTGAGTATGAGGACTTCATCACTATTGTTTACTGTTTTAGCACCCTTGCCTGGCATAGTAAATTCTCAGTAAATATTTTTTGAATGAATGAAATTGTCATTCTCTGGACAAATTGAACTATTTGTTTCTCCTTGAAAAATGCCCTGAATTTTCCTACATTTTTATATCATTTCTCAGATATTAATATGAATTCTTTTTTCTTTTCCTTTCTTCTCTTCTTTTTTTCTTTTTTCCCCTTCTCTCTTTCCTTTCTTTTTTAAAACAAAAGTGAGACCATTGGTACACTTTTCTTAGACTTTTAAAAAATGCTCTTTGTATTTGGACTTTTTCCCTCTCTATTGCCTACTTTCTTTTTTTTAAATTGAAGTATAATTGACTTACAATATTATGTTACAATATTATGTTAGTTTCAGGTATACAACACAGTGATTTGGTATCTTTATACATTATAAAATGAACACCAGGATAAATCTAGTTACCATCTGTCACCATACAAAGTCATTAACTATAGTCAACCATGCTATACATACATCCTCATGACTTATTTATTTCATAGCTGGAAGTTTGTACCTCTTAATCTGCTTCATTATTTCACTCATCCCACTACCCTCCTCTCCTCTGGTGACTACCAGTTTGTTCTGTCTGTGAGTCTATTTCTGTTCTGTTCTGTTTGTTTGTTTTTTTTTTTTTGATTCCACATATAAGTGAAATCATACAGTATTTGTCTTTGTCTGTCTGACTTATTTCATTTAGCAAAATAGCCTCAAGGTCCATTCATGTTGCAAATGGCAAGATTTCATTCTTGTTTATGGGTGGGTAATATTCCTCTGTGTGCGTGTGTGTGTGTGTGTGTGTGTGTGTGTGTGTGTGTGTGTGTGTGCGCTTTATCCATTCATCCTATTGGTGGACACTTAGATTGCTTTTATACAGTACTGCAGTGAACATAGGGGTACATATATCTTTTGAGTTAGTCTTTTTGTTTTCTTCAAATAAATACCCAGAAGTAGGATTGCTGGATCATATGGTAGTTCTATTTTTAGTTTTTTGAGTACCCGTCATACTGTTTTCCACAGTGACTGCACCAGTTTACATTCCCACCAACAGTGCGTGAGGGTACCTTCTTCTCCATGTCCTTGCGCACATTTGCATTTCTTGTCTAATGCCTGCTTTCTAAAGAAGAATGAGGATTGATAGAGCAGCTGGATTTTTTCTTTCGGAATAAATTTGAGGAAGAGGTAATTTTGGAGGAGGTGTGTATTTTGTTTGTTGTTCCTTGGATTGATAGGTGTCCATCATATGTGGTGCTGAGACTGGTTTCTTTTACCCATCAAGCTAGGAAAACATTTGCAATTTGAATAAAAGGAAAGAAAGATACTGCAAATGCTCCTTAAATGAATATCTTTAGCTCTTTTATTACTGTGTGGTGTTTAACAGTTTACTTTTGACTGATGGCTGGATTGTAATTATAATTCATAGACGCTGATAATGTTTAGCATGCTAACATAGAAAATGCAGAAGAGTGGTTTTAAAAAAAAAAGAGACCAGTAATCCGATTTCCCATAGTGGTGAGATTATTTTGGTATATTTCCTTCATGATTTCTTTTTTTTTTTTAACATCTTTATTGGAGTATAATTGCTTTACAGTGGTTAGTTTCTGTATTATAACAAAGTGAATCAGTTATACATATACATATGTCCCCATATCTCTTCCCTCTTGCATCTCCCTCCCTCCTACCCTCCCTATCCCACCCCTCTAGGTGGTCACAAAGCACCGAGCTGATCTCCCTGTGTTATGCGGCTGCTTCCCACTAGCTATCTACCTTACGTTTGGTAGTGTATATATGTCCATGCCTCTCTTTCACTTTGTCCCAGCTTACCCTTCCCCCTCCCTGTATCCTCAAGTCCATTCTCTAGTAGGTCTGTGTCTTTATTCCCATCTTGCCCCTAGGTTTTTCATGACCTTTTTTTTTTTTTAGAGTCCATATATATGTGTTAGCATACGGTATTTGTTTTTCTCTTTCTGACTTACTTCACTCTGTATGACAGACTCTAGGTCCATCCACCTCACTACGAATAACTCGATTTCGTTTCTTTTTATGGCTGAGTAATATTCCATTGTATATATGTGCCATATCTTCTTTCTCCATTCATCTTTTGATGGACACTTAGGTTGCTTCCATATCCTGGCTATTGTAAATAGTGCTGCAGTGAACACTGTGGTACATGAGTCTATTCGAATTACAGTTTTCTCAGGGTATATATGCCCAGTAGTTAGAGGAAAACATAGGCAGAACACGCTGTGACATAAACCACAGCAAGATTCTTTTTGACCCACCTCCTAGAGAAATGAAAATAAAAGCAAAAATAAACAAATGGGACCTAATGAAGCTTAAAAGCTTTTGCACAGCAAAGGAAACCATAAACAAGACGAAAAGACAACCCTCAGAATGGGGGAAAATATTTGCAAATGAAGCAACTGACAAAGGATTAATCTCCAAAATTTACAAGCAGCTCATGCAGCTCAATATCAAAAAAACAAACAACCCAATCCAAAAATGGGCAGAAGACCTGTATAGACATTTCTCCAAAGAAGATATACAGATTGCCAACAAGCACATGAAAGAATGCTCAACATCATTAATCATTAGAGAAATGCAAATCAAAATTAAAGTGAGATATCATCTCACACCAGTCAGAATGGCCATCATCAAAAAATCTAGAAACAATAAATGCTAGAGAGGGTGTGGCGAAAAGGGAACCCTCTTGCACTGTTGGTGGGAATGTAAATTGATACAGCCACTGTGGAGAACAGTATGGAGGTTCCTTAAGAAACTAAAAATAGAACTACCATACGACCCAGCAATCCCACTACTGGGCATATACCCTGAGAAAATCATAATTGAAAAAGAGTCATGAACCACAATGTTCATTGCAGCTCCTTCATGATTTCTTATAATCAAAGAGTTTTTAACTTAACATCCATATAACCATGATTTTCTTATATAAATTTCCCCAAATTGTTAGTTTCAAAGAATATTGCTTTGTTGATATATTTCACTTTCTCATCATGTCTGAGAATATGATTTGACAGTTGTAAACCGTACACAATTTTGTTTCCTTTTTTTCTCCATTTAATATAAGCTTTCTGCCTTGTTATTAAGGTGCTGCAGCAAAGAGAAAATAGAATATTCCCCATTTTACATTATGGGAAGTGTCATAGGTGAAGGAGTTGGCTGGTTTACTGGAGGGAAGAGACCTCTGGAAAAGACTGGCTGGTGGACATAGTGTAGGGACACCTGTGAAGGGGGAATACAAAACATTGCCATGGATAGGGAAAGAAATTCAGTTTTCCTCCTCATAGCAGAAAAGAGTGAGGGTCTTGAGAGCTGCAGATGGGAAATGGAACAGATTTTAGTGTGCATAGTGAAACACAGGGTTACAAGGGAGAAGGGAGAGATGGCTCTTGCACTGAGTCACATCTGTACACCTCCCATCAGATACCTACCCCACCTGCAGAATTCGCAGTTTCTTCCAGGGCTTGCCTTCGTGTGGGGAGCATACTCCTGTGAGGGATGCTTCAGCAGAGTCTTGGGCAAGTACTGAAGTCAATGCATTCTTTGGAGTTCTGGGAGTTCTGGAAGGCAAGAGCTTCTGAGCCTTTGCCTCACAGTCCTGGGAAGAGAGAGAGTTTTAATTGCATGAGAAGTAAAGGAGCACTTAAAGCCTGAGGTCGCTTGGGAATTTCTAGGGTCTTAAATGTCCACATTGTTAGTATTCGTTTTCTACTGCTGTGTAAGAAATTATGACAAATTTGGGGGCTGAAAACAATACCCATGTGTTATCTTAACAGTTCTGTCGGTAGAAAGTCTGGGCAAGCTGAGCTAGGTTTTCTGCTCAGGGTCTCATAAGGTTGAAATCAAGGTGTTGGCTAGGTTGGGCTCTCATCTGAAGACTGAAGAATCTGCTTCCCACATCATTCAGTTGTGGACAGAATCTAGTTCCTTGTGATTCCTTCTGGTTCCTAGGTCTGAGGTCCCGGTTTCCTTGCTGGCTGCCAGCAGGGTGTGGGGTGGCGTGAGGACTGTTTCTCCTCCTGTAGGCTGTCTGAATTCCTTCTCACTTGGTTACCTCAATCTTCAAAGCCAGCAGTTGCACCTCAAGTCCTTCTCATTCTGTAAATTGTCTTTGACTTTCGCTACCAGCTGGAGAAAACTCTGGTTTTGAAGTGCTCATGTGATTAGATTAGGCTCACCCAGATAATTTTCATACTTTAAGATCAACTGACATGAGACTTTAATTACATCTGCAAAATCTTTTCACAGCATTACCTAGGTTAATGTTTGAATAACCAGGAGGTGGGAATTTTGTCAGGGGTGGAGTTGGGGGCCCGTTTAGAATTTTTTTGCTTAACAGTGTTATATAGTTTTTCTTTGTTATTTATGCTTCATAATATGTTTAACATATGTGATAACATTAGTTGATGAAAATTACAAATATTCAAGAAATTTTAAAACCACTAACACTCCATAAAACCTATTGCTTGGAAGAAATATATGTATACAGTGTGTTGTAATTGGTATTAAATGAAAACTCTTAATAAACAAATGTAATAACTACATAATACCCTATAATACAGAATGTGTTTTGATATTTTATTAATTAGTAGGACCTTGAGCTTGTTTTATACTCTTCACTTTGATGAATATCTTTATGGTGAACTTTGCCTTTTCTTTTTACTATTATGGGGAATTACTTAACCAAAGAGTGTGAGGATCCCTACATTACTTGTCAAGAAGTTTTGTTAATTCATACTATAATGTTTAGGGGCTTTTGTGCCATATATTTTCAATCTTAAAAATTTTTAGTCTTTCATATTTTGATAGGAATAGAGCTGTTTATCATTGTTGTAATTTCTCATTTAAAAAAATTCCAGGGCTTCCCTGGTGGCGCAGTGGTTGAGAGTCTGCCTGCCGATGCAGGGGACACGGGTTCGTGCCCCGGTCTGGGAAGATCCCACATGCCGCGGAGCGGCTGGGCCTGTGAGCCATGGCTGCTGAGCCTGCGCGTCCGGAGCCTGTGCTCCGCAACGGGAGAGGCCACAACAGTGAGAGGCCCGTGTAACGCAAAAAAAAAAAAAAAAAAAAAATTCCAGTCTTTGAACTTTTTTACTTCCATATGCCTATATTAGAGGTAGTAGGTTTTGTGATAATTCAGTTTAACCCGTGCAGCTAATGCACTATGGCAGGTTGCTTCTCTCTTGGTCTCAGTTTCCTCTCTACGGTGGAAATGGCTGAATGAGATTTCTTGAAGTTCTGTGATTATGTGTTAAATACCTTCCCATACTCTTTTTTTCCTTATTTAAAAATGTGTAATACCCATTAGCATCCTGCTGATACCTGTTAAGATGGACTTCATAGTATTTGGAGAAGATAGTCACACACGTAGACAATATGGAAGGGGCAGGCATTGTATGGGGCTCACTGTGGAAGCAGCCAGCGCTATGGTTCTGTATCAGAGGATAGTGTGTTATACTGGTGCTAAATCAGTTTACAGTTACCCATTCAGCATTAGAGTTTTATTTGGATTTGGGATCAAGAGAATTGGCATTTGAAGGATTGTTTAAAGATCTGTACCAGTGGTAGGAATGAGAGAATATTTTTCTGGGTTAGGGAGCATAGAAGCAAACAGGATAAAACATTGCCAGTTCCTATTTTTGCAATTTTTCAACATCAGCTTATGTTTTCCAGAAATGGATGAACTCTACAGTATGTGGTTTAACTGGTTCAGGTCATGGAGAAACAAATACTTCCCTTGTTATAGATGATACAGTTTTTTCAGTCTGCATTAGTTTTTTACCAGTGAGGGTTTCTTTTTTTTTTTTTGGCTTATGTTTAGCTTGTGGTAAACTATAGGGCTTAGATTTTGTTACACAAATTCTTGTCAAATAAAGTGTGTTCCCCCATACTTATGTAATTGAGTTTTGAATATAAATTGAAGGCTTTAATTTTTATTCTTGATGAACTTTATAATCATTTTAGTTTGTCTTTGCAACCTATTAAATAAAATCTCTTGAATTCTGTCCCTCAGAGTATTAATATGCTTTTAAGTTTTCTCCTATCTATGAAATTGATAAATACGTCATATATGTTTTTGTCTTTTATAAAAATTTTGATAAATTTGGGAATAAAACAGCCCTGTGGTCTGCTGCCTCTTTCCTGTCACACAGTAACTTGCAGTGCCATTGACACTTACTTCACATTCTTGAGTATATAATCAGCTCCACATTCGTCTCATTGTAGTAATATTGAATTCCCATTTAAAAATTGTATCCACTAGCCTATCACAGAAGACTCAGCTATATACCTGGCTGTAATCTAGTTTCAGTATGCCTTCTACATTTGTCTGTTGCCATTCTGCCAGTCTTATTTAAACACTGCCACTTGCCCCCCAAAGGAAATGAGTAAGGGTTTCTACTTAATGTCTTTGCTTTATATTTGAACTATGTCTTATGCTGAAAACCTTTTTAATGACCTTAACAATTACTAGTTTGATTTAATCTACTTTTAATAGTTTTAAAGGAATAATGCAACTATTATTGAAAGCAATTTGTTTCCTTTCATCTCTAGGATATATCATATTTGGAATGTGTTACTTTGCATTACTGTCATTTGAAGTAATTCCTCTCTGTGTGCTTAAGCTTCCAGCTTTAAATGATTATGTTCATTTATTTTATTTGGGTTTTGATTTTAAGAGTTTGCCTTCTTCCCCCATTTTAATTTAACTTAGTTTTTACAAATATTTAAAACATTTATTTACATGGCCCTAAAATCTGAATGACCGAATAAAGCATTCAGAAAAATCAGGCTTCTATCCCTGTCTCTTTGTTCTTCATATGTGAACGTTTTATTTTTTTCATATGTGAACATTCTAATTGGTCATCGTTTCTCACTTTTTAAGTGTAACAAATTATACATAATATAAATTTTATATACAAAATGTTCATATTTACCTTCTTTTTAGATAAAGGGTAGCCTGTTCTTATGTAATGTTTTTTCCCCCACTCAATATATGCAGAGGGTTACTTCATAGCAATAGATCGAAATCTTCCTCATTACTTTTATAGCTGTGGCTATTCCATTGTGTGGATGGAACACAGTTTATTTAACCATTCCCTTTTTGATGGGCACCTAGGTTGTTTCCACCTTTTAGTTACTAGAGACAGTCCTGCAAAGAATAACCTTATTCATATGGAACTTTGTACTTTTGCCATTATAAGAAGAAAATGGTAAAAAAAAAAAAAAGATTCCATTTATTAAAATGACTGTCCTTTTTCCTGACTTAATTGCAGTCGTGCCTTTGTCCTGAATCAGATGGCCATATTATTGGCTGCTGCCTGAATTCTCTAATGTGCTCTATTGATCCACTTTTCTGTTCTTGGGGAAATGCCATATTTAGTTATTTTAATTTTATAGCATACCTTGTTATCTGGTAGAGTAAGTATCCCAGCTTTGCTCTTCTTAGCCTTGGCACTTCTATGTCTTTTGCATTTCCATATACATCCTTAGAATTAGCTTGCCAATTTACACAGGTAAATCTGTAGATAATTTTGGGGGAAACTGACACCCTGGCAGTATTGTGTCTTCCAAGCTATGCAAATGAGGTGTGTGTATGTGTACATCTCTTAATTTATATTTTCTTATATTTTGAAAAACGTTTGTAGTTCTTAGTGTAGAAGTTTTTCATATAATAGGTATTTTCCTAGGGATTTGATGTTTTCCTCAATATTATTATAATTATTGTTGTAGGTAAAAGTTTCTTGTTTTAAAATTTTATTTTCTGCTAATATATAGATATGTAATTAATTTTTGTATATTTATTTTATGCCGAGAGACATTGATGCATTCTTTTGTTAATTCTAAGAGTTTGTAAATTCTTTTGGATTTTATATGTGCATATATATTCCATATATTCCATATTGCACTGGCTAGGCACTCTGTAATGATGTTGAATAGATGTGGTAATTGCATGCATCCTTGTTTTGTTCCTGATGTTGGAGGAGGGAACTTTAAATATTTCATCATTCAGTATGATGTTTCCTTTAGTTTCTTTCTGGATACTGTTTATCACATTAAGGATGTTCTGTTTACTGATTTTTATTTTTTCATGAATAGGATTTGGAATTTTTTCAAATGTGTTTACTGCTTCAGAGATGATTACGTGATTTTTTTTCTCCCTTTTTTGGTTAATGTGATGAACTACATTGATTTGTTTTCAGATATTAAACTGATCTTGTATTCCTAGGATAATCTACCTGCTCACGGTGTTTTATCTTTTAAATGTTGTTGGTTTCATTTTTTTAACTTTTTATATTCTCCTTAGAATTATTATTTTATACTTCAAGTAAGATGTAGAAACCTTGTCACCACATAGGTTCCTTTATCTTCCCCCTTTATGTTGTACTTTTTTAAAGTATTACATCAAACGGTGTTATAATTTTGCTTTTAACTGGCACATATATTTTTAAAAACTTCAGAGGAGATTAATGATTTATTACATTTATCCAATTATTTACCATTTCTCTTGCTCTTCCTTTATACCAGAGGTTTCAAATTTTACTGTTATCATTTTCCATTTATAAGAAGAACTTTCTTTAGCATTTCTTTTGGAGCCTATGGGCTGGTGATAAATTCTTAATTTTTTTCATCTGAGTATGTTCTTTTACTTCATTTCTGAAAGGTATTTTCACTTGATGTAATTTTTGGGTTGAGAGTTCTTACAGCATTTTATAAATGTTTCTCCATTATCTTCTGGTCTTCTTGGTTTCTAATGAGAAATCCAGTAAGGATTTAAATCCTTATTACCTTATACGTAATATTTATTTTTTCTCTGTCTGCTCTCAAAATACTTACTTTATATTTGGTTTTCAACAGCTTATGATGCTTTGTGGTTTTCTTTGCTTTTATTGTTTTAATTTTGTTAATCTTCTTAAATCTGTAAATATATATCCTTCAACTAATTTGTAATGTTTTCTGGAATTATTTCTTCAAATAGTATTTTTTTTTTCTGTGCCAGTATGTTTCTTTACCATGGGTATATATATGGGTCTATTCACATTTTTCAGTCTTTTAAAAAACTTCTAAGTATCTGCTCTATACATTGGATAAATTGTCAGGTTCACTAACTCTTTTCTTCTGTCATCTCCATTCTGCTGTGGAGCCAAGACAGCATGTTTTATTTCAGATACCACATTTTTCAATTTAAAGTTTTTAATTTGGTCTGTCTTTTTAGTTTACATATTTCATTAAGGAGTTACTGTTTTTCTGTTGATTTCAATATCTGATGAAGCATGTTTATAATGCAGTTGTCTGTTGAACAACATGGGTTGGAACTGCACGGGCCCACTTACATGCAGATTTTTGTCAGTAGCAAATACTACAGTATTGCTTGATCCATGGTTGATTGACTCTGCAGATGTGGAATCTCGGATATGGAAGACCTGCGTATATGGAGGGCCGACTGTAAGTTATACTTAGATTTTTGACTGTGGAAGGAGGATCAGTGCCCCTAACCCTGCCGTGTTGTTCAAGGGGCAATTGTGTATGAGTATATATGCTTTAAAATTTTTGGTAAGTCCAACATCTGTTTCATCTCATATTTGGCACTTCTTTATTATCTTTTCCTTTGGGAATTGTTCACATTTTACTGGTTTTTGGTGTGTTTAGTAATTTTGGACTGTATCATGGACTCTTTGAATGTTATGCTGTGAATCTGACTCCTGTTGAAATCCTCTGGAGAGTGTTGACTTTTTTATCTTATCAGGCATCAGCCTGATTGGGTTTAGATTGACATTTCTTTCTGGACTTCTTTAGCTGTTGGTTTCAACATCAGTTCAGTTCCATAGCATCTGCTGTACTCTTACCTTTATTGGGGATTTTGCACACCGTCTGCCCTCAGATGATGCTTTTCATGGTTTCTCTGGCTGGAAAGATGGCGCTTTAGCGCATGCAGTTTTTCCTGAGTGGGGCTGCTGTTAGGTCTAAGTACAGAGAGAAAAAGTGTGAGAGGAAAAAACCCCAAGGATTACCCCCACAGTCTTTACACAACAGGGTCCTCTTTTATTGTACCTCTCTTCAGAAGAATGGGTTCTTCACTTAGGGTCTTACGTGCGCATGCTGCAGCTGAAGTGCTGCTGTCAGGCCTGTCCTTGGGCCAAGTTGGAAGAGGAAAGAGGAAAAAAATCTCTTGGTTACTTTCCCTACATTTGAGGGGCATTTCCCCCTCAAGTCCTCTGGCCAGAAAGTTGGACTTCCTGAAGAGTTTTTCTTACTGTGCCTGTTACTCATATCCTGATTCTGCCTGTCTTTGGGTAATTCAAGAGGTAATGGGTGGGGAAAAAACCAGGAAGTACACTGCCACTGCATTAGTCATTCTTCATTCAAGTTTTAACTTTGCTCCCCAATTCACCTGCTCTCATTAATTTAGAATAGCTGCATGTTTTAATTTTATTTCATTTTATTTCCTGTAGAGTTTTTATTATAAGCAGTAGAAGAGACTGGAAACCTCACATTCTGTTTTTGAAATAAATTTCACTGCATATAGAATTCTATAGACAGTTGTTTTAAAAAGCAGCTGAAAGAACTCAATCCAGGTGTTCTGCCTTTCTCATATTTATTCCTGTGAATGTAATGTGTATCATATTTTCCCAGCTGCTAAGATTTTCTCTTTATCAGTGGTTTTCAGCCATTTGATTATGATACGCCTTGTTGTTTTTTAAAGTGTTTATCATACTTCACATTTATTGAGTTTTCTGGATAACGTGTTTATAATTTTCATGAAATTTGGAAACTTTTTACCCATGGTTTTTTCAAAATTTTTTTCTATGCCTCTTCTTCCACCAGCCTCGGGAGAGGACGGCATTTTCCTCTCCTTTTTTGCCTTTGGTTACACTTACATTAAATGGCTTGATATTGTCCCACATGTCACTGTGACTTTTTCCTGTCTTTTTTCTTTCACAAAGCACAAAAACTAAAAAAAAACCCCAAAATTTTGGGGGGGATAGTTTTTCTTGCTATTTCTTTAAGCTTACTGATCGTTTCTTCTGCTGTGTCTAATATGCTCTTAGGTGTTTTTAGTTACAGATATATTTTTTCATCAATAGTAGTCCCTTTGATTTTTTTGTTTAGTTTTCATTTCTTTCTTCATTATGTTTGTTTTTTCCCCATCCTTGAGCATATTTACAAAGTGTTCTTACATTTTTGTCCTGCTTGTTCCATTACTTTTGTTATTTCTAGGTCTGTTTCTAGTTAGTGAGTTTTCTCCTGGTTATACAATTTTGGCTAGATTTCTTAGGCTTTTCCTGTATATGTGGAGAATAGGAATGACAAATTATTTCAGGTTCATTTGTATATGAATATTTTCATTCACTTGTAGTTTTCTCCTTTCTGGGAGTTTCCCTTTAAGGGGCAGTCATATGGCAGCTTTGAAACGTGACACCTGTTTCTCCTCACCAGTAATACTGCTGCTTTCTGTTTGGACTGTAGTCCTTCTTGCTTCGGTTTGGGAGTGCTTGCATCTCAACAGTTTGGCTGAATATCGAGTTCATCTTACATAATTTGTTTCTCTCAAATATTATATCACCTCTTATGTCTTTTCTGTATGGGTGAACTTTAGTGCTTAAAACAGTTGGTTTACACATTTTATCCAGCTTTTCTGGTGGTTTTAGTTTAGGTCTAGATCTTAGTCTAGTCCTGGTTGGTGTTGAAAGTCTCTTGGTTGGTTTTGATGTCTGTATTAACTGGTATCATAAAATAAGTTAGAAAACAGTTTTCTTTTTCTGTTCTTTGGAATTGTATTCTTTCCTCATTCCTCATTGTTTTAATAGTGATCATTAACTATTCCAGGCAAATGTAGAACCAGCTTAAGTTCCATAAAAATTTCTCTTGACATTTTTCTGTTAATTTTTAATTGAAGTTTAACTCTCTTCTTTCACATACTGTAATAACAGCTAGATTTAGTCATGTTGTTTAATGTGTTAATAAATACCTTTTTTTCAAGCACAGCATTCCATTGCATAAATACACCATAATTTATTCTTCCCTTCATACATATTTGTGTTTCCATTTTTTGGTGATTATAAATAAAGCTCCCGTGAACATTTATGTACATGTCTTTTGTTGTACATATGAGTACTTTGCAGGGGGAGGGTCTATATTTGGGAGTGTAGTTGCAGGATTATTGGGTAGTTGTATGTTTAGTTGTATCTGTTTGTATATTTTGCCATTTAAGAAATTGGGGTGTCGGTTTTTATTATAAGGAGTTTTTTTATACATGCTAGGGTATGGCTTCTTTGTTTTTAACTTTGATGCCGTTGAATTTATTGTTTCTCTTACACGTAGTACATTTTTGTTTCCTTTTAAAGGTATCTTAAGATTTATTTTTCTGTGTTCATTTTTATTTTATTAATTTTCACATTGAGTGAATTTTCACCTTGAATGACTTTCTGTGTATCATTGAGAAGGTTCAGGGTTTTTCCTTTTTGCATACTTTAGGAACTTGTATCAGTCTTATTCATTGACAGTACTGTTCTTTTGAATTCTGGACTTTCTGTTGTATCTCATTAACTTACTCCAGTACCACACTGTTTTAAATTACTCTTGCTTTGTAGTAAGTCTTGAAGTCAGTAAGTGTAATGCCTACAATTTCCAGGTTTATAATTTTAATGGAAAATTATTAAGTATCTTGATATATTATGTCACACATATATTACTAGCTTTAACTTAAAGTGTTCTTTACTCTGAAAAATATAAAAATAAAGAATATAAGAATAAATTATATTATACAAAATAATACAGATGTCTACTAAAATTGTGGAATTTTGTTCAACTCTTTTATTTATTGTTAAAATAGATGAAGTAATTTTATCAGGTAAAGATAAAGATCGGTAATACTTAGTGTTCTTGAGGTTGTGAGAAAATAGGCACATACTCCTTTCTGGAAGATTATTTAGCAATGTACATCAAAATAGTAAGAGTAAATATTTTTAACCATAAAAACAGAGCTGTTAAAATGAATAACTTTATTAATTTAGACTTTAATACATATTATTTATTAGCCAGGAGAATTAAAAAATGAGAGATAAAAGTCTTGATTTGCTTTCCTGCGGTAGTACAGTACCGAGTTTCTTTTAATCCATTTTAAGGTTTTTTTGTGTATGGTGTTAGGGAGGGTTCTAATTTCATTCTTTTACATGTAGCTGTCCAGTTTTCCCAGCACCACTTACTGAAGAGGCTGTCTTTTCTCCATTGTATATTCTTGCCTCCTTTATCAAAGATAAAGTGACCATATATGCATGGGTTTATCTCTGGGCTTTCTGTCTTGTTCCATTGATCTGTATTTCCATTTTTGTGCCAGTACCATACTGTCTTGATTACTGTAGCTTTGTAGTATAATCTGAAGTCAGGGAGCCTGATTCCTCCAGCTCCATTTTTCTTTCTCAAGATTGCTTTGGCTATTAGGGGTCTTTTGTGTTTCCATACAAGTTGTGAAATTTTCTGTTCTAGTTCTGTGAAAAATGCCATTGGTAGTTCGATAGGGATTGCATTGAATCTGTAGGTTGCTTTGGGTAGTATAGTCATCTTCACAATGTTTATTCTTCGATTCCAAGAACATGGTATATCTTTCCATCTGTTTGTATCATCTTTTATTTGTTTCATCAGTGTCTGATAGTTTTCTGCATACAGGTCTTTTATCTCCTAAGGTAGGTTTATTCCTAGGTATTTTATTCTTTTTGTTGCATGGTAAATGGGAATGTTTCCTTAATTTCTCTTTCAGATATTTCACCATTAGCATATAGGAATGCAAGAGTTTTCTGTGCATTCATTTTGTATCCTGTTACTTTACCAAATTCATTGATTAGCTCTAGTAGTTTTCTGGTAGCATCTTTAGGATTCTCTGTGTATAGCATCATGTCATCTGCAAACAGTGACAGTTTTACTTCTTTTCCAGTTTGGATTCCTTTTATTTCTTTTTCGTCTCATTGCAGTGGCCAAAACTTCTAAAGCTATGTTGAATAATAGTGGTGAGAGTGGGCAACCTTGCCTTTTTTCTGATCTTAGTGGAAATGCTTTCAGTTTTTCACCACTGAGAACGATGTTGGCTGTGGGTTTGTCATATATGGTCTTTATTATGTTGAGGAAAGTTCCCTCTATGCCTACTTTCTGGAGGGGCTTTATCATAAATGGGTGTTGAATTTTGTCAAAAGCCTTTTCTGCATCTTTTGAGATGATCATAAGGTTTTTATCCTTCAGTTTGTTAACATGGTGTATCACATTGATTGATTTGTGTATATGGAAGAATCCTTGCACTCCTGGAATAAACCCCACTTGATCTTGGTGTATGATTCTTTTAATGTGCTGCTGGACTCTGTTTGCTAGCATTTTGTTGAGGGTTTTTGCATTTACGTTCATCAGTGATACTGGCCTGTAGTTTTCTTTTTTTGTGATATCTTTGTCTGGTTTTGGTATCAGGATGATGGTGGCCTCATAGAATGAGTTTTGGAGTGTTCCTCCCTCTGCTGTGTTTTGGGAGAGTTTGAGAAGGATAGGTGTTAGCTCTTCTCTAAATGTTTGATAGAATTCACCTGGGAAACCATCTGGTCCTGGGCTTTTGTTTGTTGGAAGATTTTTAATCACAGTTTCAATTTCAGTGCTTGTGATTGGTGTGTTTGTATTTTCTATTCCTTCCTGGTTCAGTCTCAGAAGGTTGTGCTTTTCTAAGAATTTGTCCATTTTTTCCAGGTTGTTCATTTTATTAGCATAGAGTTGCTTGTAGTAATCTCTCCTGATCCTTTGTATTTCTGCAGTGTCAGTTGTTATTTCTCCTTTTTCATTTCTAATTCTGTTTTGAGTCTTTTGCCTTTTTTCTTGATGAGTCTGGCTAATGGTTTATCAATTTTGTTTATCTTCTCAGAGAACCAGCTTTTAGTTTTAGTGATCTTTGCTATTGCATCCTTCATTTCTTTTTCATTTATTTCTGATCTGATTTTTATGATTTATTTCCTGCTAACTTTTGGGGTTTTTTGTTGTTCTTTGTCTAATTGCTTTAGGTGTAAGGTTAGGTTGTTTATTTGAGAAGTTTCTTGTTTCTTGAGGTAGGATTGTATTGCTATAAACTTCCCTGTTAGAACTGCTTTTGCTGCATCCCATAGGTTTTGTTTGTTTTTTTGCGGTACGCGGGCCTCTCACTGTTGTGGCCTCTCCCGTTGTGGAGCACAGGCTCCGGATGCGCAGGCTCAGCGGCTATGGCTCACGTGCCCAGCCACTCCGCGGCATGTGGGATCTTCCCGGACCGGGGCACGAACCCGTGTCCCCTGCATCAGCAGGTGGACTCTCAACCACCGCGCCACCAGGGAAGCCCTATCCCATAGGTTTTGGGTCATCGTGTTTTCATTGTCATGTGTTTCTAGGTATATTTTGATTTCCCTCTTTGATTTCTTCAGTGATCTGTTGGTTACTTAGTAGAGTATTGTTTAGCCTCCAACTGTATGTATTTTTTACAGGTTTTTTCCTGTAATTGATATCTAGTCTCATAGCGTTGTGGTCGGAAAAGATACTTGATACAATTTCAGTTTTCTTAAATTTACCAAGGCTTGATTTGTGACCCAAGATATTATCTATCCTGGAGAATGTTCCATGAGCACTTGAAAAGAAAGTGTATTGTGTTGTTTTTGGATGGAATGTCCTGTAAATATCAATTAGGTCCATCTTGTTTAATGTGTCATTTGAAGCTTGTGTTTCCTTATTTATTTTCATTTTGGTTGATCTGACCATTGGTGAAAGTGGGGTGTTAAAGTCCCCTACTATGATTGTGTTCCTGTTGATTTCCCTTTTTATGGGTGTTAACGTTTGCCTTATGTATTGAGGGCTCCCCTGTTGGGTGCATAGTTATTTACAGTTGTTATATCTTCTTCTTGGATTGATCCCTTGAGCATTATGTAGTGTGCTTCTTTGTCTCTTGTAGCCTTTATTTTAAAGTCTCTTTTGTCTGATATGAGAATTGCTCCTGCAGCTTTCTTTTAATTTCCATTTGCATGGAATATCCTTTTCCGTCCCCTCACTTTCAGTCTGTATGTGTCTCTAGGTCTGAAGTGGGTCTCTCGTAGCAGCATATATACAGGTCTTGTTTTGTATCCATTCAGCCAGTCTGCGTCTTTTGATTGGAGCCTTTAATCCATTTACATTTAAGGTAATTATCAATATGTATGTTCCTTTTACCATTTTCTTAATTATTTTGAGTTTGTTATTGTAGGTCTTTTCCTCCTCTTGTGTTTCCTGCCTAGAGAAACTCCTTTAGCATTTGTTGTAAAGCTGGTTTGGTGGCGCTGAATTCTCTTAGCTTTTGCTTGTCTTTAAAGGTTTTAATTTCTCCATCAAATCTGAATAGATCCTTGCTGAGTAGAGTAATCTTGGTTGTAGATTCTTCCCTTTCATCACTTTAAATATGTCCTGCCACTCCCTTCTGGCTTGCAGAGTTTCTGCTGAAAGATCAGCTGTTAACCTCATGGGGAGTCCCTTGTATGTTATTTTTTGCTTTACCCTTGCTGCTTTTAATATATTTTCTTTGAATTTTATTTATGATAGTTTGATTAATATGTGTCTTGGCATGTTTCTCCTTGGATTTCTCCTGTATGGGACTCTGTATGAATCCTGGACTTGATTGACTATTTCCTTTCCCATAGTAGGGAAGTTTTCAACTATAATCTCTTCAATATTTTCTCAGTCCCTTTCTCTTTCTCTTCTTCTTCTGGGACCCCTATAATTCGAATGTTGGTGTGTTTATGTTGTCCCAGGTGTCTCTGAGACTGTCCTTAATTTTTTTCATTCTTTTTTCTTTATTCTGCTCTGTGGTAGTTATTTCCACTATTTTATTTTCCAGGTCACTTATCCGTTCTTCTGCCTCAGTCATTCTGCTATTGATTCCTTCTAGAGAATTTTTAATTTCATTTATTGTGTTGTTCATCACTGTTTGTTTGCTCTTTAGTTTTTCTAGGTCCTTGTTAAACGTTTCTCGTATTTTCTCCATTCTGTTTCCAAGATTTTGGATCATCTTCACTATCATTACTCTGAATTCTTTTTCAGGTACACTGCCTATTTCCTGACTTCAGTTTTTTGGTCTGGTGGGTTTTTACCTTGCTCCTTCATCTGCTGTGTAGTTTTCTTTCTTCTCATTTTGCTTAACTTACTGTGTTTGGGGTCTCCTTTTCGCAGGCTGCAGGTTCATAGTTCCTGCTGTTTTTGGTGTCTGCCCCCAGTGGGTAAGGTAGGTTCAGTGGGTAGTATAGGCTTCCTAGTGGAGGGGACTGGTGCCTGCTTGTGTCCTGTGGATGAAGCTGGATCTTGTCTTTTTGGTGGCAGGACTGTGACTGGTGGTGTGTTTTGGGGTGTCTGTGAACTTCTTAAGATTTTAGGCTGCCGCTCTGCTAATGGGTGGGGTTGTGTTCCTGTCTTGCTAGTTGTTTGGCATGGGGTGTCCAGCACTGGAGCTTGCTGGTCGTCGGGTGGAGCTGGGTCTCAGTGTTGAGACGGAGGTCTCTGGGAGAGCTCTCACTGATTTTTGATGTATTTGTGGGGAGCAAGGTGATCTCCACGTCTTATTCCTCTACCATCTTGAAGGTCCTCCTTGGCTCTTTTTTTTTTTAATAAGAAAACATTTTTAAAAACTAGCGGGGCTTCCCTGGAGGCGCAGTGGTTGAGAGTTTGCCTACAGATGTGGGGGACACGGGTTTGTGCCCCTGTCCATGAGGATCCCACATGCTGCGGAGCGCCTGGGCCCGTGAGCCATGGCCGCTGAGCCTGCGCATCCGGAGCCTGTGCTCCGCAACGGGAGAGGCCACAGCAGTGAGAGGCCTGCGTACTGCAAAAAAAAAAAAAAAAGTGAACTGATGTTGTCAGTTTCTTCTCGTTTTTATTTTATTGAGGTATAATTGATGTGTAATACTGTATTAGTTTCTGGTACACGACATAATGATTTGATATTTGTATACATTGTGAAATGATCATAACAGTAAGTCTAATTAACATCTGTCACCATACATAGTTACAAAATGTTTTTTTTTTTTCTTGTGATGAGTACTTTTTTTTTTTAATAAAAAAATTTTTTTGGGGGGCCACACCACCCGGCATGTGGGATCTTAGTTCCCCAACCAGGGATCAAATCCATGCCCCCTGCATTGGAAAAATGGAGTCTTAACCACTGAATCGCCAGAGAAGTCCTGTGATGAGCACTTTTAAGATCTACTCTCTTTGTAATTTTCAGATCTGCAATACAGTATTATTAATTATAGTCATCGTGCTGTATGTTAAATCCCCATGACTTATTTATTTTATTGCTGGAAGTTTGTATGTTTTGACCTCTTCACCTTTTTCACCTATCCACCACCCCTACCTCTGGCAGTCACCAGTCTGTTCTCTGTATCTGTGAGCTTGGTTTTTTTTTTGTATTGATTTGATTTTAGATTCCATGTATAGGTGAGATCATACAGTATTCGTCTTTTTCGGACTTAATTTCACTTAGCATAACGCCCTTAAGGTCCATCCATGTTGTTACAAAAGGCAAGATGTCGTTCTTTTTTATGGCTGAGTAATATTCCACTGTATATATTTACCGTATCTTCTTTGTGGACCTCCTCTTAACTCAGTTTAAATGCTCAACCCACATCATTCTCCCCTATTGCATTATGTGACATTGGCTATAGTAATTTTTTTCTGTTACAAGTCATAGATTGTATAGCATAAATTTGTTTTTTAATATAGATATTTGGATTTGCTGTTTGCTTTCTCCAGAGTGTGAAGAACTTTTTCATTTTCCAGTTTCTGTTGTTAAAATGATACAGGTGTATGTTTCATTAAAGTTAAAAAATCACTACGATGAAAACTGGCAGAGTAAGAAGTAATTTGGAGGTATTACATAGATGGTACTTTCAAATTTTAGTGTGAGAAACGTATGTTGTGATCTCCTAATTATGTTCACATATACCATTTAAACTTTTATTAATCATTGTAACCATGGTTATTTTGTTCCAACAACTCTTGCGGGAGATTTTAGTTTGTGCCGAGGCATATAATATAATAATTGATTTCAAAATTTGATTATAAGAGAATGAAAATTCTTAGTTTGACAAAAAATTTTTCCTTTTACAGTAAAGTTAAATATTTTTAGGTGAATATTTTTCCTTATTCTTAACAATTAAAAGTCAAGTAAGTTATAATTTTAAGAAGAGATTATTAAATCTGTATGTATTTCTTTTGGTGTGGAGTCAGCAGAACCATTGAAATGAGCTATAATCTGCTTTTTTAAATGTATTCATAATAAAGGGATAGTCATAAATCCTTTGTCTTTATTTTTTTAAGGCAAGAGGAGCAGACATTCCAGAGATTCCTGGAGACCTTAGTCTTAAGACATGTGGCAGTACAGCCAGTATGAAGGTGAAACATGTGAAAAAGTAAGTATAATTTTACAGCGGGTTTTAAGTGAATTTCTATCAACGGAAATCAGTTCTCTAGTTCTGTTAAAACTTTTATCCAGATTTCTTACTAAATGAGCTCTTACTGTCCATACATTAAATTAATACTTTTAAGCCTTGAATTGTCACTCAACTGTTAGCAGAATGGGTCTGAGGATCATCTACTTATCTAAAAATACACTTTAATTTTGTTCTTGTAACAACTTTTATGTTATTGTGTATTAGGTTGCATTTGTTCAATGGGAACAATCCAAGTATGTCCTCTTTGGTAGCTTTAATACATGCTCTCAGTCATTTTGAAAAATCACTTTTGGTATTTGAGTTATGAAATTGCTGTTTCTCAGCTATGCTTTTGAGAAAGCCTGAGATGGATGCCAGTATTTGACTATTAAGTGAAATATCTGAAGGTATCCGTTTCAGTTTTAGGCAGAAAAACCGTCTTTTCACCTGGTGAAGGGTTAGATAGCTATGTTTTTATTCTAAGTAGAGGAAAGACAAGGATAAAAATGTTCATTCTGCATCCAGACCCACCAATCCAGGACTGATGGGCTGTGACAACATTCACAGGTAAAATCTGGTTTTGTATGTTGTGGTGGGAATGCTGCTTCTGCTTAGAGCAGGCTGTTGACAGTTTCTGTAACATTCACTGAAAGCCTAGTTTTTCTAGGGCCATTGACGTGGGTCAGGATTAGAAGAGTACTATAGTGATGCTTTTTATTTGACTTTATTTTGTTCTTTTGGTTTTGACTTGCGCACTGAATGTCGTTTCCATTTGATTCTGTGTGTCTCTGAAAAGGTATGTGTGGATGTATGTGCTTGTGTGCATGTGCTTATGCAGTAGTTCTGCTTGTTGCATGAGCTCTTCAACCTGTTTATTTCCTCCTTAAGTTTAGTAATTTTGACTGTTCCAGTATCTTGTATCTCATTTATTTCATGTACTTCAGGTTACCCTTCACTAAAGGTCACTTTCCGAAGATGGCTGAATGTGCACATTTCCATTATGAGAACGTTGAGTTTGGCAGCATACAGGTACATTCGCGATACTTCCTGCATACGGAATCAAGACATATTTGTATCTTTATCTGTGTGTCTGATAGGTGACACTTAGAAGTAGTTTTTTCTATTGATGTCTTATTGGTTGATGTGAAGACTTTTTTCTCTTCTGTCGACTAATATTTGACACCTGATGACTCCTGTTTCAAGTGGAAACAGTATAAAAGAATCTGTATAAATTTCAGAATTTCTATCAGATTCCTAGACAGAGTTTGCCACTGTTTGATAGCATGAACTATTTTAGTCGTTACCTCACTGTTGTGTTGGGTCATAGTGGTGATGGATAAATCAGAGTTGGGGTGAAGGTGGAGTAGGGGTTAGGGAGAGAAGTGCTAATGGAGTTTTTTTTCAATATTTTTCTTATTGTAAAGTATATTATGTATATACATGTATATAAAACACATTTGTAATATATTTTATATACATATTTGTGTACATTTTAAAGCCTAGGTTAAGAGATAGAAATTTTCCTGTGTCCCTCTTGTGTTTCATTTGCCTTCCCTACCCGAGAGGTCACTTATACCATGACTTTTGTAATATTCATTACCTTACATTTTTAAAACAGTTTTACTCTCTACATGCATTCCTAATCAATATGGCATTTAGGTTTACCTTTTTGAGCTTAACATAATTGGAATTATTCTAATTTGTTCAGCAAATACTTACTGAGCAAGTACTATATACGAGGCACTGTTTCAGGTGCCTTGGCTATATTAGTGAACAACAACCACCAAAATCAAAGACCCATTCTTAAAGAGCATAGAAGACGGCCAA
The DNA here is from genome assembly GCF_003031525.2 of Neophocaena asiaeorientalis asiaeorientalis. Lineage (NCBI taxonomy): Eukaryota > Metazoa > Chordata > Mammalia > Artiodactyla > Phocoenidae > Neophocaena > Neophocaena asiaeorientalis. The sequence goes on along the minus strand of NW_020172768.1, from coordinate 5,361,542 downwards.
GAAGATAAGAGTTATGGTAAAAAAGTAGAGCAGGGTTAAAAGGATCAGGGGTTCTTGGGGGTAAGTTGAAATATCAAACCAGTTTGGGCTTCATTATTGAATGTATTCCTTCTTGCTTCTTTCATTTAACATTGTGAAATTTATCCTTGCAGATGTATGTACTCATAGTTTGTTCAGTTTGTTCACAGCTGTGTATTAATCCATAGTGTGCGTATGTCACAAGTAATTTATTGATTCTTTTATTTTTTTGACATTTGGGTTATTGTCAGTTATTGGCTGTTTTAAACAACATCTCAGTGAACATTGTTCTACGTGAATTCTGATGTACAAATGCCAACTACTTCTCACTGCATTTTTCTTTTTTTTTTTTTGCGGTTCGCGGGCCTTTCACTGTTATGGCCTCTCCCGTTGCGGAGCACAGGCTCCGGACACGCAGGCTCAGCGGCCATGGCTTACGGGCCCAGCTGCTCCGCGGCATGTGGGATCTTCCCGGACTGGGGCACGAACCCGCGTCCCCTGCATCGGCAGGCGGACTCTCAACCACTGCGCCGCCAGGGAAGCCCTCTCACTGCATTTTGATTTGCAGTCTCCTCATTTCTGATATGGTTGCTCAGCTCTTCAAATGTTTATTGGGCATTTGAGATTCCTATTTTTTTAAACTCTAGATGAAGCCTTTTGCTCATTTTGTTTTATAGATTTGCTTGTATTTTTCTTATTCATTCATGGGAATGCTTTACATATTTTGGATCTTAGTCCTTTCATGTTGCATCTAGTCCTTTATTGTTTTTGTATGTGAACTAAAAACACTTTCTCTCACCCTGTAGTATGTTTCTTTCACTCTCTTTATTCTGCTTTTAGTGTTCAGGCATTGACTGTTTTATTCTTTATTTTATGTAGTTGTATGTTTGTACAAATCTTCTGACTTGTAGTTTTTCTGTCATATTTAAGATGCCCTTCCCTGCTCTGAAGTTACAAAGATATTGTCCTATTTTTTTCTAGAAGTTTCACAGTTTTGACTTTAACATTCAGGTTACTTGTAATTGATATTTATGTATAGTGTGAAAAGGAGTGATGTTAAAAATTTTGACCCCCTAGTGTGACAACCAGTCAGAGTGGATATAAACCATAGCACTGGAGGTGAGTCCTGATGGCCTTCTCCTGTGCAAAGCATTTGCCCCTGTAGTTGCATGGATCATTGGTGGTACAATATCTCAGTATTTTAACACTGTGATACCCACCAGTCCTTTTTTAAAGGAGCCCAATTTTATTATTATTTTAAAGTGTGATTAGCTATGTTAGTCAGAGTTCTGTAGTGAAACGGAACGAATTTGTGTGCGTGCGTGTGTGTGTGTGTGTGTGTGTGTGTGTGTGTAGAGAGAGAGAGAGGGAGAGATAGATAGATATTTAGATTTTAAGGAATTGGCTCATGTGGTTGTGGAGCTTTAGTAAGTCCTAAATCTCCAGAGTAGGCTGAAGACCAAGGGAAGGGTTGCTGTTGCAGTTTGAGTCCAAGGGCACTCTGCTGGTAGAGTTCCCTCTTCTACCGGGGAGATCAGTCTTTTTTTCTATTAAGACCTGCATGTGGTTGGAGGGTAATCTTCTTTTCTCCCTCTCCATCTCCATCTCCATTATGGAGGGTCATCTGCTTTACTCAGGGTCTACTGAATTAATTGTTAATCTCATCTAAAAAATAAGAGTGCCATTTGGAATAATGTTTGCCCAAAAGCTGACACATAAGATTAACCATCACAGTCTTCCCCTTCTCAACTTGGCACCCCTTAAACCATACTTATTGCCAAATAAAGACAATAACAAAGTCATACTTCTGCCTAGCACCATCAACTATTTTTCATACAACCAAAAACATTAACCCTTTTCCTAGAGGAGGATGTAAAGTCCTTGGGTAGTGTTTACTCTTCTTGGTAACCCATAACTAATATACTGTGATGTAATGTTAAAAATACTTAAATACCATGATATAAATCTTACATTTTGTGAGGTGATGAGAGAGGGAAGAAAACAAAGATAGTTGTTACACGTGCATGCATACGCACACACACAGGAACGCGTTCATAACAAAGTAAGGAGGAAATGCTCATGGCAAGTGTCGTTCCTGATTCCGTAAACAGTCATATAGTTGTAGGTGGTGTTACAGTTGCCTTCATCCACTACTCATTCTGTATTTCCCTCTGCCCTCAGCAAGAACCTCGGCCGGTTGTGGTTCTTTACCTGGTGAGGCAACCCAAACCTTCATTCTGGGTCTGGCCATTAATAGTCCTGCCTGAACTGGGTTCTTGTTATTTTCCATTGAGTTTAATGATGGGTCATGGTGATACTAAGGACACCCTAAGGGATCCCATCTATTCCAGACATATTCTGCATTACCTCCATTGTGAAGGAGCTGTCCAGTTTCCCCCTGGTAGTCAGGATCAGGATCCGTCATACCAGCCAATACCATAATGCCCTTCTTTGCCTGTTGATCTAGAGGCATAAGGAGCCCAAAGTGGCTGAACAGCGTTCTTAACTTCCAGTTCATTGGAATCATTGTTGTGTTTTCTGGTGGAAACATTCCTCCCCTTGGAACTAAGACTACTAGGCCAGTAGAGCATATAGTCATGGAGACAGGAAACACTGATTTTGCTAGTGAGTCACTATGAGTAACACTGAGTGGTACCACTCCCATTTCCACCCCCTTGATTCCTGGTTCTCCATTCTGATTAAAGACACTAATGACTCTATGTACAATAGTAAAGAGAGCATGGATAGTCCATGGCATGATGAGGCAGTAGAGATATGCGTAATGTGCCGTTGGATGCTTGGAATCAAACACTTATAGGAGACAAGGTTCTGGATGAACATATATATGATATAACATTTGAACATTTTTGTAAAACTAATGAGTATAACAAGGCTTTCATTTCCCTAATGATTAGTGGTGTTCAGCATCTTTTCTTGTACTTATTGTCCATTTGTATATCTTCTTTGGAGAAATGTCTATTGAAAGTCCTTCCCCCATTTTTGAATTGGGTTGTTTAGTTTTTGTTGTTGTTGAGCTTTAGGAATTCTTTTTATATAACCTGTTTGTGTCTTTTAATCTAAAGTGAGTCTTCTTTTAGACAGCATATAGTTGGATCACTTTTTGTTTTAATCCATTGGGTCCATCTTTGTCTTTTGATTGGAGAGTTTAATCCATTTCATCTAGGGTAATTGCTGATTAGGAAGAGTTACTTCTGTCATTTTGCTATTTGTTTTATCTATGTATTATAGATTTCTTGTCCCTCATTTTTTGCATTAGTCCTCTTTTGCTTTTAGTTATTTTTTTTGGTAGTGAAATGTTTCAATTCCTTTCTCATTTCCTTTTGTGTCTATCTATAGGTATTTCCTTTGTGGTTACCATGGGGATTACATTTAACATACTAAGTTATAACACTCTAATTATACCAGCTTAGCTTCAATGACATACCAAAGCTCTGCTCCTTTACAGCTTGGTCCCCATACCTTTCAGTTGTTGATGTCATATAATTACATCTTTTTACATTGTGTGTCCCTAAAACATAAACTAGTAATTCTTTTGAATACAGTAGTCTCTTAAATTATGTCGAAAACAAAACGTGGGGTTACAAACTAAATTTCCAATCCTCGCTTTTAGACTTACAATTTTAAAAACGTATTAGTTTCTTAAGTCACGTAGAAAACAAAAACTGGTTATGAAGCGTTGTTACACAATCCCAGCTTTTATGGTTGCCCATGTAATTACCTTTACTGAGGTCTTTATTTGTTTGTATGTTTTCTAGTTATTATCAAGCATCATTTTATTTCAACTTGGAGGACTCCCTTGAGCCTCTCTTGCAAAATAAGCCTAATGTTAATGAACTTCCTCAGCTTTTATTTGGGAATGTCCTATTTTATCTCTCACTTTTGAAGGGTGGTTTGCTGGATATGTATTCTTGGTGGACAGTTTTATTCTTTTAGCAGTTTGAATTTGTTGCCCCACTGCCTTCTGGCCTCCAAAGTTTCTGATAAGAAATCTGATAATCTCATTGAAGATCCCTTGTATGTGACTAGTTGCTTCTCCCTTGCTACTTTTAAGATTCTTTCATTGTATTTGGATTTTGAAAGTTTGATTATAATGTGTCTTGTGTGGCTTTCTTGAAGTTCATCTTACTTGGAGTTTGTTGAGCTTCTTGGCTATTTATATTCATATCTTCAATCAAATTTTGGAAGTTTTCAGGAAGTATTTCTTCAAATATTCTCTCTGTCCTTTGTCTCTCTGTTTCGTTCTGAGATTCCTACAGTGTGTATGAGGTGGTGCCCCAGAGGTCCTGTAGGCTCTGTTCACTTTTCTTCATTCTTTTTATTTTTTCCTGTTCCTCAGACTCAGTAATTTCCATTGTCATATTTTCACGTTCACTGATTGTTTCTTCTGATTACTCAGATTTGCCCTTAAGTCCCTCTTGTGAAATAGTCATTGTTGTTATTGTACTTTCAGGTGCAGAATTTCTTTTTAGAAACTTGTCTTTTTGTTGATATTTCCATTTTGTTCATATGTCATTTCCTTTACTTTTTGTACATTGTTCTTTAGTTTTGGAGGGCATCTTAAAAAAGTTACCTTAAAGTCTTTTCCTAGTAGATCTACTATCACTTCTTTTTTATGGTTGTTTCTGTTGATTTATTTTTTTCCTTTGGATGGGCTATAGTTTTCTATTTCTTTGTGTACCTTATGGCTTTTTGTTGATTCAGACATTTGAATGTGGTAGTAGTAACTAACTTCGGAAATCTGATTTTTGCCCCTTCCCTGACATTTGCTGTTTTTTGTTTTTGTTTATTTTATTTTATTTTTAATTGTTGTAGCCTCAGTCTGTGCCAAGGACTAGCCTAAGGTATAAACTTAAGGTCTCCTCAGGTATTTCCTGAGCCTGCACGTGTCCCTGGACATCTTCCCCATGTATGCAGTTGGTTTGGAATGTCCTAGTCTATAATGTCTGGCTCCCCAAAGGGGAAGAAGAAAAATTAAGGAGGGGAAAGGGCACTGGGCCTTTAAATTCTTTGGAAGTTGCTTCAGCTAGTGGGGGAGGGGCTTGCAACAATATGGGGGGTGTAACAACATGACTGTCTGCCTGTGTGCACCTCTGCTATCAGGAGCAGCCGTCAGAGCCCAGGTCCTTCTTATTTATGGGGCAGGCTCCTTTATGCCCACCCTGGCTGTCGCAAGCTGCATGCAGGCTGCTCCTTGAGTGTATGCGGCATGTGCCGAGGTGCTGGGGATGGGGAGCTGCTACTGTGCTAAGAGCTGAGATGGACGAAAATTCTCTGCAGTGTCTCCTCCAAACCTTCACCTCGAAGTCCCAAGCCTTCAGTAGACTCCAGAGTTACAGAATAATTGCATCAGATTCTGCCAGTGCAATTACTGTCTAGGTGGGAGATTCCTGATGCTTCCTATTCCACCATCTTCCCAGAATCCTCCTTCTCAGAATCCTTACTTGTTTTTTTTTTTTTTTTTTTTTTTTTTTGGCGGTACGTGGGCCTCTCACTGTTGTGGCCTCTCCCGTTGCGGAGCACAGGCTCCGGACACGCAGGCCCAGCGGCCATGGCTCACGGGCCCAGCCGCTCCGCGGCATGTGGGATCCTCTTGGACCGGGGCACGAACCCGTGTCCCCTGCATCGGCAGGCGGACTCTCAACCACTGCGCCACCAGGGAAGCCCCTTACTTGTTTTTAATATAGGATTGACAGTATGTGCTGTGGAGAAAATAAGTAGGAAAACTTAGTAAAATGTGTTTGGAAGACGTCATCAACCTTAAGCTCGCTAGCTCTGTTACATCCTCATAGGTATTCATACTGTCAGTTGACTGACTCAGTTTTGCCTATTAATATGTCCCAATTGTGGGACATTCTGCAGTAGCATACCTTCTTTTTTTTTTTTTTCACTCTGATCTGAGGAATTTCTCTTAGACTTGCAGATTTCTTGTGCTCATATTTATATCTCTTTCTCTTCCTCAGATATGGAGAATTTATAGTTTCAATAGGCCATTGTATCCTAGAAAATGTCACTGTCCACTAAATTTTAAAAATCTGACAGTATTATATTTAACTTTAAGGCTTTCAGTTATAAAATGAAAGTAATTATTCTTAATCCTATATGTTATAAATTCTGATTCTCAATTTTATTTAGACTGAGAGACACAATTGTTTATAAAATAATTTAGATGTAGGCGTTAGTTTGGGTTAGTAGTATCATTACCATATAACATACAAAGGAAATTTTAATGGTTTCTTAGAGTTGTGGCATTGTGTCTCTAGCGGACTTCTCTGCATCTTCACTTGGGTGACTAATAGCCTTTTAAATTTACCATACTTAGTACAGTCCCCTCTCAAACTTGCTCCTCCTGCTGTGTTCCCCAGCGTGACGAATAGCAACTCTGTCTTTCCAGTTCCTGACCAGCCAAACCTTGGAGTCATCTTGGATTTCTTTCCTTTTGTTACTCCTCACATCCAGTCCATCAGCAAAACTCTTGGCTCTGTCTTTAAAATGTATCCAGGATCTGGCCACCCTGCCTGTCTCAGCTGTCACCTTAAGTTAGCTGTTGTCCTTTCAGGGGGATTATTTCATTAGTCTTATATAGTTGGCATAACAGCAGGAATGATTCTTGTCAAATGTTACGGCAGATCATGTGACTTTTTCGGAACCCTCCAATTATTTCTCCTGTTTTTCAGAGTAAAAGTCAAATTCTTTGAAATTCCCTGCGTGGATTACAAGCTCTACCTCTAACCTTTTTGACCTCATCTCTTACTTCTCCTCCCCTAAGACTTAGAGTTCTGGCCACAGTTGCCTCTGCTCTCCCTCCGGTGTACAGGCTCCCTCCTCAGGACCGCTGGGCTCTCTGTTTCCTCTACTTGGAAAGTTCTTCTCCCTGGATATTCACATAACTTGCTACCTTCCCTTTCTTAAATACTTGATCAAATGTTGTCTTCTCAGAGCAAGTGTACTTTCTGTACATAAGACGGCAATTCCTGGTCACCAGCAGTTTTCATCTCTCTTCTGTAATTAATTTTTCTCCGTAACATTTACCACTATTTGGCATGCTAAATATTTTATTATTATTTATTCTTTTTTTTCCACCTCAGCATCTATCTAGAACAGTGCCTGACACATAAAAAATCACTCAATGAATATTTGTTGCATGAATGAATTTGAAGAAGAGATAAAATCTGCTTTAAAAATGCTTTTTTAATATTTTGGGTTTTTTCACCATTTAAATTTGCTCTCCTAGGATAAGAATATATTTTCCTTATGAGTGTGCATTTATTTATTTATTTACAGTAAAGCATCAAATAGAATGGATGATGAAAACTACAAATGCAAGTTAAAATTCCCTTTATGCCCTGTTTCTTTTATTAACTATTATGTGTCTGTCTAGAATTTTTCTATATATTTATAAAATAAATAGCAGTATCTCTAGATAGAGCTATAGCTATAACTATCTACCTAGCTATCTATAACCTTTAAAAAATATAGCTAGATGGAATTCTATACATACTGTCCTGAAAATTGCTTTTTTACTTGAAAGTATATTTTGTATTTTTTAAAATTTCAGTAATTTGGATTCACCTCATTCTTTTTCACAGCTACATAATATTTCATTTTATTATTATACCATAGTTTATTTAATCAGTTCCCTATCGACGGATATTCCAGGTTTTATTGATATGAATATATCCATTAAATAAAATCCTGTAAGAGGATTTGCTGGGTCAAAGGGTATGTACATTTAAAATGTTGACAGTTGTTACTAAGTTTATTTGCTTTCTGTCTCTGTAGATTTGTCCATTCTTGACATTTCATATAAATATAATCTTACACTATGTTGTCTTTTGTGCTGGCTTCTTTTACTTGGCCTAGTATTTTCAAGGTTCATCCATGTTGTGGCATTTATCAGTGCTTCATTCCTTTTTATGGCTTAATGTTATTCTGTTGTGTGGACCTACCACATATTGTTAACCATTCTTTAGTTTGTTGTCATTTGAGTTGTTTCCACTTTTTGGCCACTGTAAACAATCATGTATGATTTTTTGTGTGAACATGCGTTTTTGATTCTCTTGGTTTTATATGTCTTGTTGAATATAGCACCCTAGTGGGTGTGACTGGACAGATGTGCTGTTGGCCATTTACATGCTTTTTTGAAGAAATGTCTATCAAGTCCATATTTTAATTGGGTTATTTGTTGTTGTTGAGTTGTCAGAATTCTTTATATTATTTGGAATACTAGACCCTTATCAGATACATAATTTGCAAATATTTTCTCACATCCTGTGGGTTGTCTTTTAACTTTCTTTATAGTATCCTTTGAAGTATAGAAATTTGTAATTTTGGTAAAATCTGATTTATCTGTTTTTTTCTTTGGTTGCGTATGCTTTTGTTGTTATATCTGAGAAATCATTGCCTAACCCAATATGAAGATTGATATGAAGATTTATTCCTGTGGTTCCTTTTAAGAGTTTTATGGTTTTATCACTTATATTTATGTCTTTGATCCATTTTGAGTTAATTTTTGTATATAGTGTGATGTAGGGGGTCCAGTTTCATTCTTTTGGATGCGAATATCCAGTTTTTTGAGCACCACTGTTGTAAAGACTGTTCTTTCTCCATTGGTCCTGGCACTCCTGTTGAAAATCTATTGACGATAGATGTATGAGTTTATTTCTGTACTCTCACCGCTATTTCTTTCGACTATATATATTCTATGCCAGTACCACACTGTTATTATCACTGTAACTTTGTAATGTGTTTTGAAATTGAGAATTGTGTGTCTGCCAACTTTGTTCTTCTTTTTCAAGATTGTTTTGTCTATTCTGAAGTCCCCTGGATTTCCATGTGAATTTTAGGATCAGCTTGTCCATTTTTGTTTTTCTTTTTAAAAAAAAGGGGCAGTTGAAATTTTTATAGGAATTACATTGATTCTGTAGTTCAATTTGCAGAATATAGCCATCTTAATAATATTGTCTTCCAGTCCTTGAACATGGGGTGTCTGCCCTTATTCTTTAATTTTTTTCAACAATTATTTTGTAGTTTTCTGCATACAAGTGTTTCAGTTTTTTGGTTAAATTTATTCCTGAGTATTTTATTCCTTTTGATGCTGCTGTAAGCACTGAGCATCCTCCAGCATTCCTGTTTGTAATTTAATTTGTGCCTGATAAAATAATTACCAAGCCTGTGTATACTTTTCCCAGTGAATTGGCAACACATATGCTTTTGATTGCACATCTGTGTTCAAATCCTACTTCAGCTCAGTTCTAGCAGACCTTAGCCTATCTCTGATTTTCCTGTTCAAGTATCAGTTCACTATTTTCCATTTTAACACGTGACATAAAATGGCATTGTCCTGTTGAGGAGAAAGGATACTGGTGTGGGGTGGAATGGGTGTGGCCAGCTGGCAGGATGCTCTCATTGTGCCACATAGTCTTGACCTTGAGGGAGATTGTCAGTTAATCTTGGTCTTGTTTTCCTTATCTTCATACTGGATACACTAGAATAACCAGATGACAGCTAATGATCCTTCTAGCTAAGATGAACTGTGAGCTCTGACTTAGATGAACTGGGGATGTGACAAGGTGAAGAAGAGGTAAAAGGATGTAATGACGCAGCAGGAGAGGCTGTACCATGTCATGTTCTTAGTCCACTTTTATATAGAGCATGAATAAGCTGTCTTTAAAAATTAGTACAGATCATTACTCTGGTCACAGAAATAGATTGTTGAAACATCTTTGTATTCCTAGGACACACTCTACTTCTGGGCTAAATATTTAAAAAATAAATTCCCTTTTTCACTCTTATCAGGATTTTATGATTTTTGTGTCTATGTTCATTAGTGCTGTTGGTCTGTGTACTGTACTTGTCCGCTAGCCTGAGTTAGGGAACTTCACTGCCCCATACCCTTTAAAAAGTAAATGTCTTGGAATAGTTTGTGGAAATGGGAATTACCTGTTCTTTGAAAGTTTAGTACAGTTTTCCTGTTTGGTTCCCATTTGAGGGCTTAATCTTTAATTACCATTTCGACTTATAATTTGATTATTGGTCTAGTCGGATTCTTTTTAGGTCTAGTCAATGTCTCCTTAGGTCAGTTTTTATCTTTTCTGAGAAAATTGTCCGTTTAATGTAGGCTTTCAAATTTGTGGGTATAAATTGTTGTGTACAAGATATTCTTAACACTTGGTCTCATCAAGAAACCGGCTTGGGATTTTATTCATCAATGTGAGACTCTTTGTCTTCTCCCTCCCTCCTTTCATCTCTCCCTCCCTATTATTAATTAACTATTAATTCCTAAGCATACTTTTTTCCTTAGATAAGTAAAATTGTATAGGTACTATTGATATTTTATTTGTTTTTGGTCATTGTTTTTTAATAAGTGCATTTGAGTTTGGACATTTTCTCCCTGAATAGTACTTTGAACAGACTCTACAGGATTTGATGTATAAGTGTTATATTTTATTTACAGAAATTGAAACCTGAAGAAAAATATAATGATAAGCAATTGCTAGAAAGGGCTTCTTATTATTTATTAAGTAAAACCACATGTAGTTTTAAATTCTGTATATTTATTATCTTTATTGCACTTCTCCTTGTATCATCTCCATTGTCCAAAAACAAACATTTATTCACATTCACGAACTATTTTTCAGTAAGAAGGAAAAAAAATCTCTTGCCACACGCGAAGATATATAATCAGTTTATTCAGCTTGATGCTATTGGGGCGTGAGCCTCTTTCTGCTGTGCTTTATGTGATACCGCCATCTAGTGTGTAGAACATTAAGTGACTATGTGGGTTTACATTTTCTTTTATCATTCCGTTATCTGAAGCTGTGAGTTAATGTTTCTTTTTATCCAATTTCGTATAAAGCATTAAGTTAAATTAGCCTGAATACAAGAGCTCAGGTTTTGACTGAAATACAGCACAGAAAAAGTATGAATGTAATACCTGTTTCCGGAGTGTTCTCTACTGAAGCTGCTGTGCAAGGGGCTTGTTCTCCATGAGGTGATGTGAGAACGAGATATACCCTATGAGCACGCTGGAATTTTGTACCACGAGAGACAAACTCTGAAATTATGAAACTTGGAGTTTATGTAGGATAGCTGGCACTTCTGTCCATTTGCCTTTCTGGAGATGGAGAGAGGGAACACTGCTCTGGAATGTAAGCACATCCTCTCTGGGGAAAAGAAGGAAAGGTTCTTTTTCACAAACAGATGGCCCTGGGGAGAGAAAAGACTTTCTGTCTCTCTGGAGGGCTCTATTATTTGGGTTCCCATTCAGTCTTCCTTTAACCCTGCTGCTAAAGCTGTTTGTTCAAAAAGTTCTGACCGATAGAAGTGTGAAAATATTCTTGAAGTATTGTTTCCTGACAAGTGTATATTCTGGAGTGAGCATCTGTAAGATGGGAGATGTGATTCTGCTGTTCTGTCATTTAATCTCATTTCCCATGTATTCTTCATGCTGTGGACCTCTCATTGAGCTGAGGGTGGTTTTGGTGTTTAAGGATGAGCAAACCAGTTCCTTCATGTGGTACTCACCTGAGGAAACAGTGCTCTATTCCGGTTCTGGACGGAAAAACTGACTGTTAAGTTTATTAGGATGCATGTAGGTCTCTAGCTTTTTCCTAAGAAATTTGAATTGCAGTTTTGTCTCATTGATTTTTGCCCTATGTTCTGAAATTAGAACTTATTTCACTCATTACCCACCTAAGATGTAACTCAAATATAGAGTTGTTCTTCCAGTTGGCATCCTCAGCTCAGGTGTTTTGAAGTGGTATTTTCAGTGTTGAATCTTAGGATGTTGATGGTTGGGATGAGCAGACCACATAATATTGTGCAACAGAAATTATTTTTCATGTTCACATATTCTACAAGCTATGATGGGTGAAGAAAACTGTTTACAAACTCCATAGGTATGTCATAGTGAACCCATAATAACTGAAACCGTAATAGCATTATAAAAGGTGAATAAAAAGAAGAGAACTCCTTCTTTGCCCCATTTGCAGTCTGTTGATTAAGCTTTGATGAATGTTTTTCATGTGGGTGGGGTGATGTATTTTTACCCAGCTTTACGCTGATTTCCATTCTCCATGCAGAGAAAGGACTTTTTTGAATATTTGAAGGCTTGCTGAATAGAGTTGTATTTTTAAAGATCCTAACAACACTAATTTCAGATTGGTTTCCATGGTGATAGAAAGTGAATTCAGTATAGGAGAAAAAACTCCAAAAATAGATTTGTAAGGAATCCAGAAGTATGGGACTTGGAAATTCTGTTTTCCATTTCTTATGGGCAAAGGATTGAGATATCATTAAGTTGAAGGAAGTAAAAATAAATCATTATGTTCATGTCATAAGTTTCTATAGGCAAATGTAGCCTAATCTTTCATAGTGGTTTAGAAGGTAATTTGGAGAAGTGCCATCCTTCAGGGCTCATCTAAGGTATTTGGACTTTGCCTTTGAATTAATTTCTTAGTAGGAACTGACAAAGTATTGAGGGATTTTGAGAAGAAAGTACCATGATCAGTGTGTAGTAGGAAGTGGAAAGAGACCCGTTAGAAGACCACTGTAATCCTCTAGTCTGCAGTTGTCTAGACCAGGGGTCCCCAACCTCTTTGGCGGCAGGGGCGGGTCTCGTGGAAGACAGCGTTTCCACGGACGGGGCCGGGGGGGGGGTATTTTGGGATGATTCAAGTGCATTACATTTATTGTGTAATTATTATTATTATTTCTGTTATTATTACATTGTGATACATAATGAAATAATTATGCAGCTCACCATTATGCAGAATCAGTGGGAGCCCTGAGCTTGTTTTCCTGAAACTAGATGGTCCCATCTGTGGTTGATGGGAGACAGGGACACCTGACGTGTGTTGCTTATGCCCAGTCTACTCCGTAATCTCGCTTTGGTCGCCGTCCCTGCAGAAAACCCTGCTTCACAAAGATAGGATGTTGGAAATGGAAGCAGGCTTTTCAGTGCTTTTGTGGTAATCTCAGGACGTTCCACCGTGACTTTAATCCAGAACGTGTGGAGACTTGACGGTGTCTCAAACACACTTTTAAGGCCACCGTCATTTGTGATCTCAAGCTGTTGATTATCTTCTAGCACAGACAAAGTCAGTTCACCCGGCTTATTCACAAATGGGTTGTGGATCCATTCCTTCCCAGTTCCGGGGTCTTTTGTGGTTGTGAAGTAACACTCAAACTCTTCTGAAAGCTGAGATAGGTGATCATGCACCAGCTGGGAGAAAGAAGGCCCTGGCTCAGTCTCTTTCAAAATCTCTTCTAATGTTTGAAAGATGTCAGAAATCCCACTGTTCACTCATTGCCCCCATAATTCCAGTTTGGTTTTGAATGCAGCCACTTTATCTGCCGTCTTGAACACAGTTGTCGTTCTCCCCTGAAGTGACAGATGGAGTTTGCTGAGCAGGTTGAATATGTCACACAAGTAAGCAAGTTTTGTGACCCATTCTCTGTCACTGAAACGTGCTGCCAGTGGTGACTGTTTTTCTAAAAGAAATCTCTGGAGCGGCTCTCCTAACTCAGAAACTCTGGCCGGTGATCTACCTAGATAGGTGATCATGCACCAGCTGGGAGAAAGAAGGCCCTGGCTCAGTCTCTTTCAAAATCTCTTCTAATGTTTGAAAGATGTCAGAAATCCCACTGTTCACTCATTGCCCCCATAATTCCAGTTTGGTTTTGAATGCAGCCACTTTATCTGCCGTCTTGAACACAGTTGTCGTTCTCCCCTGAAGTGACAGATGGAGTTTGCTGAGCAGGTTGAATATGTCACACAAGTAAGCAAGTTTTGTGACCCATTCTCTGTCACTGAAACGTGCTGCCAGTGGTGACTGTTTTTCTAAAAGAAATCTCTGGAGCGGCTCTCCTAACTCAGAAACTCTGGCCGGTGATCTACCTTTAGAAGCCATCTCACTCTGTGTGTAAGAGAAGACGTGTGTGCTCTGCATCCATCTCCTCACAGAGCTGCGTGAGCAGACGTGAGTTAAGGGCATGTACTTTAATGTGGTTGATAATTTTAATAGCATCCTGCAAAACGTTGTTAAGTTCAGGTGACATTTTTCGGCTAGCCAGCAGTTCTCTATGGATGACACAGTGCGTAGACTCACATTCAGAAGCGACCTCTTTGACCCGAGTAGTGAAACCAGAAAGCCGTCCAGTCATGGCAGCCATTCTGTCCATGCATGTACTGACACAAAACAACCAATTCAGTTTTCCTGATATGTAATCATTCAAAGACTTGAATAGTTGTGCAGCTGTGGTGTTGGTTGGCAACAAAAGTGCACATAACGTGTCCTCATGCACATGCTCCTGAAAAATATATCGCGCAAAAACAAGCATTGTTGTCCTGTTGTCGACATCGATAGAGTTGTCAACCTGGATTGTGTACCACGGTGACTCATTGATCCTCTCTAACAGTTGTGCCTCAGTATCCTCTGCTATTGCATTAATTTGTCTAGTTATGGTGCTAGCCGAAAGAGGAACATGTGCTACCTTTTGAACTGCAGTGTCTCCTAAAAGTTCACAACACATGTCCTTAGCAGCAGGCAGGATCAACTCTTCACCAATAGTAAAGGGCTTCTCTGAGCTTTAGCAATGTGGTTAGCCACTAAGAACGATGTTCTCAGGGCAGACACGTTTGATGAAGTGGTGGCCTTCAATAATTTCTTCTGTTCTTCGTGTTCATGTGTTTTTCTTTTGAAAAACTCCAAAGGCTTGTCTTTTAATGCAGGGTTCTTGGTCTCCACGTGGTGAAGCAGTTTTGAAGGTTTCATGGCTTGGTTGGATAGCCAGTTGCCACATGTTATACAAATTGGGCTTGGAGAATGTGAATTACCTGTTGTGATGAACCCGTAATTTAAGTAGGACTCTTTGTATTTTCCTTTAAAAGCAGCTTTCTTTTTGTTGGCAGTCTTAGAGTCTTCTGCTGTCTCATCATTGGGTCTTCCCCCCTTTTCAAAGAAGCTCTCCAGTGATGTTTATTTTTTACTCAGTTTTGGCTAGGGTTAGCTCGTGGGCTTACCAAAACTATAACTGAGAAAACTGCGCAGTATGGGAAAGAGGCGCAGATGGAAGTGATGAATAAATTAATGGGCGGGCCATGGGTGGACTAAAACAAGTGTCGGGTTCTGACTTAAAGCCTGCCACCAGATGCAGCTGTACGATTGAAGTACAGCAGCTCACTTGCCACTGTAAAGCCTGCCACCAGATGCAGCTTAATTGTTACTTGCCACTCACTGATAGGGTTTTTTTTTTAATATATACATATACATATATTTATTTATTTTTGGCTGCATTGGGTCTTCGTTGCTGCACGTGGGCTTTCTCTAGTTGTGGTGAGCGGGGGCTACTCTTGGTTGCGGTGCGCGGGCTTCTCATTGCAGTGGCTTCTCTTGTTGTGGAGCACAGGCTCTAGGCCCACGGGCTTCAGTAGCTGTGGCTTGCTCTAGAGCACAGGCTCAGTAGTTATAGTGCACAGGCTTAGTTGCTCCGAGGCATGTGGGATCTTCCCAGACCAGGGCTTGAACCCATGTCCCCTGCATTGGCAGGCAGATTCTTAACTAATGAGCCACAAGGGAAGCCCACTGATAGGGTTCTGATATGAGTCTGCAAGCAATTGATTTATTATGGTCTCTGTGCAGTCACACCTCTCTGTTAACGATAATCTGTATTTGCGGCCACTCCCCAGTGCTGGCATTACCACTTCAGCTCCACCTCAGATCATCAGGCATTAGATTCTCAAAAGGAGCGTGCAGCCTAGATCCCTCGCGTGTGCAGTTCACAGTAGGGTTCGTGCTCCTAAGAGAATCTAATGCCACTGCTGATCTGACAAGAGGTGGAGCTCAGGCAGTAATGCAAGCAATGGGGAGCAGCTGTAAATAGAGATGAAGCTTCACTCGCTCACCTGCCGCTCACTTCCTGCTGTGCGGCCCAGTTCCCAATAGGCCACAGACTGGTACCAGTCTGTGGCCCGGGGCTTGGGGACCCCTGGTGTAGACCAGATGCAGCAAGGCCCAGAACTAGGGAAGTAGCAGTGGAGAGCAGGAAGAAAGGAACGCGTGTGAGAGACAAGTTTTGGGAAGACAGGAGAGATTAAGGAATCAAAGGTCTAGGTTAGATCTTAACCCTGGGAATATGAAAAGAAAGGATGTGTGGAGAGGAGGGGGTGGTAGAGGAATCAAGGGTGATTAGGTTGGTCAATTGGGTGAATAGTTATATTTATTTACTTTGGGAATTCAAGAGGTAGAAGAGAATATGCAGGGAAAGAGAATGAATTCAGTTTTGAAAATGAGTGCTGTATTCCAGTGAGACAATGTTTACTTCTTCAGTCATTCATCAAATAATTAGTGATCCCCACTTAAATTCCAGATACTTTTTAAGATGTTGGGGTGGGTATACACCTATCTCATTTTTTTCACTATATATCATGTTCAAGGAATCTGTCAATGTGTATTACAAAGATTTTTATCCCCATTTGTGACTCATCTTTTCACCTGGTTTATTGTGGCCCTTTGTGATAACTTTAGAAACTTTGATGGACAGTTGCTATTACCTGTTTTTGTGAAGGGGTCTAGAGTTGGGGCTCTCCTATTCCTGCATCTTCCTAATATCCCTCCTCAAATAATCTCTTTATGTCTGACTTTTTCTTTTTCCTCTGGGATTCCCATAATGTATTGTTTTGGTCCTCTTTATGGTGTCCTACAGTCTCTTAGGTACTTTTCATTTTCCTTAATTCTTTCTTCTTTCTGTTCTTTGGAGTGTATACTTTCTTTCGCTTTTTTTTTTTTTTTTTTTTGGTTGTGCTGGGTGGCTTGCAGGATCTTAGTTCCCTGACCAGTGATTGAACCCGGGCCCTCAGCAGTGAGAGCGTGGAGTCCTAACCACTGGACCACCAGGGCCCTGCACTATATACTTTTATTTGTCCTTTCTTTAAGTAAACTGATTTTTTTTTTTTTTTTTGGTTGTGCTGGGTGGCTTGCAGGATCTTAGTTCCCTGACCAGTGATTGAACCCGGGCCCTCAGCAGTGAGAGCGTGGAGTCCTAACCACTGGACCACTAGGGCCCTGGACTATATACTTTTATCTGTCCTTTCTTTAAGTAAACTGATTCTTCTTCCTGCCTAAATCTGCTGTTGATCTCTTCTAGTGAAAATTTCATTTTAGATAGTGATTTGTCATCCCCCAAATCTGTGTTTGGTTCCTTTTTTTTCTTTCTTTTTATTGATATGCTCACTTATTCATACATTGTTTTCCTGCTTTCCTTTAGTTCTGTGTAGTTTCTTTGAGCTCTCTGAGTGTATTTTATGTAGTTTGTTTAAAATCTACTAAACTGGAACTTCCCTGGTGGTCCAGTGGTTAGGACTCCTTGCTTCCACTGTAGGGGGCATGGGTTCCATCCCTGGTCAGGGAACTAAGATCCTGCAAGCTGCACTGCACAGCCAAAAAAAAAAAAAAAAAACTACTAGATTTTGTATCCGGACTTCTCAGGGATATTTTCTTTTATTTATTTTTTCTTGTGAATTTTTTTGTGCATATCTTGTGATTTTTTTTGTTGTTGTTGCATACTGGACATTTGACTGTTATAATGTGTAACCCTGGGAATCAGATTCCACCCCTTTATACAGGTTTGCTGTCTTTTTTTGTGAAGGCTGCAGTTGTCTGTTTGTGACTTTTCCAGACTGTTTTTGCAAAGACTGTACTTCTTGTCATAGGTGCTCACTGAACGCTCCCTTCTTTTAGCTTGTGTTCCAGAAGGGTTTTGTCAGGGAATTCCTTGAATGCCGGGAGCTAAAAATAAAACAAACAAAAAGCTCATTTTTATGAGGTGTTCATTCAGCACTTAACCAAGGTGTTTACAGCTCTGTCTTAGCTAAAGTTTAATTAGAGGTTAAAGCTTAGGGTCTTATTATGTCCTTTGCGTGTATGTGTCTCACCCTGAACATGTTCATGGGTTTCTGCTGTTTTCTAGAGTAGTGAGAAAGTTCGTTCTGAGAGTTTTTGCTTGTTTTCTCATGTTTCTGTGAACGGACTGGAGTTTGGAGCTGCCTACTCCACCATTTTGTTGATAACCATTTGACTATACTGTTTTGCTTTTAATTCCCTCCACCCCATCTCCTTGCTTTAATTTGGAAATTTGCTCTCTCCTTCCCCCCCCTTCTGTTCTACTTAGGAAGATTGATTTTCTTCTATTCTTAATTCTGTTACAGGTATTGACATTTAAAAATTTTACCTCCCTCTTTATTGTTTGGAAGTTACAGTGGGTTTTTCTGTTCTTTTAGTGGCTACCATTAAAAATTTAACTTGAACACCTAATTTTTAGTCTGAAGTTTATCAGTGTCTTTACTTTTTCTCTCAAGCAATACCAGCACTTAGAATGTTTTAAGTGGGATTACTCTTTCTTGTCTTCCATGGTAGTGTTGTTCAGGATTTATAGTTTCATCTCTTTATTTCTTATAATTAATCATTATTTTCGTTATACGTTAAGATTTGTTTAGATGTAATACTTATTTGCTGAATTCTTTGCTCAATATTTCTGCTTTATACCTTAGTTCTTTATCCTGGAATCCTTTTTCATCTTTTTTTTTTTTTTTTTTTTTTTTTTTGCGGTACGTGGGCCTTTCACTGTTGTGTCTTCTCCCGTTGCGGAGCACAGGCTCCAGACGCGCAGGTTCAGCGGCCATGGCTCACGGGCCCAGCCGCTCTGCGGCATGTGGGATCTTCCTGGACCGGGGCACGAACCCGTGTCCCCTGCATCGGCAGGCAGACTCTCAACTACTGCGCCACCAGGGAAGCCCCCTTTTTCATCTTTAAGTACATATTTTGGAAGTCTTTTTAGTGAGGATTTGTTGATGGGAACTAATGAGTTTTGTTTTGTTTTTTTAAAAATGTTATTTATTTATTTGCTTACTTATTTATTTATTTTTGGCTGCGTTGGGTCTTCGTTGCTGCGTGCTGGCTTTCTCTAGTTGCAGTGAGTGAGGGCTACTCTTCATTGTGATGTGCGGGCTTCTCATTGTGGTGGCTTCTTTTGTTGTGGAGCACAGGCTTAGTTGCTCCATGGCATGTGGGATCTTCCCGGACCAGGGCTCGAACCCGTATCCCCTGCATTGTGGCAGGTCGATTCTTAACCACTGCACCACCAGGGAAGTCCAAATTCATTAAGTTTTCATTCATCAGAAAATTCTTTTTTTTTTTTTTGCTCTTTTCTTGTAGGTTTAGGTATGAATAAAACCTTGGTTAATTTATTTTCTTTTCTCAAAACTATTAAGATAGTCTCAAACTTCTACTGTCTGTTACTGTTGAGAATTTAGGTGTTTTATGTTTACTTAATATTTACCCTTTCTGATGTTGTTTATTCCTTCCTGAAGTTCTGCATTTTTGTCTAGTACTACTTCCCTTCAATCTTAGAAAGTTGTATTAGCTTTTATGTTGCAGTGGTCTGTTAGAAACATATTCTCTCAGCTTTTGTCACTTGTAAATGTGTTTATATTTCTTAATTTTCTGAAGTTTATTTTAGTGGGATATAGAATTGACAGTATTTTTCTTCCAGCACTTTAACTCTGTTTCTCTTTGTCTTCTGGCCTCTCTTATTTCTGGTGAGAATTTAGCTGTCACTTATCTATTTTCCCCTTAATGTTATATGTTTTTCTCTTTGCCTGCTTTAAAGATTCTTGTCTTTATTTTGTTGTTCAAAAGTGTGATTATGATACGCCTAGTAGTGATTTTTGAAATTTATCCTATTTGGGGTTCACTGTTTCTTGAATTTGTTAGTTGGTATCTTTCACCTGTTTTAGAAAGTTCTCATCTGCTGTCCCAGCAAATACTTCTCTGCCCCATTCCAATCCCATTTCCTTCTAGTACGCCAGTTGTACATATTGCTTGTCTGTTTGGTATTCTTTCAGAGATCTTAACTGTACTGTTATTTATTTATTTATTTTTTGGTCATTCTTTTTTTTCTGTTTTTTTTTCATCTTGGGTACTTTCTGTTGACCTGTTTTTAAGTTCAGTGATTCTTTCATTTACTGTATTCAGTTTGCTGTTAATATCTGACAGCATAGTTTTATTTTTAGCGTTTCTCTTGAATATATTTGTAGATCAGTCTCTGCTAGAATTCCCTGTATTCTTATATTCTTACATATTATCTTTTCAGACTAAGTTTTAGAATTTCTACCATAATTAATTTACATTCTTTTTATTATTTCAATATCTGGGCCATTTCTGTGTCTGTCCCTTATCCTGTTTCCTCTCTTGACCTTGGATCACAATTTCTGGCTTCCATGTATGTTTTGTAATTTTTTATGCCGAATATGTTATATAAGAGACAGTAGAGACTAAAGTCAGTAATTTTTATCTTCGGGAATGGGCTTATCCCTTCTTTTTCCATTCTGTTAGATTGTTGTGGTAGATTTTGTTAGTCATGTTTGATGGGGTCCTGAGTTACGCTGACCTGTGGCTGATATAGACCTGGCCTTTGGCAACTTTGCTTTAGTTTATCATTACTTTTAAATATTTTGAGTGTAGGTTCAGGAAGTTTGTTTTTTTCCAGCAGGGAAAAGTGAAAATTGGTGAGATCTCTTAGTGCTTTACTGCTAAGCCTCTAGTTTTCTGAACTGAGGGAGAGCAGCCCACCTGGTTGTTGGTTCTCTTTGCTCCCCAGCTCTTTGTGCCAACAAGTGCTCTCTTCCGGCTAGCCTTGCCCAGATCCTAGTGTGTAGCTGCCTTATACTCTTATAGCACCCGCGATGCCTCAGTGGGGTGTCTCTCAGCTTTTCTGTGCCACCTCCAGTCACCAGTTGTTAAATGCCCCGAGAGCCGCAGAGGATCTTTCTCAGCTTTCTCGCCTTCTCCCCCGTCTCCGCTGCGCTGCCTTGTGCTTGGGGAGACTCCACACACTTCATGGGTTCATATCTCTCAGTTCTCCTGCTCTCTCCCCCTGCCCCGCCGTTGGTGTACTGACTGTGTCCACTTGGTGAACACCTGTGGGAGTCAGTTGCTGGCTAGGTGTTGATGGTGCTCCTTGGGATTTTAGTTTGTCACTCCAGCCCACATGCAGTCAGTTGGGGTTTGGCTGGTTTCTCCTTACCGTGTCTAAGGCAGGTTCTTTATCCTCCTGCGTCTTTGCCAGGTATCAGAGCACACCCATACGAATCTCTTCTGTCTCAGGAAAGTCTTGTCCCTGTTTGCAACTTAGTTCGTGTAGGTTTCTCTTCACTTTTTAAAAAACTCATTTTGTAGTTAATCTGGCTTATTTTTGGCTAGTGTGAGAATGATCATTATCCTCTGAACTTCTACTTAATACCAGGAGTTTTTTTTTTTCTTTTCTTTTTTAATACTTCCAGTGATACTGCTTTCAAAAAATAGAGACTATATTCTCATCAACTTTATATTTCTTATAACATTAACTATAATGATAGATAATGTTTATTAAGTACTTACTGAGTGCCAGGCACCTTGGTAAACACTTTAAATGCATTATCTCATTTAACGAACTTGGGAATAGGTGTTATTATATCATTCCCATTTTCCAGATGAGAGATTAAGTAGGTAGGTCAGCATTATATAACCAGTTAGTGGCACTTTTGAACTCAGGGTTGTCTGTATCTGGAGCTGAGTTTGCAGATTCACATCCCTAGGGGGGAAGGATATGTAAATAAATGAGTGAAGTGAGTAGGGTGTAAAAAAATAACAAAGCAAGTAGCATGATGAATGACAGTTAACATTCAACCTAGATATTGACTAAAACATAAAGAGTAATCACTTCTGTGACAAAGTCTCTGGGAGAATACTTGCCTCATTCAGAGGCAGGTGGTCACTTAGCTCCAGCCACTTGTTGACCATGTGAGAATATGGGTCTAGTAGTTCAGATTTTCAGATTTTTCGATAGAAGTCAGAAATCTGTATTTTTCATATGAAACCGCTTAGTTTCTAAATGTTAGCTGCTGGTTCAAATAAAAATAAAATAAAATCCAGTGTTCAGACCTGCATGGTGAGTCTGAAATAAAGTGTGTCTACCGGCCCAACCTGTTCTATGGGCAGCCAGTGTGCAGTCTCCGTAATAGAGCCTGAGCTCTTTTAGACCACTGGTCACGCTGTCTCTCAGGGCCCGCCTGAATGCCTTCCTTTCACATCTGTGCTGTACCTCAGGGATGTGAAGGCCTGCTTTGGAATGAATGTACTATTTTATTTACTGCTGTTATACCGTTGTGCTAGTTTAGATATAAGCTACAAAGAAAAATTTTAGAAACGTATTTTTAATTTCTTATTTATTTTTTAACTTTTTATTTTATATTGGAACGTAGTTGATTCACAATGTTGTGTTAGCTTCAGGTGTACAGCAAAGTGAGTCAGTTATGCATATACATGTATCTATTGTTTTTCAAATAGAAACATATTTTTTTAAAATCCTGAATTCTTCATTTTATCTGCTTTAAGCAATAGAGTTCTGTTATAAGGCATATCTTACATTAAGTTGATGGGGAAGGACAGGTATTATTGAATGCTTATTTTATTTTGTTCATTAATCATGACTTTCTCTTCCTCTCTTTTGCCCTTTCTTCTTTGACATAGCTCTCACTTTCAGAAGAACAGAATGAAGTGACAAAAAATGGCTGTGAATCTAAAGAGCTGGTCTACCTCGTGCACATTGCTTGTCAGGTAATTTTGTGGATGTGTTCTCCATTTCACATAAAATTTAATGAGAATTAAATATGAGTGAATAACATTGAATAAATGAATGAATAAATATGAACAAATAACACTGACTGTGGTAACACAAATGTTTTATTTTATTCTTTCTCCCATTCATATTGGCATTTCTGCATATACTCAGAGTTGAAACAATCAATTTATAGATATTTAATTTACAAACGTAAGTAAAAATTCTTCCTGTAAGAGTAAAGGAAATAGGACTTCCCTGGTGGCGCAGTGGTTAAGAATCCACCTGCCAATTCAGGGGACACAGGTTTGAGCCCCGGTCCAGGAAGATCCCACATGCCGTGCAGCAACTAAGTCCATGCACCACAACTACTGAGCCTGTGCTCTAGAGCCCGTGAGCCACAGCTACTGAAGCCCATGCACCTAAAACCTGTGCTCTGCAATGAGAAGCACACACACCTCAATGAAAGAGTAGCCCCCGCTCGCCGCAACTAGGGCAAGCCTGCGTGCAGCAACGAAGACCCAACGCGGCCAAATAAATAAAATCCTTTAAAAAAAAAAAGAGTAAAGGAAATATATTGTTTATTGATGATGAGGTTAAATGAGTCAGCTACTGGTCACATATTACAATAAAAGAACAGACTAAGTAGTGTCTGCATCAGATGCACACTTTTCTAACCAAGATGGTAAGTTCCACTGTGGTGTAACAATGTGTGTATGTTTCAGAAGTGTGCTGTTTCTTAGCTCTTAGTATTAGAACTTTTTTGAGGGTAATTACCATGACTTGCTCTTAATGAGATTTAAAATATGTCATTTGTAGCGTTATTTCCTCCATCAAGTAAGCAGTTAGTTCCTTTATTTATTCTTTGTTCATTGAGCCTTCTTGCCTATCTTTGAACTAGTCATTGTAAAGCAGGTGTTTTCGAGGAAAGCTTTCTTATGTACAAAGTTTTTAGTTTTCTTTGAGAGAGTAAGATAGGGGAGTTTATGGTTTTTTTTTTTTTCTAAAAAGTACTATTCATGTACCTGAAATTAAAAATTAAATAGTCTGGAAAAGTCTAATGGCTGTTTCATATGGGAAATACTTAAATTCTTAGTCTTGGTGTGACTTTAAGGGCAAACCTTTTATAATTAAGTGCTTTTATTTGTAGGTGAGAGAATATGAGATTGGAATTTGAACTTAGTTTGTATATATATGTTCAAAGTTACATATCATTTATACATGTTTTACTGTATGTCATCTTGGTTCCTTTGAGGAAGTGGGCAGCTCTGAATCACTGTTTCATGTCATATTTCATAAAAATGCTTCTATTCGGTGAGTTAATTTTTAAGTGAAAATATCAAATGCTTACATGTTGAACCATTGCTAATACAGGAATATAAGACATTTTTTCTTTATCTAGAGTACCTGATTGGCATGTGAGTCATGAACTTATTATTCCAACTAAAACCTACACCTTTTAGCATCTTCTCTTCTTAGCAGTGATTTCCATTTGTTCTGACAATGCAAATATTTTTATTCTCATAAGCAAAACATAATGTCAAAAATACCTATGCTGTTCTTAAAAAATGACCTTCAAAAGGTCAGCATGGTATTTTGGTACCATACATTAAAATGTATAATCGTTACTTGATTATGCCTCCATGAATTAGTGACCTAGATAATTAAGGCTATTTCCTGGTTGTAAATATCTTGTCAAGCTGCTTAAAAAATTTCAGACTTGTTATAGTATTTACCACACGAAAGTAGTAATTTACTGCATTGCCATAATGCTGTCACGTTTCTCCTCTGCCTCATACCGTAAGTAATCGTTGATATGTTCTCATGGCTTACCTTCTGTATTCTTGCCGTATATGTCAGCCATAAACCACATTAAACTAGAATCATTTTTTTTATATAACCAAGAGAGACTCACAATCAAACCTTCTAATTTTGCAAATGAGAAAGTTGAGGCCCAAATTATGGAAGTTGCTTTCCTAAGCTATATGAAATCTTAGCAGGAGCTACTGAGGACTTCAGTTTCCTGATTGCCAGCTTTTCTTGCATCACCTTGGAATTTGCAATCTACAACAGATTTTAGAGATTGCTTAATCTTCAGATGAGATACGATCACCCTTACGCCCTGTAATCTATTCGTTATAGAAGCTAATTTCATATCTTTGCTAATTTCTAATTTTTAATAATGTGCACTTGAAATTTTGTTTATTTAACCAAAATTCTTGGTCCTTCATCTGAACCCACTTTCTTTGCTTTATCTTTTATCTTCGAAAGTGTCTAGTTAAACAGCTGTGATCTTTTTCCTTTCTGTAGGTTAAGTGATATGATTTCTTTAGGTATTACCTTTGAATCTTGTAATGGTGTCTTTGTCTCTGCCTTTTACAGTTTTAATTTCTTTTTAAATTGTGAACCCAGAAATGTAAGCCATATCTTCCATACTGCATAGATCCAAATTCAGTAGGCATTTTTCGATCACTTATATGTCTAGTACACAAGTGTTATGGCATGCAGCATGTCATTTAATTCTTAAAACCTCTGTGAGACAAATAGTCTGGTTTAAAAACATCAGTTTTTAAGTGTTATTTTTTTTTTATAAATTTATTTACTTACTCATTTATTTATTTATTTATGGCTGCGTTGGGTCTTCATTGCTGCATGTGGGCTTTCTCTAGTTGTGGCGAGGGGGGGTGTACTGTTTGTTGCGGTGTGCAGGCTTCTCATTGCGGTGGCTTCTCTTGTTGTGGAGCATAGGCTCTAGGTGCATGTGCTTCAGTAGTTGTGGCATGTGGGCTCAGTAGTTGTGACTCACGGGCTCTAGAGCACAGGCTCAGTAGTTGTGGTACACGGGCTTACTTGCTCCGCGGCAGGTAGGATCTTCCCAGACCAGGGCTCGAACCTGTGTCCCCTGTATTGGCAGGCAGATTCTTAACAACTGCACCACCAGGGAAGCTCCTAAGTGTTAATTTTAAAATGACTAATTTAAACCTAACTGTTGCAAGAATTTATTTTAACATGTGCCCTAATGAAAATTTGGTTCTGATCTTTCCCCCTCTGAGTATAGTTTTGTTGGTTTAAGAATAATGGTTGCTTAATGAAATAGTATTTTATTGTTCCACAGTAAGCTTTAGAGAAGTTGAAATGAATGGTTCTTACTGAAGTTCGATTGTATGAACTACCTTTGTATTTACCAGAATTCATCAATGTATAATAGTTTATTTTTTCTGAAGATCAAGTTTTTCATAAATATTTACAGTAGAAGGAAATGGACTGTCAGTCAACAGGCCTAAATTTGTCCCAACTGTGCCATGACTAACCAGCTGTGTGGCTGACAGGGTCTTAGTGCTCTGGCCGGGTGTCAGGCCTGAGCTTCTGAGGTGGGAGAGCCAAGTTCAGGACACTGGTCCACCAGAGACCTCTGGGCCCCGCGTAATATCAAATGGCGAAAGCTCTCCCAGAGATCTCCATTTCAATGCTAAGACCCAGCCCCACTCAATGACCAGCAGTCTACAGTGCTGGACACCCTATGTCAAACAGCTACCAACACAGGAACATAAGCCCACCGTTAACAGAGAGGCAGCCTAAAATCATAAGAAGTTCACAGACACCCCAAAACACACTACTGGACGTGGTCCTGCCCACCAGAAAGACAAAATCCAGCCTCATCCACCAGAACACAGGCACCAGTCCCCTCCACCAGAAAGCCTACACAACCCACTGAACCAACCTTACCCACTGACACCAAAAACACCAAAAACAACGGGAACTGCCGACCTGCAGCCTGAAAAAAGGAAACCCCAAACACGGTAAGTTAAGCAAAATGAGAGACAGAAATACACAGCAGATGAAGGAGCAAGGTAAAAACCCACCAGCCCAAACAAATGAAGAGGAAATAGGCAGTCTACCTGAAAAAGAATTCAGAGTAATGATAGTAAAGATGATCCAAAATCTTGGAAATAGAATGGAGAAAATACGAGAAACGTTTAACAAGGACCTAGAAGAACTAAAGAGCAAACAAACGATGGTGAACAACACTATAAATGAAATTAGAAATTCTCTAGAAGAAATCAATAGCACAATAACTGAGGCAGAAGAACGGATAAGTGGCCTGGAAGATAAAATAGTGGAAATAACTACCACAGGGCAGAATAAAGAAAAAAGAATGAAAAGAATTGAGAACAGTCTCAGAGACCTCTGGAACAACATTAAATGCACCAACATTTTAATATATAGGTATCCCAGAAGAAGAAGAGACAAAAAAAGGAACTGAGAAAACATTTGAAGAGATTATAGTTGAAAACTTCCCTAGTATGGGAAAAGAAATAGTCAAGCAAGTCCAGGAAGCACAGAGTCCCGAAGTATAAATCCAAGGAAAAACGCACCAGGACATATTAATCAAACTCTCAAAGATTAAATACAAAGAAAAAAATATTAAAAGCAGCAAGGGAAAAGCAACGAATAACATACAAGGAAATCCCCATAAGGTTAACAGCTGATCTTTCAGCAGAAACTCTTTCACCAACAGACAGATCATCCAAAATGAAAATAAATAAGGAAACACAAGCTTTAAATGACACATTAAACAATATGGACTTAAATTGATATTTATAGGGCATTCCATCCAAAAGCAGCACAAACACTTTCTTTTCAAGTGCTCATGGAACATTCTCCAGGATAGATCATGTCTTGCATCACAAATCAAGCCTGGGTATATTTAAGAAAATTGAAATTGTATTTTTTTCCGACACAACGCTATGAGACTAGATATCGATTGCAGGAAAAAACCTGCAAAAACAGAAACATGAAGGCTAAAGAATACACTACTAAATAACCAAGAGATCACTGAAGAAATCAAAGAGGAAATCAAAAAATACCTAGAAACAAATGACAAT
>NW_020172768.1:5300411-5333947 GCF_003031525.2 Neophocaena asiaeorientalis asiaeorientalis | reverse complement strand
GTGCTCTGTGTCCATCTGAGGGGTGGCATAGGGAGGGTGGGAGGGAGATGCAAGAGGGAGGAGATATGGCGATATATGTATATGTATAGCTGATTCCCTTTGTCATACAGTATAAACTAACACACCATTGTAAAGCAATTCTACTCCAATAAAGATGTGAAAAATATATTTACAGTCATGTGAAAGCTTCTGTATGTCCCCGTTGATGGAGTAAACAGTTGGTTTTAGGGGAATGCTTTTCTGTCTCAAAATATCTCTTGTTCTCTGATGCTTTAAATTCCACCATCAGAAATGCATTCCTCGGTATTAAATAACTCCTCCACTTGGTTAGTTTAGAATATGTTGTTACTAAGGGTGTGGAGTTGATTATTAACGTTTGAAGAGCATCTGTGTATGAACACAATGTATTGAATATAAGCAGATCGCAAACATTCTTATTTAAACCTAAAAACTTTTCTCTGAAATATATGTGTTACTATTCCCATTATGTAGAAGAATAAACTGCTATTCGTCGGTGTTAAGTAACTTGTGTAAAGTCCCTTATTTGGAATAAGGCCAGGCTGAGATTTAAATCAGGTCTTTCTTTTCACTGAACTTCATCATACCTACAGTTAATTCAAAGTACTAATTCTCTTGCAAGATAAACTTTCTCATGATAAAAGAGTCTTCAGAGGACATGGGTGAAGACTGTTCTTCTCAGAAAGGACCACAAGTATGTGTAGATTTTGTCTTTTTCCACCTCTATTATTACCAAGCTGTATCTCAATCGCTGTATCTTGTTAGGCCATTGTTGATAACACCTGCGTTTGCACCCTATACTTGATTATAACCCCTCAACTGCCAGAATGAGGTAAAATGTAAATTTAAACATGTTACTCTCATGGTTAAAACTCTTCAGTAGATTTCCATTGAATTTAAAACTAAACCCAAACTGCTACCAAGGCCTGTGTGGGCCGTGCAGGATCTGGACCTTGCCTACTTTTTCTAAGCATCATGGGACAATCTTCTCACTCCTACGCTTTGGTCTCACTAGCTTTCAGTCAGTTCCTAAAAGACCCTGAGTTTTTTCCTGAAACAAGGCTTTGACCTTTTGGTCAGCTCGTCACTCCATTCACACGCACAGTTGCTGTGTCTGGTGCCTGCTTAGTTCTCAGGAGGCAGGTTAGATATCACTTCTTTATAGCACAAAAGTATCATTATTTTATTTATGTATTTATTAACTTAAAAAGTATTTTTTTCCTCACTAGAAATAAATTCTAAGAAGTCAGAGGTTTGATGGTACTTTCTCTGTTGTATCTCTAATGCTCACTCCAGGGCTTGGTACTATGTAGGTGCTCAGTATATATCTGGTGAATGAATGAAAGAAGGAAGAACAAAATTTTGTCTTAGAAATTTGATCCTATATACACTGGTATTTTTCTTTTTCTCTCATTCTTCTTTATGAGCCTTGTTAAGAATTGTTGATTTTTGTTATCCTTGGAGAGCAATACTTACTTGATAGTAATAATTATTAAGGTTATAAATTAGCTGCAAATTAAAATTTAGACATATATATAGTGAATTTTTTGTTCTGTTCTTCATAAAATAATTGAACTTCTAAAATTCTCTGATCATTTATTTTATTCAGCCCATTTGGAAATTCCATGATTAAGGTTGTTTTTTTACATATGAAATTTAAAGTTTTTCTTCCACGTCTACTGAAAAGATAGGTATTTTACTATTTTTAGATTTTACTGAGTGACTTTAAAACAGTTTGAGAGAATTTGCAAATTATGTGTTACGGTTTTAATTTCCTGCATATAAATCTGTATAAAAACGCAGACTTTTTACTAGCACAAGAACAGTTTTTAAAAGTTGAAAGAAATCAGTTTATTGGTATATGAAGAAATGAATTTTGAAATCTAGTCCCCAGTATTTACCTTTTGAGGCTCTGAATGTTCTTTCCTTTATGTGGTTGCTTACTGTTATTTATTTCTTTCAGCAATACTCTATAGACATGATTACTTTTTATAAATTTAATAAACTTTTTTTTAGACCAATTTTAGATTTACAGCAAAATTGAGTGGAAGTACAAGGTTCCCTTGTATCCCTTGTCCTCACACATGCACATCCTCCTCCACCATGGACATTCCCCTGCTAACGTCGTACATTGTTACAACTGATGAGCCTACATTGACGTACCATTGTCATTAAGGGTTCATTCATGGTGTTGTGCATTCTGTGGGTTTGGATAAATTTATAATGTGTCTTCACCATTATAGTATGTGGAATAGTTTTACTGTCCTATAATCTCCTGTGCTCCACCTATTCATCTCTCACTTCCCCCTAGCCCCTGGCAACCACTGATTTTTTTCTTAAATTTTCTCCATACTTTTGTATTTTCTACAGTGTCATATGGTTGGAATCATATAGTATGTAGCCTTTTCAGGGTGCCTACTTTCACTTAGCAATATGCATTTAAGTTTCATGTCTTTTCATGGCTTGATACTTTGTTTTAGTGCTGAGTCATATTCCATTGTCTGGATGTACCACAGTTCATTTATCCATTCACCAGCTAGAGGACATCTTGGTTGCTTCCAGGCTTTGGCAGCTTTTAATAAAGCTGCTGTAAACCTTTGTGTGCAGGTTTTGTGTGGACATAACTTTTCAGCTCATTTGGGTAAACACCAAGGAGTGCAATTGCTGGATCCTGTGCTAAGAGTATGATAAATTTTGTAAGAAACTGAAAAGTCTACCTAAATGGCTGTACCATTTTATATTCATGCCAGGAGTGAAGGAACGTTCCTGTTGCTTCCCATCCTCCCTAGCATTTGGTGTTATTAGTGTTCTGGATTTTTGCCACTCCAATAGATGTGTAGTGATATCTTCTTGTTTTTATTTGCCTTGCCCTGATGTCATATGGTGTGGAGCATCCTTTCATATGCTTATTTACCATCTGTATGTCTTTTTGGTGAGGTGCCCATTTTAAAATCAGTTGTTTGTTTTCTTATTGTTGATTGTTAAGGGTTCTTTGTATATTTCGGTTAAAATCCTTTATCAGTAGATATGTTATTTGCCAATATTTTCTCCCAGGTCCGTGGCTTGTCTTTTCATTCTCTCCACAGGGCAGAAAATCTTAATTTCAGTGAAGTCCAGCTTATCGATTCTTTCTTTCATGGACTGTGCCTTTGCTCTTGTATCTAAAGGAAGTCATCACCAAACCCAAGGTCATCTATATTTTATCCTGTGTTATCTTCTAAGAGTTTTATTGTTTTGTGTCTTATGCTAAGGTCTTTTTGAGTTAGTTTTTGTGAAAGATGTAAGGTCTGTGTCTAGATTTATTTTTTTGTGTGTGGATGTTCAGTTGTTCCAGCACCATTTGTTGAAAAAAACCATCTTTTCTCCATTGTATTGCCTTTGCCAAACATCAGTTGACTGTACTTTGGTTGGTCTGTTTCTGGGCTGTCTGTTCTGTTCCACTTATGTATATGTCTGTTCCTTTCCTAATACCATATTTTGTTGATTATTGTCACTTTATGGTAAGTCTTGAAGTTACATACCATCAATCCTCCAACTTTGTTCTTCTTCTTTAATATTGTGTTAGCTATTCTGGGACTTTTGCCTCTCCATATACACTTTAGAATCAGTTTGTCAATATTCAGAAAAATAACTTGCTGGGGTTTAGGCTGGGGAAGGATTGTGAATCTGTAGATCAAGTTGGGAAGAATTAACACCTTGGCAATATTGAGTCTTCCTGTCCGTGAACGTGGTATATCTCTCCATATATAGTTTTGGTTGGTCTGTTTCTGGGCTGTCTGTTCTGTTCCACTTATGTATATGTCTGTTCCTTTCCTAATACCATATTTTGTTGATTATTGTCACTTTATGGTAAGTCTTGAAGTTACATACCATCAATCCTCCAACTTTGTTCTTCTTCTTTAATATTGTGTTAGCTATTCTGGGACTTTTGCCTCTCCATATACACTTTAGAATCAGTTTGTCAATATTCAGAAAAATAACTTGCTGGGGTTTAGGCTGGGGAAGGATTGTGAATCTGTAGATCAAGTTGGGAAGAATTAACACCTTGGCAATATTGAGTCTTCCTGTCCGTGAACATGGTATATCTCTCCATATATAGTTCTTTGACTTCTTTCACCAGAGTTTTATAGTTTTCCTCATATAGATCTTGTACATATTTTGTTAGATTTATGCCTAAGTATTTCATTTTGGGGGTGGTAATGTAAATGGTATTGTGTTTTTAATTTTAGACTCCACTTATTTATTGCCTGGTATATAGGAAAGCAATTGACTTTTGTATATTAACCTTGTATCCTGCTACTTTGCTGTAATCACTTACTGGTTCTAGATGGGTTTTTTTGTTGTTGTTTTGTTCTGTATTTTCTACCTAGATGATCATGTCATCTGTGTACAAACGCAGTTTTATTTCTTCCTTACCAATCTATATATCTTTTATTTCCTTTTCCTGTCTTACTGCATTAGCTAGGAATTCCAGCACAGTGTTTTAAATCAGTGATGAGAGAAGATATCCTTGCCTTGTTCCTGATCTTAGTTGGAAAGCTTCAAACTTCTTACCAAAAGTCAGTTCCATTTCTATAAACTATAATAACAGATTATCAGAAAGAGAAATTAAGAAAACAGTCCCACAGTTGCATCAAAAATAATAAAATACCTAGGAATAAATTTAACCAAGGAGGTGAAAGATCTGTACACTGAAAACTGTAAGGCACTGCTGAAAGAAATGGAAGATGACACAAATAAATGGAAAGATAATTCTTTGCTCGTGGATTGAAATAATTGATATTGTTAAAATGTGCATGCTCCCCAAAGCAATGTACAAATTCAGTGCAATCCCTACCAACATTCCAATAGTGTCTTTCACAGAAATAGAAGAAACACCCCTAAACTTTGTTTGGAACCACAAAAGACCCCAAATATTCAAAGCAATCTTGAGAAAGAAGAACAAAACTGGAGGTATCATGTGCCCTGATTTCAAACTATATTACAAAGTTATAGTAATCAAAACAGTATGGTATTGGCATAAAAACAGAAAAATAATCAATGGAGTAGAATAGAGAGCCCAGAAATAAACCCACACGTATATGGTCACTTAGTTTACAGGAAAGGAACCAAGAATATACAATGGGGAAAGCACAGTTTCTTGAATAAATGGTGCTGGGAAAACTGGACCACCACATGCAAAAGAATGAAAATAGACTTGTACCATACACAAAAATTAACTCAAAATGGTTTAAAGGCTTAGATGGAAGACCTGAAGGCATAAAACTCCTAGAAGAAAACATGGGTAGTATTCCCCTTAACATCAGTCTTGGTGATGATTTTTTAAAATCTGATTCCAAAAGCAAATGTTTATAAACAAGTGGAACTACAAAAAAACTAAAAGGTCTGAACTGCAAAGGAAAGCATCAAGAAAGTAAAAAGATAACCTGTGGAATGGGAAAAAATATTTCCAAACCACGTATCTGATAAGGGGTTAATATCCAGTATATACAAGGAACCCCTACAACTCAATAGCAGAAAACACTCTGATTAAAAAATGGGCAGAGGTCTCTTCAGTCTCTTTAGCAAGTGGTGTTGGGAAAGCTAGACAGCCTCATGTAAATCAGTGAAGTTAGAACACTGCCTCACACCATACACAAAAATAAACTCAAAACGGTTTAAAGACCTAAGTATAAGACATGACACCATGAAACTCCTAGAAGAGAACATAGGCAAAATATTCTCTGACATAAATCATAGCAATATTTTCTTAGGACCATCTCCCAAGGCAAAAGAAATAAAAGCAAAATTAAACAAATGGGACCTAATCAAACTTAAAGGCTTTTGCACAGCAAGGAAGCCATCAACAAAATGAAAAGACAACCTATGGAATGGGGGAAATAGTTGCAAACGATGTGACCAACAAGGGGTTAATACCCAAAATATATAAATAGCTCATACAGCTCCATATCAAAAAAAAAACCAAACAACCCAATCAAAAAATGGACAGAAGACCTAAGTAGACATTTCTCCAAAGAAGACATAGAGGTGGTCAACAGGCATATGAAAAGATGCTCAAAATTACTAATTATTAGAGAAATGCAAATCAGAACTATAGTCAGGTATCACCTCACACCAATTAGAATGGGCATCATCAGAAAATATACAAACAAATGCTGGAGAGGGTGTGGAGGAAAGGGAACCCTCTTGCACTGTTGGTGAGAATGTAAATTGATACAGCCACTATGGAGGACATTATGGAGGTTCCTTAAAAAACTAAAAACAGAATTACCATATGACCCAGCAATCCCACTACTGGGCATATACCCAGAGAAAGCCATAATTCAAAAAGACACATACACCCCAATGTTCATTGCAGCACTATTTACAGTAGTCAGGTCATGGAAGCAACCTAAATGCCCATCGACAGATGAATGGATAAAGAAGATGTGGTACATATATACAGTGGAATATTACTCAGCCATAAAAAGGAACGAAGTTGGGTCATTTGTAGAGACGTGGATGAACCTAGAGACTGTCATACAGAGTGAAGTAAGTCAAAGAGAAAAACAAATATTGTATATTAACACACATATGTGGAATCTAGAAAAATGGTACAGTCGAACCTGTCTGCAAGGCAGAAATAGAGACACAGATGTAGAGAACAAACGTATGGGCACCAAGGGGAGAAGCGGGGAGTGGGGTGGGATGAATTGGGAGATTAGGATTGACACATATACACTAATATGTATAAAACAGATAACCAGTAAGAACCTGCTGTATAGCACAGGAACTCCACTTAGCTGTACAGTAGAAACTAACACAACATTGTAAAACAATTATACCCCAATAAAAAAATTAATATTAAAAATTTTTTTAAAAAGGTATCCCCTCACTATGGTCAGAATGGCCATCATCAAAAAGTCTACAAATAATAAATGCTGGAGAGGGTGTGGAGAAAAGGGAACCCTCTTGCGCTGTTGGTGGGAATGTAAATTGATACAGCCACTATGGAGAACACTATGGAGGTTCCTTAAAAAACTAAAAATAGAACTACCATATGACCCAGCAATCCCACTCCTGAGCATATACCCGGAGAAAACGTTAATTCGAAAAGATACATGCACCCCAATGTTCATAGCAGCACTATTTACAATAGCCAAGACATGGAAGCAACCTAAGTGTCCATCAACAGATGAATGGATAAAGAAGATGTGGTATATTTATACAATGGAATATTGCTTAGCCATAAAAAATAATGAAATATTGCCATTTGCAGTAACATGGATGGACCTAGAGAATAAACTAGGTGAAGTAAGTTAGATGGAGAAAGTATGATATCACTTATATGTGGAATCTAAAAAACAATACAGATGAATTTATATACAAAGCAGAAACAGACTCACAGACATGAAAAACAAATTTATAGTTACCAAAGGGGAAAGGGAGGGGGAGAGGGATAAATTAGAAGTATGAGATTAACAGATAGAAACTACTATACATTATAGATAAGCAACAAGCATTTACTGTGTAGCACAGGGGACTATATTCAATATCTGGTAATAGCCTATAATGGAAAATAATTTGAAAAATAATATAACTGAATCATTTTGCTGTACACCTGAAACTAACATAATACTGTCAACTATATTTCAATTTTAAAAATCCAGAGCTTTGAAATAAAAAGTCGACATCTGTTTAATCTCTGTGATGGAGATATACATATGTTAAATTAATTTTTGTAATTTTCTGATATTTGAAGTGTTGCATAATTTTTGAAATGTGTATGTGTGAAAGAAAAATATTTGCAACTATGTGATAAGTTGTTTTTCTTTTTTTCTGCTTTGTTGTTCATTTTTATTTTTGCCATTCCAAAGGAACAAGTATTTAACCACCTGTTGTCACTCAGGAATGCTTTGGGTAGAAGGCAGTGGTAGAACTGAAAAAACAAAGGAGCTTACTTGAGCTAAGAGTAAAAGAACAACTTTCCATAGTAGAAGAACAGCACTTAAAAATCATGTAGGCAAGAAAGGGAACATTTCACACATGGAAGAAATGCAAGTGATTGAGCATAACTGGAAGCAAAGAAACGGCATGGAGGAGTAGTGAGTGGGATCACACTATAAATTTAGAGAGGCCCAGATGATGCAAGCCCTGATATGTGCAAGTATGTTTGGACTTAATCTTGTGGATCAGTGGTTCCCAACTCAGGCTGATCATCAGATTAACTGGATCTCATTCCAGATTTATTGAACTAGCATTTCTTAGAATAGGAACCAGGAGACTGTTCTTTAAAAATATCTGACACATCTGTTCTCTTATTTTATTCTAACAGCCCTCTGAAAGAGGGAGGTGGTATTGCTTTCCATCTGTGTAATGGAGAATTGTAGTCCAAAGTAGGACTAGACAAGTTTATCCTGTTAGTTATGGACATACCTGTGTTTAGAATTCAGCACCTCTCCCATGAAATGGTACCTTCTGCTTCTGCCCCATCTGGCGGAGGCAAATGGAAAAGAGCTACAGTAGAGATGTTTTCTTCAATTCTGAGATGGCTGCTTTGTCTCCCAGTCCCTCCAGATTACTATGAGATGAAAGCTTCCATATAAAAGTGGACTGAATTGTCAAACCAAATGGTGTGTAGTGGGGACCAGCTCATCATTACTGCCCAAAGGAGCTTTTGAAGGCTTTTTGTCAGTGTGACCTGACAAGCTTTGTATTTTGTGCTGGGGGAGGGGAGTGGCAGAGAAGATCAAAAGCAGGGAGGTCAGAAATGATGTCAGTCCTTAATAAAGCTCGGGCTACAAAGTGATAGATTCAAGAGAAACTTAGAAAACAGTGTGTAGTAAATGTGCTCTGTGAGCAGATTTTCATTTCTAATGAGCTTGTGAGTTTAGGCAAGGAAAGGAAGAAAGACTGAGAAGTGGGGAGATATAGTGGGTTCTAGATAATATATGCACACCAAATTCTAGATGAAATTTAAGAAAATTAATTTTCAGTGTATTTCCAGTTTCAGTCACAGAAATATTCGTGGTAACTGATCAGGGACCTGGTTTTATTTTTCTTTAATTTCTGGTAATATTCTCTCATACAAAATCATTTTATGGTTCTTTCTGTGGGTTTAAGGTCACATGCTATCTTCCCATCTACCAGTAATTATTCCCAGGGAGAGCCAGTGGGCTTGATTAGTGGTAGGAAGAGGTTTAGTGGACAGTTCTAGTTTATTTTCCATTACTGACATTTTAATGTAATATAACTCACTGTAGGGTTCTGGAGTTTATTTATTGTCAAGTTAATTAGTAAATATAAAATCTCATGAATAACATCGTTATGGAACAAATCCTGGTTCCTGACCATTCCAAATAGAGACAAATTATAGGAGTCTTTCTTTTTCTTACTCATAGGGCAAAAGTTGGATCATTAAAAGAAGTTATGAAGATTTTCGGGTACTTGATAAACATCTTCATCTGTGTATTTATGACCGACGATTCTCCCAGCTCTCAGAGCTTCCCCGTTCTGATGCCTTGAAGGACAGTCTAGAGGTAAGCATTCAGTACTTTGCAGAAGTAATCGCTATAAATCAGCAGAATTTTTTTTGCCAGTATACTAAATAAAAGGTTACATTGAGCACTCAGGAAGATTCGTGGGATTACTTAGTTATTTCTTAACTGAAAAATTAGTAATGCTGTTAGGATATTTTGAATTGAAATAGGTTCAGTGTATAATTTTATAAGAAGAATCTCATATCTTAATATATAAATGGGCAATATATATGAGCAGATCATTTTTAAGATTGAATGCAAAATATAAAAGCAAAAATATGGAAAAGTGTTGACCTCACTAATAATCAAAGAAATGTGTATTCAAATGATGCTGTTTACTCAGTTTATGATGGCAGGCTGTGTCCATGCACTTATTTCCACTCCTGCCAAAAATTTCCAGTAAAAATATAAGATATTTTTTTTTAATTTAAGAGGAAAGAGATTCTTTTATAACATCAGAAAATAAAAAGAACCATCAGGGCATCAAAAATTGTGAGGAATCTTTGAAAGTAGATGGGATAAGATTTATGGGGGCAAGAAAATACAGCATAAGAAACTTGTACAGGAGGACTGCAGAGGGACAGATAAACTAGAAATCTTCAGTGTGAAAACCGAATAAACAAAGTAACAGAAGAGCAAACCAGAGGGCTTTCAGAAGCATGATTACCACCCTCAGAGAGAAAGTGAGGAAGTCACATTCATGGAATGAGAACAGAGTTTTAAAAAATAAAATAATCAGAGACCTTAGAAATGAACATGTGGTTTTTAAAATTAATTTTAATAATAACAAACAGCTGGACTACATGCAAAATGGACATAGATGAAGAGAGAATTAGTGAGCAGGAAGAGCAAACTTTGTAAGAACACAGCCCCAAAAGGGACAAAAAGTTGTGAGAGAATTGTTGGGAATCACAGAGAATAGACCCAGAAGTTCCTACAAGTTCCTGTTCCTCTTGTAGGAGTTATAGGAGGAGAGAGTGGGTGGCAGTAACTAAAAATATAATAAATTCCCCTAAATTAAAAAAGGGCCCGTTTTCAGATTAAATGGGCCCATTAAGTGCTAAATGTAATAAGTGAAAAGACACACATCTAGAAACATTGTGGTAAAATTTCAAAATGCCAAAACAGAGAGGAAACCCAAATGGCTTCCAGAGAGCAAAAACAAGGTTTTTCTCAAAGGAACAAGAAACGTATTGGTGTTAGACTCCTTGGCAGCCACAGTGGATGCTTGAAAACAGTGGAAGTCCTGAAGGGAAGCCATTTCAAATCTATAGTTAATTCCCAGGCGATTATGTAGTGAGGGCAAAGTGGAGACTTCAGTCATGCAAGAACTGACACCGCAACAAGGTCTCAGGAATGTCCTAAAACCACAGATTCTTTCGTACTATAGAAAGCCTGGACGTCTCTCTGCCTCCTTTTCCCTGTCTGCCTTGTCTGTTGTGTATTTCTTTCTCAGACTGTCTCACAACATGACCACTCCCAACAGGGGCCAGGTTCTCATTTCTTTTTAAGAGAGCAGCCAGACTGAGCCGAAATTTTGTGTCATGGTTCCTAATGCCTGCAGCAACTCCTGTTAGGTCAGCTAATGTTGGGTCCCATTCCTGGACCCATTAGTTGACTTCGTGGTGTAGGATCACGTATGAACTGTCCTGCCATGGCTGGGTGTGTGAAGACTGCAGCAGGCCTTGAAGAAAGCATTTCAGAGTAGCAGGGGGAAGCCAGCTGGAAAAGCAAGTATGTCTCTGCTATCGTTTTACATTTTCAATACAAAAATAGAAAGAGAAGGCAACCAAATTAGAAGCTGTACAGTAGTATAAGCCCTGATGGTGAGGGGCTAAAGTGAAAGTTCTGCACCAGACAGGAAGTTATGTAATTGCCTGTAGTGTCAGTTCATGGAACTGTTAAGCCTCTATGAAGAACCTCCGTAACTACGAAAATGCATAAAAATCTGCAGATTTTTTTCTCCCAGAAACAACCAACTTAACACCAGTTTCTTTGACAGAGAGTGTAGTATCTTTATTCTGTTACCACTGAATCTTCTCTTTTTCTTTAGTCAGTCACTCAGATGCTTATGGCTTACCTGTCCCGCCTTTCAGCTATTGCTGGCAACAAGATCAATTGTGGACCTGCCCTTACTTGGATGGAGGTATTAATCCAGTTCATCTTTTATTAAAGTTAATTTTTAAATTATCTACTTAAGAAATTTAATACTAATTTTCATAGCTGTTGAGTTTCACGAATTGAATAAATGGTACTTATTCTCTTCTGGAAGATAGATATGTGATACATTAAATATTCTTCATCTCAAATCTTTCTTTGATAATACAGGAAGCTAATTTTAATATTATTTTATGAATCACAATGACACCTGTTATTTTTGTATTTAATATATTAATGTATATACATTTAGCAAGGTGTATGTGTATATACATGTATATATATAATTGGCTTAGTAACTGAAAATAGTTTTTAGTCATTGATGAACAAGAGACAATTAACCTTTTAAAGAGTCTGATTTAAGAATGTCTTGAGTGATAGATTAGGTTTTTCTCCTTAATTTGCATATGTAGAGTTACATTATTCTCTCCTCTCAGTGGAAACTGGGAAGGCAATGAAAAGTAGAAAGAATATAGACCTTAGAGCCAGGCTAACTTGCCCTGAGATCTTGGTTCTTCATTATTGGCTGTGTGATCTGGGACAAATTATTTAATCTCTCGTAATTTATATAGCCTCTTTTTAGCTTTAGCATCTTCATCTTTAAGTGTTGATAATTATGATAAGTATCTTTTAGAGTTATAAAGGTTAAAAGTATGTATGTTATATGTACAATACAATGACTGGCATATAGTAAGTACTCGGTAAGTGGTGGGTTTGTTTTAATATTCTTTGGGTTATGGTTTTTCTAAGTCAAGTTGAATTATATAGATACACAAAGAAACTTCCAAGTCCCATGTCTTTAACCATCTCATAGTACATTTTCTTTGTTACAGATTGATAATAAGGGAAATCACCTTCTAGTTCATGAAGAATCGTCCATTAACACTCCTGCTGTTGGTGCTGCCCATGTTATCAAGAGGTACACTGCTCGGGCCCCGGATGAATTGACCTTAGAGGTAAATGACTAAAGATGCTATGTGTTAGCTCAGTCCCTGCTATCTTTCTAGCCTCAGTTTTAACTGTTGCAATCATTTCCTTAATGAAAAGCACCAGGTTTTTCTGTGCATCATCGTCTTTCAGCCTGGCATGCCATCTACTTTTATTTTAATGACTGTACTCATTCTTGAAAATTCAGCTTAAATGTGTCCCATTTCTTCTAGGAAGTCTCCTTGATTTCCTTCCCTCTACTCCATGGAAATACATACCCCCCAGAACCTGCACTGAACGTCATTCTGAGCTGTTCTCAAGGCTTATCTCTGATATGTCACTTACTACATTCAATCATAATTGTTCTCCTGTTTGTCTCTGTGAGCTTCTTGAAAGCCAAATCCTCTTCTGTCTTTGTGTTTTTAGCACCTAAAAACAATACCTAGTGATACTTTCTTCTCATTGTTCATAGATTGAGGTAAAGACCAGATGAAAAGTGAAATGAACATCTCTTGCTATCAGATGCAAAAGGAGGGGAATTAAGTTTCTTCCTTTAATATTGGCTGATGAGAGGCCAAGGAAAATGCTGGCAGTTACTCAGTTTAAGAGGAAAAAGAGTGTAAATTTTTACTGTGTAGAATTCAAACTGTTCTCAAACTAAATTTTTAGCTCTATACACAAAGGAATCCTTGGTCTTGAGAGATACCATGTCTGTTAGCAAGTATGGTTTTGTGAAGAGGACTTTCATGACTGGAAAAACTAGTTGTGAATATACAAAAAAATTCTTAAAGCAATATTGTATACATTAGCAACGTTGGTCTGAAGTGCTTAACTGGTTTATCATCAGTTATTTTGATTGAAGAATACAACTTCCTTTAAATATATTATTAAAAACTATTATTGCTATTTTCATACTTACAATTTTGTAGAAGTTTGTACAAACTCATGAGTTTGTCTTTTAAAGGGAAGAAAGCCATTTAGTGGGAATGTTATAGTGAACCATCTATTAAAAGAAATGTAGTTGTCATTCAGTTTTACATGTACTAAGAATAACCCAGTAACTGTAGACATCTTAGAGCTTTCCTATATGATGAAATAAGATATGTCAAATGTTCAGCACAGTGCCTGGCACATGGTAAGCGCTCACTAAATGTATTAATAGAAGCCGCCGTTGTGCTAAATATGAGTATTTAAAATAGCCTTTTAGATTCACTAAAGCGAATCTGATCACCTTTAGTAACAGCAGTTAACAGAGTATTTTAACAGAAGTGATGATGGTAGATGCCTGATGTTCAGACATCTTATGCTGTCAATCAGGCGTCCTGAAGTTACTACAGGTGTTAGTTGGACCACAGTCTTTGTGCTGCTTAACTTTCTGTAAACCTCTCCTTAACAAATGGTTAAGATTATTAAATTCCTTACAGAAAGAAGTGTTAATGTTTTACCAGAAATAATGAGCCAGAAAATAAGATAGTACTTTACCCTTTTGTTACAGTTAAGAGTTAAATTCTAGACAGACAATTGCTTTAAAAATTGATTTAAAACGTTTCACTTAAAATTTTTTCTCCTAGGTGGGAGACATTGTTTCTGTTATTGACATGCCCCCAAAAGTGTTAAGCACGTGGTGGAGAGGCAAGCATGGATTTCAGGTAGGCGACAAAGAATTTGGTGCGGAAAATTCAAAGGTCGTCTTTTCTTTCATACGTGCTGGCAGTGGACTTTGTCATCAGAAATTTTGTCTGCAGTGATAAAAAAAATGTAGATGATATTAGACTTGGGTTTCCTTTTCTAGTTACTATTGTGGTTGTTTTGATCTCCTTCTTCTTTGCTGTATGGTGGTATAGCCAAAGTGTGAGCAGAATCACATGCCTGGTGACCACTTTTAGATCATCGGGACTGTGACTCTGCCTTGCTTTTCACAGTGGCTTAAAATCATGAATCACATATGTTCTCTCTCTAGAATTGTCAGTTTGATCAATGTTTTTCATGCACTGTAACTGTTAATGTAAACAATGCATGAATTGCAGGACAACAGCAGAAGCTAAAACTCTTTCTTTTTCCTTATATGCCTAACTAATTTGAGACCTGATAAAGGCGTATTTTAGATTGACTAGCACTAATTTCCATAGGATGGTAAAGTTTCCTTTTATCTTTTAAAACTATCACTAGAAGAGCATCTAAAAATGCCTTTAAAAAAGGCATTCATTTAAAAAAGGAACTGAATACTTTAAGGGAAGAACCCACACAATTCAGTCCTCCTCTCTCCCATCTCCCAAGTACAGTCACACTCTGAGATGCTGGGGTTAAAGGCTTCAGCATAAGAATTTGGGGAGATATTATTTAGATAGTCCCGGATGGCTAGGTGGGTGGGGCCACTCTTAGGGCTGGCTTGAAGGCCTTTCCTGGACTCTCTCTCACAGACTTGATAAAGAGTAGGGCCCTGATTGAGCCAGGCTGGCTTGAAGGCCT
The DNA here is from genome assembly GCF_003031525.2 of Neophocaena asiaeorientalis asiaeorientalis. Lineage (NCBI taxonomy): Eukaryota > Metazoa > Chordata > Mammalia > Artiodactyla > Phocoenidae > Neophocaena > Neophocaena asiaeorientalis. Next base: position 5,318,858 of record NW_020172768.1, on the reverse strand, counting down.
TTCCTGGACTCTCTCACAGACTTGATAAAGAGTAGGGCCCTGCTTGAGCCAGGCTGGCTCCTAGGCCAAGGGCAGGCAGAGTGTAGGGGTGTTGGCCATGACTGCAGAGAGCTTGAGGGCCTTGGGAGGAAGGAGCCCTGGGAATGACTGCTTCATGGGTGCCTCTCCCCATCCTACTGTCCTCAGGCAGCATCTGAGAAGGGGCCCAGTGGTACTCACAGGCTGGTACAGGGCCTTCGTTTCATTCATGGCAGAAGGCCCTCTGGGCACTGACGCCATGCCCCGAGGCAGGACGAGGAGGACAGGCAGTACTGGTTCCCTCTTCAGGGCTTCTCAGATGAGTGGGAGGTTCTGGGCCCAGCAGGACTCCCTAAGAGATCTAGGAGGGGTTTCTGGAGGTGGTGACTTTGAAATGCAGCGTCCTGTGCATGTCTTCAGAGGAGAGGATGTCCAGATGACCTGGGTAGACTGGCTAGACGTGAAGCAGCCATGTGACCAGTTAGCCAGCTTGACCCGTCCTGGTCACACAGATGGACTGTATAAACTGCGCTTTGTCAGTGAGCCATGAAGGAGGAAGCACAGAGGCAGGAAACCTGTCTTCCTGATACAGTAGCAGGAGACGAGGGGCTGGGCTTGGCCTTGGGGTAGCTTGGACAGTGTGGTCTTCCGGGAACTAAGGCCATTTAGAGCTGACCACTCTCGGGAGAGAGGGTGAAGGGGAGCAAAGGTGTGGGCTGTTGTGTCCCAGGATGGAGGCCAGCTCTGAGCTGTGGCGCTCTGGCCGCTGAAGGGACGCGCTCTGGAAATGCGGTGTCGGTGTGCAGGCAGCTCTGCTCAACCTAAGGTGTTTATAGCGTGTTACGTGGACTTCCCTTTCCTTTTTTGTCAGTCTCGTGTGTCGTTTTCTCCAGCCAGCTGTCGGGGCATGACAGAGTACACGTGGCATGCGGAAGCCTTTCCCTCAGAACCCTGTGAACTGATGCTGTGCAGTTGCTGGCTTGTGACTTTGGTTTTTTTTTTTTTTTACTATTTAAAAAATAATTAATAGGGCTTCCCTGGTGGCGCAGTGGTTGAGAGTCCACCTGCCGATGCAGGGGACGTGGGTTCGTGTCCCAGTCCAGGAAGATCCCACATGCCGCGGAGCGGCTGGGCCCGTAAGCCATGGCCGCTGAGCCTGCGCGTCCGGAGCCTGTGCTCCGCAAGGGGAGAGGCCACAGCAGTGAGAGGCCCGCGTACCGCAAAAAAAAAAAAAATTTAATAGATGTTATCATTTAGTACAAGTTTACAGAATAGTTGACCAGATAATATGCAGAATTTCATATACTCCCTGCCCCACACATGTATACAGTTTCTCCTATTAACATCTTGCTTTACAATTCATTGAATAGAATTGGCAAAATGCTGAACTTTATTACCCACAAGCTGATTAGCAGTTTACATACAGCACAGTGTAAGCACTCTTTCTAGAAAAGTAGTCTGAGGAACGCTGGGGCCAGAATCACAAGGATAAGAATAAAGTGTGTCAGTATCACGTCCTCCTCCATGATGATGGAAACAGTTTTGGGGTTTGCTCTTTGTTACCTTTAATGAACCAATATGCATACATCATTATTAACTATAATCCATATTTTCATTAAGGTTCACTCTTTGTGATGTATGTAGTTCTGTGGGTTTTAACAGATGCATAATGACATGTATCCACCATTACAGCTTCATACAGAGTATTTTCACTGTCCTAAAAATGTGTGCTCACCTACCCATCCTTCTCTTCTCTCCTCCTAACCTCTGACAAGCACTGACTGTTTATTGTCTCCATAGTTTTGTTCCAGAACATCGTATAATTGGAATCATATGGTATGTAGCCTTTTCAGACTGGCTTCTTTCACTTAGCAACATGCGTTTTAGGTTCCCCCATGTCTTTCACGGTTTGATAGTTCCTTTTCCCACCGTCGGGTGCTCACTGTTGTGGATGCGCCAGAAGTTATTCTCCCATTCACTTCTTACAGTGCATCTTGGTTGCTTCTAGTTTGGAGCATTTATGAATAATGTTGCTGTAAACATCCATGTGCAGGCTTTTGTGCAGATGTGTTTTCCCCTCCTTTGGGTAAATACCGCAGAGTGCACTTGCTGCATTGTACGGTAAGATCCTGTCTGGCTTTGTGAGAAACCACCAATCTGTGTTTTAAAGTAGTTGTTACCATTTTGCCTTCCCACCAGCAACAGCGGTGATGCTGCTCTGCATTCTCATCCCCATCCGATAGTTCTCAGTTGTTGTTGTTTTAACCATTCTAATAGGTGTGTGATGGTATTTATTGCATTGTTCTCTTAATCTGCAAATAAAAGCAGTCCAAGGAGTAGCATTTACCAATATAGTTAAGGGCGCTGTTCTGCCATCTTCACTTTTCTGTTACCAGTAACTCCTTCTGCCCTCCCTTCGCCACTGATTCTCAAACTTTACTTGATATGCTTATGACACGTTACATGGGGAACATGTTAAAACATAAAATCCTATGACCGAAGCCCTGAAATGCTGTTTCACTGGTTGTGGGACAGGATTAAGACTGCATTTTTATCCATGTGATTCCGGCCCAGGTGTTCCTCAGACCACTCTTCTGGAAGCAGTGCTTACTCTGAGCTGTAGGTAGACTCTACCAATCAGCTGGTGGTTGATAAAGATCAGCATTCTGCCCATCTGTGTATTGTTTTAACCTCGACCATAATTTTGCTGTGGGAACAGAAGGATTAGTTCATCCATGTGTTTAAATTATACTGTGACTATGTTTCTTTTCTTAAACTTCTGGGAGTAGGAAGTGTGAAATTATATTAACTATAGTAATTTGAAATTCCGAAATCTGTTTTTTACTTGTCTTCTAAAGAGTATATTGAATCTTTTACCTCTGTTTTCTGAGGTGTTTCATCATATAATCTATACTTCAGCAAAAAAAAAAAAAAAAACCTTTTTTTTTTTTTTTTTTTTTTAAAAAAAAAAAAAAAAAAAGCTCTTTGCTTTTTCTTTCTTGTTAAAAATAAATGTCATTAGCTTTTGTACTTATCTGGGGACTGTGGTTGGAAATGTGAGGTGAGGTGTCTGGAAAGTCTTTTTTTCTTATGTAAAAGCCATAACACAAATGTAAAATGTTAAAATCTTTGAGCATTATTTGTTAGTGCCATGTTTGGCAAAATTTTATCTGGGAGCCACTGGCATCAGAATGACCCCAAAACATGTTGAAACCAGATATTACTAATCAGAATCTCTGGGGATGGGGAGACGAATCTGAATTTTATCAAGTTCCTCAGGTGATGAATAAGCACAAAATGTGAGAACCACTGACCCAGCCTCCCATTGTTTATCCTGTGCACAGATAAAGGAAGAAATTAAACACAGTTTAGTGAGTGTTCTCCTTTCCCCCCAGAAAATCTTCTAAAACATATTTGGGATACAGTCAATCTAAGAGATAAAATACCATTTAGAGAGTGACAGAACTCTGTACAGCTCATGTTCTCTTGGTTCTCCTCAAGATGGTCAAGGATCGGCTATTTTATTTTTCAAAGTTGCCCCAGAAGGTTGTGTGAGGGTTTCTGTGTACAATGACAGAGAAGCAAATCTTGGGCAGTAAACATTTCCTTACCTCAGGAGTTTAATGTGGTTCCAGGTAGCTTATTTTCAGAAACGTATTCTTTATCCCAAAGGGAAGATATTTGGAAACCTTGTCCCTTGTAGTAAGTAGTTTAATAGAGGAAGACAGTTTACCCACTTATTTCTATGAAGACCATCATTTTATGTACGGAATTCAAAGCTACACCTTTTCATTACTCAAAATTAAGTAGAGCAAAATATTTCCTCTCCAGTTAAGTAATGGGAAATCACATACTGTAATTTTTCATCTGTAATGTTATAGAATTTCAAGGGAAGAGGGAGTATGTGGTACTCCAATATAAGGAATTGTAACAATTGCTGCTTTTACGTGTGCTTTCTAAGTGCTTTCCATTAACCTTTAATTCTCACAGTCTGTGAAGAAGGTACTATTATTACCTCTCTTTTACTGACGAGGAAACTAAAGCAAAAGGGGGCTAAACTGCAAGCCCATTGTTATTTCGCTGTTTAGTGTCAGAGCTTAGGTAGAAATTTAGGCATTCTGGGCAAAGAACAGATCATAGTAGTAATTTAATGAACTTCTAGTGGCTTCTGCTTGTCTACATGTGTGAATCATAGATTTCTATATTAGAAAAGATGGTAGTGGATCATCTGGTCCTAAACTGTCATTTTAAAATTATAGAAATCCTGAGACAAAGGAATTTAGATAGATTGTTCTGATTTACAAAGACAGTACGTCAGTGATATAGCCAGAACACAAGCTTGGTGAGTTCCAATTTTGTATTTCCCCCCCTTGGATCACAAAAATCTGTAAATTTTCTTAAATTATTTTCTGTGTTACTTACTGAAGTTTTTTATTTTTCTTATTGGTGCCATTAGCAGCTGCCACTGATGTTTAGAGAGAAATTAGTTCCTAGATAGCTCCTTTTGTTAATTTGTAACATCAGAATATGTCCTAGCAAATGATGCTTAAACATTCAGTTTCATGGAAATTATTGACAAAATGGCTTAGAGTAGTAGTTCTTAACCTCATCAAACCCTGTACCCCCTTGTTATGATAAATAATTTCTAAAATCTTTCCTTATGATCCTGAAATGAAATTTACAAATGATATACCAACCTACAAACACAATTTCAAAAAAGTCAGTATAATGTGTCACATATAATATAAAGGAGAAATAAAAGGAAAGTAATTGTGTATTTAAAATACACAGTGTATATTTAAAATATATATACTTGGGACAACTGCATGGACGTCTTGTTATTTCATATCTAGTCCACAGACCAGTAGCATTTAACATCAGTCAGAAAATATAATAAAACCTATTTGTAATAGCATCAAAACTATGAACTACTTAGGGATATATCGGAAAAAAGATACAAAAGATCTGTGTACTGGAAGCTACAAAGCCTTTCTGAGAGAAATTAGAGAATATTTTAGAAAAGAGATTATATACCCTGTGTGTGGGTTGGAAGTCTTTATATTGTTAAGATGCCATCTCTTCTCAAATTGACCCCAATCAAAATCTCAGTAGATTTTTTGTAGAAATTGATAAGCAGATTAAACAATTCATATGGAAATGCAAAGGACCTAGAAAAGAACAGCCAAAACAAATTTGAAAAAGAAGAACAAAGTTGGAGAACTAACACTAATTGATTTGAAGACTCAACTGTAAAACTGCAGTACCAAGAGAGTGTGGCATTAGGGGAAAGATAGACAAGTAAGTCAACAGGACAGAATAGATTCCAGAAGTAGACCCACACATACATGGACTGCTTATTTTCGACAGAGGTTCAATGTCAGTTCAGTGAAGAAAACATGGCCTGTTTTACAAATGATGCTGGAACAGTTGGATATCCTTATGCCTCCAGAAATCCTCTGATTTATTTCTTGCACCATATGCAAAAGTTAACTCAAAATGGATCACATACCCAACATGTAAAGCGTAAACTACAAAGCTTCTAGAAGAAAGCATAGGAGAAACTTCTGTGACTTTGGCTTAGGCAAAGTTTCTTAGATGTAATATCAAAAGAACAATTCATAAAATAATAAATTGAATTTCATCAAAATTTAACACTTCTGCTCTTTGAAAGACATTACTTATAACAATAAAAAGACACACCACAGACTGGGAAAAAATATTTGTGATGATTATATCTGATGAAGGACTTGTATCCACAACATATAAAGAACTCTCAAAATTCAACAAGAAAACAGAACTCAATTTAAAAAGTAGCAAAAGTGGGAATAGACACTTAACCAAAAAGATATATGACAAACAGACACATAAAGAGATGCTCAACACCAGTAGTCATTAGAGAAATGCAAATTAAAATGACAGTGAAGTCTTGCTACATACTTACTAGAATGGCGAGGATGTGGAGGAATTAGAACGCTGACACAGTTGGGGGGAATGTAAGATGTTACAACCAATTTGGAAAACAGTTTGTCAGTTTCTTAAACATACACTGATGACATGATCCAGCCATTCGACTCCCAGGTGTTTATCCAAGAGAAAAGAAGGCTTACGTTCATACAAAAACTCACACATGACTGTTCATAGCAGCCTTACATATAATGGCCTCAAGCTGGAAACAACCCAGGTATCTCATGAACAAGAGATTAATGCATAAACAAATGGTGGTATTTATACAGTAGAATATTACTCAGGAATAGAAGGAAAGAATTATTGATAAATACAGCAACATGAATGATCCTCAAAATAATTATGCTGAATGAAAGAAAACAGACGACAAAGAATACATTCTGCATGACTCTATTCATATAAAATTGTAGGAATTGCAAAGTAATGTTTAGTGATAGAAACTAGGTTAGTGGTTGCCTGGTGGGCAAGGGTAGGGGCTGGTAGGGAGAGGGAGAGATTACAAAGAGATACACGAAAACTTTGGGGGTTGATACATATATTCATAAATTTAAGTGTGGTTACAGTTTCATGGGTGCCAGAACTTATCAAAATGTACACTTTAAATATGCACAGTTTGTCAGTAAAAGTGGGAAAGAACTGCAGAAGCATCTGATTTAACTTTTCATGTATCTAATGCTATTGATAATTCCTGTGTTTTCTACCTCTGTGTCTCTTACATTCATACACTTTTCTTTCTTCCTCATGCCAAATTGACTTGGGGAAAAACGACTAAATTGAAGGTTCTCTTTCTCTCCTTTAAGCCCATCCCTAACCTGTTCCTGCCTTATCTTTTTCTTCTGTTACTATATTTTTATTACCTGCTCCTCTACCCTCATGGGCCCTAGATGCTCGTCTTTTCTTTTCCTCCCATCTTCCTAGAGTAGAAACTCATTTTGAGTCCTGCAAAATATACTGAATTTCCCTCACCTTTTTTAGCCATTTACATTAGAGCTTTAGAAAATGCCACTGCAGCAGAAAGAATAATGTGATGAATATAATTATAATAATATAACTTAATGTGAATAAAACAGGATGATGTAGTTCATAGATCATATTGTTAGAGTTCCAGTCACTTTTAACATTGGACATTTTGAGTTTATTAGAATTATTTATATTTGGTGAAATACTAGCTTAAGTATACATCAGAAAAGTATAAATGTTCATTAACTATATTTTTAGGGTTAGTTATATTATGTGTATATTTTCAATAGAACACAGTTTCATTTTTTATGATGGAAATTTTATAATAGGAAAACAGAATCTATTTGCTTTTCACAAGTATACAGAATTAACTCCTTTAAATAAAACAGTTACCTTAACTGTAAACAGTTACAGTTAAGAGTGATTTTGGCTTCAAGAAACAAAAGTGAACAGAAAAGGTAGCATTGCTGCAGTTGAGTCAGCAGCTTAACGATGCTAGGCAGAATTCTCTAAGATTCTCTTGGCCTTTCTTTAAGGTCAAATGATGGCTACTGCAGATCCACTCCTAATACCTACGTACACAGCATAAAGAAGAGACAGAATAGTAGCAGTAAAGCTTTTTACAGGTGCCGTGGCTACACCTGAATGCAAGGAATCTGGGAAACTGAATATTTAGTTCAGCTAATATTTAGTAATATTGCACTTTATAATAAAGGGAGACAGGTGAGCAGGGATTGGAATTAGGTGTCAGATGAACCTATCACGGACCTACCTCTACATAGTACACAGTAGCATTTCCCCCATATACCTAGACCTGATGCATTGAGACATTCAGAAGGTGAAAGTGTAACTAGTATGTATGATACAGTTCCCCAAAGAAGATCATTAAGCTTTGTTCAGTCTTTGTGAAGAAGTGATGGAAAATTAGTTTTGTTTGCTGACAGATGCTTGAGTTTAGAAACCAGGCTAGGTGCTTTCACACACATTATTGAGGTAGCTAATGTTGTCCCATTTTTACAAATTAAGAAACAGACAGATGTTAAGCAGTTTGCTGCAGATCACAGAGCCTAGTAAATGGGGGGTCTTTTCTCTATAGCAGATTGCAGAAAATGTTTACAAATTGAAGTGAATTAGAATTTTATGGAAAGGATGATATTTGACAGTGAGGAAACTTAAGTATACTCAAGCAAAAGGTGGTAGGTATTGTGTGTCATATCCATACAGTGGAGGGGCTGGAACCCTCTAGATCTTCCAGTGGCCAGCATATTGAGATAATAAAGAATAAACAGCGTTTCTCAAGTGCTTGCTATATGCACTTTGCTTATACTGATCCATTTAATTCTCATAACAACTCTTATGAATTAGGTACAGTATTATTATGTTTAGAGGAAGAAACCGAAACACAGAGGCTAAGTTATAAACCCGACCAGTAAGTGGCAGACCTGGAGTAGAACCCAGGCCCTCTTAATCCTGGGGCTACACTTAACCATAAGTGATTATCTTATAACTGATTTGCGTAAGAGAGAATGAGAATAATTTTTCAAGTTGATTCTTGTTCTAACCAATCTTGGAAGAATTTCTACTTGTTATTAGTTAAATAGGAAGTTGAGTAAAGTATGATATAGAATTTCACCAGTAAAAGCAAATACTTAGAGCATCATTTTGGAAAGCAAAGCATATAGGAACTCTAAGACCCAAGTTTCAAATCTTTCAAACAAAACTGAAAATTTGTTAATAAGCCCTTTCAGCTCTTGATAACTAGTTACATCTTCATAATTTTAAGAACTAACATAGAATATCGATCAAGAAATTGAAGTAAGAATGCAGCAAGTGAGCACGTGAAAATAATCCCACACAGATGGAAATTACACAGCTCAGAACTTCACGATGAATCATACTTTTGGAAGACCATTCCTTTCTCCCCCAGAGTCTTGACAACAGAGGGATGTACAAAGTGATGTAGTTTTCTTGTTTCAGCTTTAACATCTGCTGCTTGGCAGCCCAATTATATTCCCATCTAAGAAAACATCTATAAATATTGGTAAAAATTCCCTTTTTACTTTTGTTTCCTGGCTCTTTGTTTCTGTATTCATTCTGTTGGCTATGTAGTATCTCTGGGTGATCTGGAGCTCAATATTTTACTAATACAGCTCCTTGGGAATCTACCTAACACCATGAGCAATCCTGCTACCATGTCAGATTGGTGTGAAGCCAGAGTTTGTTACCACTGCCGAGATTGGTTGTTTTCTTCTCTTGCTTTCCCACTTATGCACGCACTACTGGGCTCTTTAACAACAGTGGATACCAGGATTTTAAGTGAGCGATTGTTTCACCAATTTATTTTAGTCTTGTCATTTTTCATGGAACCTGTGAGAGAAAGAAGAGAAAATTTGCAAAAAAATTTGAATGAGGTTTAGTGCTGATTTTTTAGAAATCATATAGAGAAATCAGTAAATACGAAAGTTGACAGTAGAGGTGTTAACACAGCTAGATTGAAATTTCAGCAAAGTAAATTATTAACAGGTATAAATTATACCTCTTGCACGCACAGCTTGGTATCAGACTAAATATTTTAATTGGTGTAAAAGAAGCTTGGGAAATTAAAAGGTAAAACTAGGAAAGCAGACGTAGATATTAAGACAAATAAAACACGTAACTCGATATACTCATAGCAACAGATTGTTTTATTGTTTGTGTAATTGGCATCATCAGTGATTTAGAGTCTTGGAATAACAGAATCATTGGGAGGGGCTGTGGAGCACATTACTGGAATTGAATTGGCAGTGTTCATACACTGGTCTGTTCTCTGGTTTAAAATCCTCTCTTTGCTGCTTTTCTTCTTTAGGTGGGACTCTTCCCTGGACACTGTGTTGAGTTAATTAATCAGAAAGTTCCCCAGTCAGTGACCAACTCAGTGCCAAAACCCGGTGAGTACACTTTTTCATGAATGTGACTATTTATCAGCTGCTTAAAGATTCAGATTTTCTCTTGCAGTCAAGCACATAGCTTGTCTAACTATTCTTTGCATTTATTGTCATAATATGCACTCTTAATTTTATGTGGTTTTGATTTTTAATAGATTCTTTTTTCTCTATTGATCATTTCACAGAGGTTTACATGCATTCAAAATTTTAGACAATTTTAAGAACTGTTGGCTCCATTAAGCTTTGTCATTATTTGTTTTTACAATTATATAGTAGGAATGTAGCTTATTAATGAATAAAACGATAAAAAGAAAATACCAGGTTTAAAGAACTGACACGGAGATAGTATGATTAGCTGAAAATTAATAAATGAAGGGAATGTATATTTTATCAGTGCCTGTGAACATCAAAACGATTTTAAACAGCATTTGTTATCATTTATATAGTATATTTACAGTGCTGTATAAGTATGTGGAGTACTTTACAGATATGTAGAGCAATGTGTTATAGGGGGTAAAAATTTAAAACTGGAAATTTTTGTTTTTATTGGGGTGATTTAATCTGGACAAATTTTACAGAATACCTCATCTGGAACCTTTTAATGTGATGTAAATTTTTGGAAAGAAAATAAAAACAAAGACTAAAAGATTTTAGAAGGAGGAGGGAGTAATCAAGTGTATTTCTCCTGATTGTATTACATTCCCTCTGCCCTTCTCTACCCTCACCGTGGGATTCTCAGTCTCTTTTCAAGGCATTTTTATCCTCTGTTAAATCCCCCTTCTTTGGGTAAACTTGTTAAACATAAAAGCACTTTCTCAGTGAGTACTTATTCGTTAGTGGTTGTGATGGCTGTAGTTTTCTTTCCTTGTTTAAATATGGCATCATTAACTTAAAAAAAAAAATCCTATGCCCATTAGCAGACACTGCCCCATCCTCTCCCTTCCCCCCAGCCCTAAGCAGCTACTAACCTACTTTCTGTCTCTAGATTTCTCAAATGTAGACATTTCACATAAATGGAATCATACAATATATAGTCTTTTTGTGACTGGCTTATTTCATTTAGCATAATGTTTTCAAGATTCATCCATGTATCAGTGCTTCATTCTTTCTTATGGCTAAATAATAGTCCATTGTATGGATATACAAGATTTCTTTTATCCATTCACTTTGGGTTTCCATTTTGGCTATTACGAATAATGTAATACTTAGTGTACAAGTTTTTGTATAGATGTATGTTTTCATCTCTTGAGTATATATCTAGGAGTAGAATTGCTGGGCCATATGGTAACTCTGTGTTCAACCTTTTGAGGAACTGCCAAACTGTTTTACAAAGTAGCTGCACTGTTTTACAATTCCACCAGCAGTGTATGAGAATTCCAATTGTTCCATATCCTTGTTACTTTTTTTCTTTTTTTTTTTTGGTTATTGCTGTCTTAGTGGGTATGAAGTGATATATCTTAGTGATTTTGATTTGCATTTCCCTGATGGCTAATAATGTTGAACATCTTTTTATGCGCTTATTACCCATTTGTATATCTTTGGAGAAATGTTCAGATCCTTTGTATATTTTTTAATTGAGTTGTCTTTTCATTAATTGAGTTGTAAGTGTTCTTTATACATACCAGATACAAGTCCTATATCAGATAATATGACTTGCAGATATTTTGTCCCATTCTGGTTTGTCTTTCGTTTTCTTGATGATGTCTGTTGAAGTGGAAATGTTCTCAATTTTGATGAAGTTCAATTTATTTTTTTCTTTTGTCACTTATGCTTTTGATGTCTTATCTAAGAAGATGTTGCTTAACCCAAAGTCAAATTTACTCCTATGTTTTCTTCTAAGTTTATAGTTTTAGATCTTATATTTTAGTCTGTGATCCATTTTGAGTTAATCTTTGTATGTGGTGTGAGGTCCAACTCCATTGGGTATCCAGTTGTCCGAGCACGATTTGTTGAAAAGATTATTCCTTCCCCATTGAATTGACTTGACTCCCTTGTAGAGAATCAGTTGACCTTAGACATACGAGTTTATTTCTGGATTTTCAGTTCTCTTCCATTGATCTCTATGTCTGTTCTTATGCCAGTACCACCCTGTCTTGATTACCATTGCTTAGTAGTAAATTTTTCAATTGGGAGGTCCTCCTACTTTATTCTTTTTCAGGATTGATTTGGTTTTTCTGGGTACCTTGCAGTTCTATATGAATTTTAGAATCATCTTGTCAGTTTCTACAGAGAAGAGAGCTGGGATTCTGATAGGGATTTATTGAATCTGTTTATCAATTTGGGAAGTATTACCTTCTTGCCAGTATTCATTAAGTCTTCCAGTCCTTGAACGTGGATATTTTTCCATTTGATTATTAGACCTTTCATTTCATTCAATATTTTGTAGTTTTTTTTTAGAGTATAAGTTTTACATATCTGTTGTTAAATTTATTTTATTCTTTCTGATGTTATTGTAAATGGAATTGTTCTCTTAATTTCATTTTCTTATTATTCACTGCAAGTGCACAGAAATACAATTAATTTTTGTGTATTAATCTTGTATCCTGAAACTTTGCTGAAATTTTATTAGTTCTAATAGGTTTTTTAGTAGATTTCTTGGGATAGGCTAAATATAAGATCATGTCATCTGTGAATAGAGATATGTTTACTTCTTCCTTTCCAGTCTGGATGTTTTTTATTTCCAGTTGCCCTGGATATGTTACATTGTTGAATAGAAGTTCTGAGTACAGGCATCCTTGTCTTACTTCTGATTTTAGGAGAAAGCATCTGGTTGTTCACCGTTAAGTAACTTTTTAACTGTGGGGTTTTCATAGATGCCCTTCATAAGGTTGACGAAGCACCCTTCAATTCTTAGTTTGTTGAATGATTTTATCACAAAAGGGTGTTGGATTTTGTCAGATACTTTTTATCCATCTATTGAGATGATCATGGGTTTTTGTGGTCACTATTTTAAAGTTATTAAAATTCAACATCAAAAATTTATTGTTATTTCTTGTGCATTATTTTTATGTATTTCTGCTGTGTAAGCTTAACTTTTATTAATTATAAAGTCTTATCTTTGATAATTTCACCTCAGAGATATACTGTTTTTAAATATTAGCTTAATATTGATATTACATTGTATCCATCAAATATTATACTTTCTCATGTTCTGAATATGAAAGTGATTTTCTAATAGTGATAACGTCCAAAACTTTTAAAACTTGAGAAAGTTAATCAGTTATTGACAGTTCTAGAAAATAGGTTTCTGTTAATAGACCTGTATGGCATTGTTAATTCTAAATTAGTAATGATACATAATGACAGCACACCTTCAAAAGCTAGTATTTTATCTTTTGTGAGCAGCATTGCAGGGTTGGCATAGGAAAATGTGCATTCTTAATACATTTTGAAAAGGATGATGTGAATTCTATCAGCCTCAGGCTTGTTTCACACTTTAAAACTGTCTTTGCCTGCAGTACAAATAACTTTAATGTTCTCTTTATTTTTAACATTGCCATCTGTCATGTTAGATGCCAGATCTGAAAGATGCAGATAGTTTAAGACTGCAACTTAAAGCTCCCTATATTATTGCACAACAAGGGCAATGGGGAAAACCTTCCCTTTGGAGCTCTTCTTAGTGTTCTCCATATGTCCAATTATTTGTGTACGTAAAAATAAAATGAATGAGTCACTGTGTCCTGACCAAGATAGCATGTATCCATGGTGCCTTAAGGAAAAGAACGTGTGTGGGGCGGAGGGGGCGGAGAAAAGAAGAGGAAAGAAAAGAGGAAGAAAGGTAGACGCTTGTCCCAAAGAAATTGGCATTTAGTTCAGTCCCCACAGGTTCTGGTTGAATGGCAGGTGAGGCTGAGGTGGGAGGAAGAGGAAGGAAGCAGGTGAGGATTTCTGTGTGTTTATCCTGTGCAGCATTTACCCAGCAGTTATTTACTGGTGTCTGTCTTCACGTTTTTAGTGTTCTCGGCTGTTATCTCCTCGGATATTTGTTTTGCGCCCTTCTGTCTCTCTCCTCCTCCACATGTCAGTTATGTCTTTGATGTTGGCTCATTGGTCCTCTCTCCAGCTTGGGAGCTTTCTGTTGACCTCTTCCCTCTGTGCAGGCTTCTCTGAAGCCCATCTAATGAATTCTTCAGTTCTCATATCAGGTGTTTTGTTTCTAGGATCAACATTTGGTCTTTTTTATAATTTCCATGGTGGAGTCCCCACCTTCCCACCGTATCCACCTTTTCTTCCAGAAAGAAAGAAAGAGGGGGTTTGGGGGAGGGAGGGAGAGGGCGGAAGGTGGAGGGAGGGTGAAGAGAGAAGAAAAGCAAAGCTTACTTTTGAAGCATGAGCTTCTAAAAATGAAGGACTAGGGAATGTAGACAAACCCTCCCTCTGAAAACAGAAAATTTGGACAGAAATGTAAAAATATAAGATCTCTTTGAAGGACTGGAGAGTTAACAAGGTAGTAAACAATTACTGAGCTAAGATTAAGCAGAAGAAGGACATCCAGATACGTGACCCCAGTGTATGGGGACATTAGCCCCCTAGGGTATCAGCCGATGGAGTAGAGAATGTCGCAGCACTCACGGAACAACAAATGGAGTTCAGAGCCCAACAGGGCAGAGTTGCTGATAATGCCCCAAGCTTTGAGTTAGGATTTTTCTAGAAATTGACAACTGATTCTAAATCGATTCTAAAATTTGTATAGAAATGCAGAGCCCAAAACACACAAGGCAGTTTTGAAGAACAAAAAAGTGGGAAAATTAATACAATAGATATCAAGACTTACTGTTAAAGCTTCACTCATTAAGATACTGAGATTAATGCAAGGATAGACAGATAGAACAGTGGAAAAGAATAGAGTCCAGGAACAAACCTGTGTCCATATAGATGCTTGATTCATACACTGCAGAGCATTATGAAAAAGACAGCCATTTCAGTAAAAGTTGCTAGGTCATGGAGAATTATAGATCTGTATATGAAAGGTAAAACAACAAGACTTAGAAGAGAATACTGTAGAATATCTTCATGACCTAGGGTTAGGCATAAAGCAGTTATAATAATAACTGAGAAGCTTAATCATTAAACTTAATTAAAGTTCAGAATGTCATTGTAATATGCTATTAAGATAGTGAAAAAGGCAGATCACACGGTGAGAAAGATATTTGCAGTATCTATATCTGACAAAGGTCACGTAACCAGTGTGTAAAGAATCAGTAAGAAAAGGACAGATAAACTGATTTTTTTAATTGAGTGAAAACTTGATCAGGTATTTCACAACAAATACCAAAATGCGGAATGAGCGCATGACACGATGTTGCACATCATTAGTCTTTAGGGAAATGCAAGTAAAAACTTAATTAACTCACAAAACACATCCACCAGAATGCTGAAAATTTAAGAGTAGCGATACCAAAAGTTGGCAAGGATGTAAACCTGTGGGAACTCTCATACACTGCCAGGGAAGCGTAATGCAGGACAAGCACTGTTTGGCACTACCTACTAAGTTTGTCATGTGTATACCTTGTGACCCCGCAGTTCCGTTCTTAGGTATGTGTATAGAATGTTCATGGCAACCTTATTCCTAATTGTCAAAAAACTAAAGAACTCAAAAGTATATCTGTAGTGGAATGGATAAATAAAGGCATGTTCATTCAGTGGATTCTTCTACACCAATGAAAATGAAATGAGTTATGTCTGTGTGGAGCAACATGGATGAGTCTCACAAAAATAAATACGGAGTGGGAGAAGCCGGATTTATGCACACATTTACACTGGGTAATGCCATGTATATAAAGAGAGAGTTCAAAATCATACAGTTCAAGACTGTTCTGTGGTGATAAAGTTTGGACAGTGGTTTCATTTGGAGAGGAGAGTGAGTAGGTGGGTAGGAGAGAGGGTTCTGAAGTGCTGGTAATGTTCTGTTGATCCAGATGGTGACTATACAGAAATGTAATGATGTGGAGCATCTTTTCATGTGCTTATTGGAGAAGTGTCTATTCAAGTCCTTTGTCATTTTTGAATTGGTCACTTTGCATTTTTTACCTCCTATCCAGGTAAATATTCCTTACAATATCGCTTTAATACACAAATGTTTGAAATTACTTTTTCAAAATAGATTTTATATTTCCATACTGTGAAATACTCTGCAACCCTCAAAAGGAATGAGGTAGAAGCCTATGTGCTAACCCAGGGGATTTTTTCTGTGATGTCTTGTTAAATGAAAAAGCAAATCACGCAGCAGTATAATCCCATTGTAAACTCATAGAAGAGGATTAGGAAGGATACATACCTGACTGGAAAGCGGAATGAGATTGTAGCTATAACAAGAGACATTTCATTGTTTTCCTCTGCTCCTGTATTGTTTAACTCCTTTACAATGATCATATATTACTTTACATAGATTATAATCTACCCTTCACTCCACCCTGTCCAAATAGGTAATTTCTTAGAGTCTTAATGCAACCGCCTCATAAAATAGATATTTTGTGATAACAGATTTAATGCAGATGTTTTATTTAATGTATATACCTATGTGAAAAGCAGCTCAAAGAGGTGAGAGCACAGGCCTCAGCCTTGAATTTTCATCCCTGTGCCATGTGTTACTATCCATATGCATGTCATTTGGCTTCTCTGATTTTAAATCTCCTCATCTAAGAAGTGAGGCAAGATTCTTTTAAGGATTAGAGATAAGGCATTTAAAGCCCCTGGATACTTAATAAAGATCAGCTGTTATTTTTTGTCGACTTATGTTTATTTACTATGTTATATCATTTAAATTCAGGAGTGTCTGAAACTAGGTCTATTTAGTTTATGTAGGTGCTTATTTAATATATTATTTGTTGGTATAAATCTATATGCAAATATTTCACAGTATACCATGGAAACAAATGAATTGCAGTAGTTTTCATGGAACCACGGTGAGGAAAGGAGCTTCTCTGGATGGCCACTTGAGTAGAGTTTGCATCACAGATTTTTGTCTGAATTTTTTTGTTAGCAGACATAGACGTAGCTGAGGCTTTCATTTTGGGGGAAGACTTAGTAATCAGATGTAATGCTGATGAAATCCTTATAAGTAGTTTATAAGGTAACACAGCCTGAATTTGTGGCATAATTTTGAAATGAAAAAGTCCTTGTGTTATCCTTTTAGGAAACTGGTCCTCTAGTATCTTGTGTTTTGTTGTTTTATTTGCAGTTTTGCCTAATTATAGTTTTTTTTCTTTTGTTTTCATTTGTTTTCTTCTGGATTATTTCCATTTTCTTTCTTTGAGTGTCCAGCACTTTGCTCTTCTGTAACCATGTTTCCTGACATCACTTTAGTATGAGGTGACCACTCTATAGCAAGTAAAAAGGTTCAGGTTTTTACTTACCTGAAATGGAATGTTGTACTAAATATTCTTCCCACTGAACACATTACTTTATTACTCTGGAGGCAAATACCTTAAGAATCAGATATGAAAATCAGTACCCTAGGAGGCATTGATATAAGATGTAAAAGAGTTCCAAAATGCTAGAATGCCCGGGTGGTTTTCTCTCGGAATACATGGTAAGGGATACATCAAGATAATACTTTCTCACCCTGCATCAGGGAAAAACAGAAAATTCATAACATCACATATTTGTAGTTGCCTTAGAGTTTTTGAATGCTGTATTTTTGTTATTTAAGTGGGAATTTGAATCTCGATACAGCCCTGCAGTGTACTAAGAGCGCGGGATGTATCTCTGTCCCCCACACACCGCTTTTTTTTTTTTTTTGAATTTTATTTATTTTTTTATACAGCAGGTTCTTATTAGTTTGTTAACTAGTGGAGCAACTGAGACTCAGAAAGCTCCACGCTGTGCCTGAGCTTTCAGAGCTGAACTTGCAGAAGCCTTCTGACCTCTCCTAGTAACCACTGTCCACACCTAGGTAGCCCTGGCTGTGCACCAGATGGATTACACTCATTTGCGATTGTTTAACTCAAAACCCAGAATTTTCCCACCATGGAACATTGAATAGAGGTAGAATTTATTGTTTTCTCTCTAAAAACGAATATTTTGGGTTTTTATTACAACAAGAGTAAATAAAAATGTATTTCTGTATATGAACAGAAGAGATATTAGGGCAAAAGATGTGTTGAATGGAAGATGAAAAGAAGTGCTTATAGGAACCTACTTAATTTGCTTATTTTGTTTCAGCCATCATTCTTTCTAAGACTTCTTTAATTAATTAAAATACATCTTTCCATAGTTCCTCATTACATATAAAACATACCTCCGGACTACTTTACTGTGTCGTTTCCGGCCATCTTCCTTTTCCGTTCTCCCGTTCTGCTCTCTCTCCCTGTGCTCACTGGGCTCTGTTTCTGTGTCCTCAGCACATACCACGTGGTGTCATAGCTTTCCCTCTGCTCCTACTGCACCGACTGTTCCTACAGTCTGAAATGCCCTCCTCCCCGTTTTGCCCAGTTAAAATTTTCCTTATTTAGACTCAGGCCATAATCTTCTTGTCCATGAAAGTTTCCCTGACCATCTCTCCCCGGCCCATCTCTCCCGGGCCTGTCTTTCCCGGGCCTGTCTCTCCCGGGCCTGTCTCTCCCTATGTCCTTCTCTCCCT
>NW_020172768.1:5290564-5300397 GCF_003031525.2 Neophocaena asiaeorientalis asiaeorientalis | reverse complement strand
CTCTCCCTGGCCCGTCTCTCCCTGACCTGTCTCTCCCTGGTCTGTCTCTCCCTGGCCCGTCTCTCCCTGACCCGTCTCCCCCTGGCCTGTCTCTCCCTGGCCCGCCTCTCCCTAGGCTCGTGTCCTGTTTGTCCTCAAGTCAGATCTAACAGCACCTGTTCCACTTGCTCACGAAATTGCGGTCTCCTCACAATTGACAAGTGTGTCTCATTCATCCTTGTCTCCCCCACAGGATACGTGCACAGTGGATGCACAATTAATGCCTGTAGAATTACTTTATCTTAATATTTACTACTAAAATAAAATTTTAGAATACAGCTTTTAATTTGTAATCCCTGACTTCAGAAAACCTCAGTGATTTCCCTTTGTGCCAGAATTATATACAAAATCTTTAGCCTAGAATTTAAGATGCTCCATAAATACTGAGAACTCATTTATCTTTGTAACCTGTTTTTTCCTTTTCTCCTCTCTGCTCAGCATCAGAACATGTTTCCTTATTCTCCACTCATTTATACTTTGGGTCTGCCCCTTTCCCTGCCTGTGACCTTTCTTCTGCCTGAGATGACTTGCTCTGTTCTTCACGAAGGCTCCTTAAGCTGCTGCTTCACGAACTTGATTGTGCATTCAGTCTGCCTGAGAGAGAGAGAGTTAGAAACTGTAGACCATCATTCGTTAGGGTGGGGCCTGACATTCTGTATGTCTAAGAAACTCCCAGGTAATTCCATAATACTGGTCCTAAGACTGTTTTGAATAACGAGGGACTACATTTCAGCCTACAGTAGCTATTCTTTGTGTCACTCACTTGGAAATAGTGTAGGGCAATGAGTTATTTTGAATTTGATACTTCACTTTTTGTGTGTCTTTCTTCTTCACTTAGATTGTTTTGCTCGTGGATAGATATTCTATTTTATATTAATTTGTATCCTTTATACATAGTGTTTGTTTTAAACCGGTTGATTAATAATTATAAACAAGAATAATGTCCACTGTAGTTATCAAACATGTTTCCTAAACTCCCATTTATGTTTTAGCCAGTGCTAGGGGTGGGCTCCATCTAATCCTTGCCATAAATAAAGCAACTTTTCTGTTTCTGATCATTTCTAGTATTTGTTCATTCACTGATCAGACAATTATTGAGTGCATACCAAGTACTAGGGCTAAAATAGTGAACACAACAGACAAAAATAGTGTTATTTTGTTGTTGGTATTTAAGTGGGATGAGAGGGAGAGAAAGAGGCAAACAAACACATTACATATATACTAAGGTAGGTAAGTGCTCTGGAGAAAAATTAAGCCTAGAAGGGGGGTTGGTACAGGGGTTAGGAAGTACTGGATGTGGTTCATGTGGGGTAGGAGGGTACCCCTCCTACCTCAAAGGAGGGTAGAGTGGTTGGGGACAGGTTCATTAGAAGGTAGCTTTTGAGCAGAGACTCGAAGGAGATGAGGAGTAGAGATACACACGTTACCTGGGGGAAGAGCTTCCCA
The DNA here is from genome assembly GCF_003031525.2 of Neophocaena asiaeorientalis asiaeorientalis. Taxonomy (NCBI): domain Eukaryota; kingdom Metazoa; phylum Chordata; class Mammalia; order Artiodactyla; family Phocoenidae; genus Neophocaena; species Neophocaena asiaeorientalis. The sequence goes on along the minus strand of NW_020172768.1, from coordinate 5,298,912 downwards.
GAGAGGGAACTGAAAGTGTAAGGACACTGAGCGAGTGTGTTTCGGGGCTTGTTAAAGGATCAGTGGGAAGGCCAGTTTGACTGGAGCAGTGAGTGAGTCAAGACATAGGATGAGGTCTGGAAGTGAAAGGGCATCAGATTCTCCTTGGGGCTCGGGTGACACTGTGTGGATTTTGGCTTTCATTTAAAATTAGATGGGAAGACGTTAGAAGGTTTTGAGCAGAGCTTTGTGACCTGCCTCACCTTACGTAAAGGATCACCTTGCTTGCTGTGTTCAGGACAGGAGATGACATGGGTGTACGCTGTGGAGATGAGCCCACCAAGAGATGTTGGTGGCTTAGACCATGAGGGTAGCTGTGGAAGGAGTGAGATGTGATCTAATTCTGGATATGTTTTTGGCCATGAAACTGGCAGAATTTACAGACGTACTGTCAAGGGTTTGAATAATTCGGGTAATTTTTATGACAGAATGATTGGAAGGTAGCCTTTGCCTTTCCAGTGAGTTGTCTTGTTGCCCCCACTGCCCACACAGATACATCTTAGTCCTTCACAGGATAACCTCCTACAAGAGAAAAATAACAGGTGACCTCTCCTGTGCCATCAGCAGTCTTTAGAAGACAGAGCATAATGCTTTTCAGTCAGCCATATTTTTTAACTTTTTATTTTGAAATAATTATAGTCTCAAAAGAAGTAACCAAAATAGTACAGAGAGGCCCCGTATACTCAAAACCCAGCTTCTCCCACTTGTAACACCCTACATAACTATACTGTACATTATCAAAACCAGGAAATCGGCACTGTCGCAATGCAGGGAACCAGATTGACAGACGTCACTCCAGCTTCACCAGTGTCGGCACAACTCATCTTTACCTCGTGTTTTTATGTGGCACAGAGTGCAGCCTTTAGGTTGCAGGTGAGGGTCATTTTGTCACTCTCCTGCACTCAGGCAAACTACCGGCGAATTTATTTATTCCTCTCTGTGCTCATGTGTTAAGTTGTACCGAGTATTCCCCCAGATGGCTTTTCTACAGCATGGATTCCTCTTCCCCTCCCCCCTTCCTTCGCTCTCTCTCGTTCCTCTTTCCCTTGCCCTCCCTTGCTGTCTTCAGTGCTGAGGAGAGGGGGTAGAAGGAGGGGTGGCTTTGCTTTCTCCACCATGAATAAACTTTAAGAGCCTCATTTCCTATTCAACAAAATCCATAAATTCACAGCTGTCCCACTGGTGAAAATGAACATGTTTCGTTCCTGCCACACACTGGAGTTCTCTGTGGTCTTTCAGATTGTGAAGTCACATCAATTCATTGTTCTTCTTCTTGTGGCCTACCAGTTATCAACACTTCTTTATTCAGAGCTATGAGCAGAAAGGAAGGAATGAATACATTCGATCAGTAGCAGATCTGGGCGCTGTGCGTGATAACTGCTCCCTGGGTGTCTTGAATTCAACAGTTCCTACTTGTTTGACCTCGGCAATTGCTTAATCCTCCGCCTTGGCTTCCTCGCGTCTAGGATGGGAATAGTATTCGAATCAACTTCATAGGGTTATAATGAAGACTATCTGTAAAGTACTTAAAATCTGTCTGGCACGTGTAACATTATTTTGTTTACTGAAAATAAATATGTGAACATGAATTTACATTGGTATAAGTAAAAAGTCATTTGGAACAGAAAATACGTTAATCTCTTCCCGTTCATTTATTTCTTCAACTAATTCTAATTGGGCTAACGCAGTGCAGTACTGTTACTAAGTATAAATAATGAATCTTTTCAATGTTTGTATAAGTAGAGCTACAGTTTTAACACTGGGGCAGTGTATAAAGGAGGAGGTCATAATCAGGAAAATTTAATTCTGGATTTTTTTGCTATTGAAGTATAGCTGACTTATACTGTTGCACAATTCTGGATTTTTAGTCCTCAAAAAACTTTTCAGGTTTTAAAACTTTTTATTTGCGTATTAAAAACTTGTGCATTCCAATCTCAGAATTTTTCACACAGAGGCAGTATAAATTGATCGTTTTTTTGGTCAGTCTAAGTAGAAAACAGTCACAGCTCATTATCAGCAAAGATATTCAAAGTTACGTTTTCCTAGCCTGTTGCTGCCAGTTTAATGACTCAGCCTTTTACAGACAATACTTCCTGCTTGATCAGTTACTTTTCTTATTTTATTTGGGCGTAAATACCATCATTTTTATAGGATACATTGTCTCCCATGTGGATAGCAAATATAAACAACTGAACAGCAAGTGGCTTTTTAAAAAACTAAAGACTGAATATCAATTTCATAGTGGTGTTATTCTGAGCAGAAAATATGCACCTGTGTGAAGCTGGTGGGTGGAGTCATACTGGTAAAGCCTGTTCTGCAAGTGTGGTTGGGCTGGGGCAGTTCTCCTGCGCTGCAAAGCAGGATGTGCAGAGAGAGAGGATTAAGTTCCTCCAAGCAGCGCTCTCGCACACACAAGCTGCTTGGCTTGACTAAAGACCAGAAACGGGGCCAAGAAAACTGCTGAAAGGGGGCCCGGAAGCAGAGCTGGAACCTCAGTGCCGCGAAGCTCTGACTTGGAGTTATCCCATGGTGGATAAGGTCTGAGCCAGTGTGATTTTGATTCATTCGGCACACGTTTGCATGGAATGCTGAGCCGTGGTATCCTGTCGAGTCTACTGCCAAGTGCAATCATCTGGAATAATTTTAATTACTGATCCTAAAACTTGTGCCACAGCAAGAGGTAAGGACATCGCAGTCAATTATTCAAACGTTTGACCCCAGCGATACTCAGAATATTTCCCTGAGACTGTTTTTATATTACATTTGGGCACATGCTTCCTTGGCTGCTTTTAGGTGAGTGGTTAATTATTTAGTTATCCAAAAAATTGAATAATTGAGCTTTAAGGTTTGTCATGTTTGTAGAGCGATGATCATTTTTTCAAGTAGATCGTACTACGTAGGTATTATCTCTTACTTTCCTAGTTTTAGGAAATACTCATCTTAAAATTTCAAATCAGCTTATTTCTTAATGCTTTCTAGACCTCAGGTTAAGGTACAAAGGTTTGCATGTTTAAAAGAACATACCTTTGTTTCATAAGCAACAAGTATATATCATATTTAAAAGATTTTCCCTGCTGGGTAAATAGCATCTCAATTATTGACTCATAGAAAATAGGCAGCACTGCTTTACCATAAAGAATTTGGTAGACTGTATAAAGGGACTGTTCAAATTAGCACAAAGAAGTAACCCTTCTGCCCTTTTATCTTCAAGTATTGTTTTTCTTTTTTTCCCTCATTGGCATTAGTACGGATAACTGTCTATCCATGATATGTTGGTATTAACTCTTTTCTCCTCTTGCAGAGATTTTCTTACCGTTAGGGTAGTATTCCATATTTATATGGTGCTTCTTCAGATCTTGGTTATAAATGCTTTTCATTAAGATAACATGGAGACCACAATTTTCTCTGAATCACAGATTAGTCCTGTTAAGAAGCTGAACATTTTTCTTTTCTACTACTCTTTAAATAATATTGATATTTTAATTTTCAAAACCACAAATGGGGGAACCTCAGAATTTAGAGCTCTTTTCCACTGTCAACTTTTAAAGAGGCACTAGTTGCTCATATGATAATGGTTTGAGACTGTAACTTCTCTTTTTTAACATATTATGTAGTACTATATGATATTCAGTAGGAGACAGCAGAAATCTAAAGTTTCTTAGGTTAAGTTTACACATAAGACAATTAGAGGGGGAAGAACTAGGAAGTGACCCTGTGTTTGTGTGCACCCTTCCTTAGTGATCTCAGCCCTGAATTTAGGAGGTACAACCAGATGTGATCAAACCTGGTTTGGAAAGCTGACTCAGGGTCTGATTAGCCTTGTACCGTGGAAGATTCTGAAAGTGTTCAGGGAAATTATAGTGGTGAAGTAACTCCTGTTTATTGACACTTGCAGAGTTAAGTGGTTGGCATATGTAATTTCATGTAAGCGTTGTAGTAACCCCGAGTGATGGTATTGTTATAGTCATTCTCACTGTGTATTTGAGGGAATTGAGACTTAAATAGGTCATTTGCTCAAGACCTTGCAAATTGGGAAGTGATTAGAGAATGGATTCAAGCCCTTAGGTCTGTCTGACTGCAAGGCCCATGTTCTTATTTCTCATGCCAAAGGTCAGGTCTTTTGTAGGGCAGGCTTCTAAGACTTCTGCCTTTAAATAAAGAGTTCTTATTATCAGTTCTGTCTTCTTCAAATATGGAGCTTTGCCCCTCCAGCTCCTGCAAAAGAAAATGTTGGGGTTGGGGAGAAACAACCCACAAAAACAAACAAAACCCACCCTGATCATATCAGTGTTCCACACCAAACTTCATAGCCTCATAAAGTGCAGAGGGTTATTTGACATCAAACTGAATATGATTACATTTTAATCTAATAAAAAAAGAAAGAAAGAATTTCAAGAAAAGTATTTTCACACTGTTAAGATTAAGGTTCTACATGTTCAGACTTCTAGAACCTTATCATGTTACTGATTTCTTAAGAATATGTAGTTATTATAATTTATAAATAAGTGTTCTCTTAAAATAGTACTAGTTTTTAAGCTTCATATCAAATAGTACTAGTTCATCCTGGAAAAATAAGAGCTTAGATCATTTAAAAATTCTTAGCAGAGAGGCTTCTATAGTCTTTTTATTATAACCCACTCTAGTGTTAGAATCCTTTAGTGTCAGGAATTTATAGCCGCCTCATGTTTCCTCCTACTCTCCTTTGCTAAAATGCAAATCTTTCTGTTCTGTATTTAGAAATGAAATTAGTCAGAGTCTTTTATATAACTAAAGGGGTAAAGTAAAAAAAAAATTCTTACTTTGTTTTTGTACAGAGTTGAGGAACAAAACCAATCACATATATTGTTTTAATTTATAATTTAAAATATAAAAATCAGTATCAGGGGCTTCCCTGGTGGTGTAGTGGTTGAGAATCTGTCTGTCGACGCAGGGGACACAGGTTCAAGCCCCAGTCCGGGAAGATCCCACATGCCGCGGAGCAACTAAGCCCGTGTGCCACAACTACTGAGCCTGCGCTCTAGAGCCCGTGAGCCACAACTGCTGAGCCCACGTGCCACAACTAGTGAAGCCCGCGCGCCTAGAGCCCGTGCTCCACCACAAGAGAAGCCACCACAATGAGAAGCCCGTGCACCACAATGAAGAGTAGCCCCTGCTCTCTGCAACTAGAGAAAAGCCCGTGCTCAGCAACGAAGACCCAACGCAGCCAAAAATAAAATAAATAAATTTATTAAAAAAAAAAAATCAATATCAGTTTTAGCAGGAAGAATGTAAAATTTACTTATATTACCCTAAAATCACATAAGCTAAATTTGAGCTTTCTTTTTATTATTATTTTTTAACATCTTTATTGGAGTATAATTGCTTTACAATAGTGTGTTATTTTCTGCTTTATAACAAAGTGAATCAGCTATACGTATACATATATCCCCATATCTCCTCTCTCTTGCCTCTCCCTCCCACCCTCCCTATCCCACCCCTCCAGGTGGTCACAAAGCCATGTTGGTTTCTGAAATTCGTAGCTCCGAGAACAGTAAAAGGAGCATGTAAATAATGTCTTATTGGAACCTGATGCCCATTTTCCCAAGGGAACTATGATTTTTAAAGCTTCAACATAGCACGCCCTTTGTGGTTTATCACTGTTGATGTCCTGCTCTAGCAAGAGCAACGCCATGAGGTTGCTTTGGTTTCATTCTTAACCCTGAAAAAGAGACATATTTTTATTCAAATACGCAAATATTTTCGTTAACCACAGGCATGCTATTCCACGTAAGAGTTGTGTTGGATATTCTGAAGAAGCAGTTGGTTGACAGTTTTCTGCTTCTCTTTTTCCAGGTGAATTGTTCGCATCTCCTGTGTCTGAAAAGCTCTTCTCTAAAATTTACTACAGATTTATTTTCCATATCTATTAGTGTCATCCATTTGCATTCCACTCAGTAGTGCCTTTTGAAATGCCTCCTCTTCTCTCTTATGAGTAAATGGAAGCCTATTTGACTTATGTAACTGTTAGTAGCTTTACAAATTTTCAAACAAGAGCCATCACTGTCAGTGCTATTTTAAATTCAGTATTGCACGTACATGACATTTCTCAAATACCTGGTTTCCTCCCTTTGAGGTTGGAATGTACAGATATCAAAACTGTTACAGTCGTCCACATTCCAGAACCTCATCCCTGGGCTGGCCCCAGATATTACCCTGGCAGCTGTTACACACATCATTTAGAGAGCTGTGCTTTTTCTCTTACTTCTGAAATTGTTTATGATATATTGATCAGAAATGATTCTCTACTTTCTTATTTCATAATAACTTCAACAGTACGTTAAGATTTAATACTCAAGCTTATCTCCCTATTTTCTTTGACATCTACATATTTTCTTTGACATCTACTTTGGGATGGGTGGGGGGGCGTCAGTGAAACTCAAGGCTGAAACTGCTTTATTCCTGCTTTAAAAATTAGAAGAAAACTCAGTAGTTCCTAGAGAGACAGTGAGGATTTTGCATTTTGAGTATCAACCTGGTAGAATATAAGTTTTCAGAAATTCAGAATGTATAGATACTATTTACCTTTTTTTCTCTTACTACAGTGAATTCCTGAAACATAGTTCAAAAATTAATCTTTATAAAGTATATGGCACTTTCTAGTAAAAGCAGTATTATAAATGGCCATTGTAGTGTTCACCAGAGACTTGCTAGCAAATAAATCAAAGAAACAGTAGTGTATCATATATTATGAAATTACTGGAATTTCTGTATTTTCCTTCAGTTTTCATTGGAGATCTAGTTTAGGATTCAGTTTATCTTTTTCTTCATCTTGCCTTTTTTTAGCACTGGGAAGATGCCAGTGAGTGGAGCCAGGGAAAGGGCAGATCTAGCAAGATAGACCAGAAGATTTACAGAGAGAAAAATAGAGTCAGTGACAGAGTTTCTTAGATGTGTCCTTATCCATCAAATAAAAACCTACTCTGAGTTTGGTTTGCAAGAAACTCTTTAACTCTGATTTGGATGCTGTTTTTTTGTAAGACTAAAAAAACACATCATCGGGCTTCCCCGGTGGCGCAGTGGTTGAGAGTCCGCCTGCCAATGCGGGGGACGCGGGTTCGTGCCCCGGTCCGGGAGGATCCCACATGCTGCGGAGCAGCTGGGCCCGTGAGCCAATGGCCGCTGAGCCTGGGCTCCTCAACGGGAGAGGCCACAGCAGTGAGAGGCCCGCATACCGCAAAAACAAAAAACAAAAACAAAAAAAACACATCATCAGAATCATTCATGTGTATTTTCAGTCACTGGCTTGAAGAACTTCCTTTACATCATTTTTCATCCTTTTGCTTTATTTATGTTAAAGCTCTTCTATATTATGAAAAAGGAAAAGTTACAAAAGGTTCTATATTTCAGTTACTGGAAAAAGTGTTTTTAGTTCAGTTTGTTTAATATTTGAGTAACATAATCTTGCTCATATAGAAATTTTTCTTTAAAATTTTGTCAAATTACTACTCTAGTGAATCAGTTTAATTTCTAAGTCCGTTTATTTTCAAATAAAAGCTTTGTTGGTTTAGTTTAAAACTAATTTAACTGATATACTCAAAGCTATAAACTAAGTAAATATTATATCATATTTTTCCCAGCATGAGTGCTGACTAAACTGGTTCAAAAGCTACGTTGCTGAGTTGCTGACAGATCCTTTCAGGACATGCTAAAAATAAGTTAATTTTGGCATCTCTTCCCAATATCCCTTTTAATAAATTTGAAAATGCTGAGTAACACAGTTCACTTCAGCTCTTTGATTAAGAATGTAAATATAAATCTATGTCATATTTCTTTGCTGCTATTTAAGGCATCAGCAACCTATTACAGTTTTCCTGTTTTTAGAATTCTTTGTCTATACTTGTACCCTATAGAATTTTATGTTTGTGTTCTTTTATTGAAAGACACTTCTAATACGTTTGCAGAATCCCTGTGTTTTTTACAATTTCTAAGAGGGACTCTTCCCTTGGCTTAAGGCTTTAGTTTTTTAAGTTGCCACTTGCCTTCTCCAGTCTTTCGTACTCATTTACATCCCTGCAATGGATACAGGGCAAGTAGGAGTAAAGGAGATTTACGACATGAGTATAAAAGCAAGACTTTAAAAATGCATTTAGGGCTTCCCTGGTGGCGCAGTGGTTGAGAGTCCGCCTGCTGATGCAGGGGACGCGGGTTCGTGCCCCGGTCCGGGAAGATCCCACATGCCGCGGAGCGGCTGGGCCCGGGAGCCATGGCCACTGCACCTGCGCGTCCGGAGCCTGTGCTCCGCAACAGGAGAGGCCACAACAGTGAGAGGC
>NW_020172768.1:5276717-5290472 GCF_003031525.2 Neophocaena asiaeorientalis asiaeorientalis | reverse complement strand
AAAAAAAAAAAAAAAAAAAAAAAAGTGCATCTAGTTTGTCACGTTCAAAACTTAAAAACTAAACAAAACAAACTAAATGATTATCTTAATAGATACAGAGAAATCATTTGATAAAGGTCAGTACTTGTTCATTTTATGTATCTTGGCAATTAAGAATAGGGAGTTTTTTAAATCTATTTAAGGTTTCTACCCAAAAACCCAAGAAAATTTTATTCTTAATGGTGAGACATAAGAAACAATCTACTTGAAGTCAAGAACAAGATCATCATTTATTCAAGGTTCAGTGAAACTAGACAAAAAGACATGGAAGGGATAAATATGTACTATTTGTAGATGACTGTCTTCAAATCCAGAAGAATTTACTGTCAAATTATTAGAAGTAAAAACAGAGTTGAGCAAGGTTGCTGAATGAAAGATAAATAATACAGTGACAACAGAGTACCTAATATTTATTAAGGTTTTTTTTTCTATCCAGCAGAAAAAAAGTGCTTTATATTTAATTCTCACAGCAATCCTATTAGGTAATTCCTGTTTTTAACTTTATCATAGATGAGGAAAATGAGGTCTGAGAATTAGGTACCTTGTCCACAGTGATACAGCTAGAAGTCACAGAGGCATGATTGGAACCTCAGTAGTCTGTCACACCATGCCAATTGTGTTTCTATATACCAGTAATAAATTATTAGAAACTCTCATTTAGAAAATAGTACCATTTACAATAGCAATGAAAATCATAAAGTTCCTAAGAATAGCTATAACAAAAGTAAGTAAGACCTTTATGGAGAAGGACTAGAGAAACTTACTGAAGGACATAAAAGAATCTTAAATACGTGGAGAGATATACTGTGTTCATGCTCAGGAAGGCTCAATATTGAAAAGAAGTCAGTTTTCCGCTAAAATAATCTGTAATTCAATGCAGCTTCAGTCAAATTCCCTAAAGTTTTTTTTCCTCCTATAATTAGAGAAGCAGATGCTAAAATTTATATGAAAGAGTAAAGGGCTAAAAATGTAAAGGCAGGGCCTCCCTGGTGGCGCAGTGGGTGAGAGTCCACCTGCCGATGCAGGGGACACGGGTTCATGCCCCGGTCCGGGAAGATCCCACATGCCGCGGAGCAGCTGGGCCTGTGAGCCACGGCCGCTGAGCCTGAGCGTCCGGAGCCTGTGCTCCGCAATGGGAGAGGCCACAACGGTGAGAGGCCCGTGTACTGCAAAACAAAACAAAACAAAAAATGTAAAGGCAGTTTTGAAGAATAAGTGGAGGGACTCATTTTTCCAGGTACTAAGACCTATAAAATGCTAGAAATTAAGAAAGTGAGGAATTGATGAAGAGAGACTGGTAGGATTGAGAGAACACAGAAACAGACCCCTCACGTACTATACACATTTTTCATATAAGAATTAACCTTACAAATCAGTGGAGAAAGAATTATCCAGTAAAAGGTGATGAAATAATTGGTTGTGCATAAAGAAAAAAGTAATGTGATTACATCTCTGCCTCATCCTAAACATACAAAAGGGTTCAAAGTCAATTAAAAACCTTAAAGTGAAAAAGGTGTAGGAAATAAAAGGTTTAAAAGAAATAAGACAGTATGTTTATGACCTTGGGTAGGGAAAGATATCTTAAAGCATGGAAACCACACACAAAGACGTGATTAGAAATTTAGACAAGATAAGCCAAAGACTGGGAGAACACGTTTGTAACATAAGTAACTGACAGGGGACTCGTTTCCCGATTATATAAAGATTCTTGCCCATCAGTAAGAAAAAGACAACCAAATAGTAAAATGGGCCAAGGGTGTGAACAGTTATTTCACTGAAGAGGAAGACTGAATGACCAATGAACATGAAACAATGCCTAATCTCATTAGCAAGCACAGAAGTGCACTTTAAAGTGGAGTAAAATTTCATACTGATCAGATTGATAGAAATGAAAAAGTCTGACAGAACTGAATAGGACAAAGAAATGAAGAGTGGAATCCTGAAGTACACCCTATGGGAATGTTATGTTGGTAAATCATTTTAGAGAATATTCTAGCAGAGTTGAAATATGATTGAAAAGTACATACTCTACAGCCCAGTTGTCCTAGTCTTCAGCATGAGTGCCAGAGAAATTCCCTCAGCTGTGCCAGGAGACACCAGATTGCTCAATGCAGTACTGATTGTAATAACAAAAACTTCAGAACTCTCTGAATGACAGTCAACAGAATGGGAGTACAGCTGTAGTATATACTGACAGGGGAATACTGTAATGCAATTAAAAGGGATATACTGAGCCACAATTATAATATTCTCAAAACAGATAACTTTGAGGAAGGTTTGGTATAGTATGATTCCATTTCTACAAATTTTAAAAACATGCAGAATAATATATATTGCTTATGGCTGTATACATGTACAGCTAAAGTATAAAAACATGCATGGAAATGATGACATAAATCGCAGCAATATCTTTTTGGATCCATCACCTAAAGTAACAGAAATAAAAACAAAAACAAATGGGACCTGATTAAACTGAAAAGCTTTTGCACAGCAAAGGAAACCATAAGCAAAATCAAAAGACAACCCACAGAATGGGAGAAAATATTTGTTGTTTTTGTTTGTATGTATCTGGTAGGTTGGTTGCATTTCCCTGCCTTGGAGAAGTGGCCTTTTGTAGGAGGTGTCCTTGGTGTCCCAGCAGCGAACTCCCCTCTCATCACCAGAGCTTTGTGCTGGGCTTGGGTCACAAGCGGCTGACTGTGGAACCCTGTGGGGGCCTGGGGCTAGTGCTGGCTCACTGGGGGCAGAGTCAGGGTTCAGGAGAGCCCGGGGCTGTTGCCTGCCCACTGGTGAGTGAAGCCAGGTCTTGGGACTAGTGCTGGCCTCCTGTAGGGCAGGGCTGGGTCCTGGGTTCTGGCTGCAGAGCCCAGGGGTCCTAGGGCTGGTATCAGATGGCTGGTGAGTAGCGCTGCTTCCTGGCACCCTTGGCTGTGGAGGCTGGGATGTCCCAGAGCTTGTGTTAGCCGCCTGGAGGATGGGGCCAAGGCCCAGAGGATGCTGGGCCTGCTGCCTGCTTTCTGGTGGTTGGAGCTGGGTCCCAGGGTCTCTTTCTGGAGGTCCCTGGGGGTCCCAGGTTTATTGTCTGTGCAGTGTTGTGTGAGACCGGGTCCTGGGTCCTCTGGTGGGCCTGGCCTTGTCTAGGGGCGGCTGTGGGCTTTGGGAGTCTTAAGCAGCCTGTCTGTTGGTGAGTGAGGCTGTTTCTACACCCAGTTAGTTCTTGGCCTGATGCGCCCCGGCACTGGCGCCTGTAGGCTGATGGGTTGGGGGCTGGGCTGGGTCCTGAGGCCAATAAGCTAGAGGGAGGATTCCAGAATGGTGCTTGCCAGGACCAGTGTCCACGTGGTAGACTGGACTCCTCAAAAATGGCTACCACCTGTGTCTGTGTCCCCAGGGGAGCTGCAGTTGCTCGCTGCCTTGGAGAGACTCTCCAAGATCAACAGGCTGGTCTGACCCAGCCTCCTTTCAAATCACTGCTTCTGCCCTGGGTCCCGCAGTGTGTGAGATTCTGTGTGCCCTTTAAGAGTGGAGTCTCTATTTCCCCCAACCCTCCGGGACTCCCAAAAGTAAGCTCTGGTGACCTTCAAAGCCAAATGCTCTGGGGGCTTGTTTTCCTGGTGCAGGACTCCTGAGCTGGGGAGCCCAGCATTGGGCTTGGACCCCTCACTTCTTTGGTAGAAGCTCCGTAGTTATTACTAGTCTCCTGCTGTGGTTCATCCACCCTGAAGGTTTGACTGTATTGCAACTCCACCCCTCCTACCTGTCTCGTTGTGGTTCTTTTTTTATATCTTTAGTTGTAGAAGATCTTTTCTGGTAGGTCCTGGTCTTTTTCATCGATGATCGTTCTGCAAATAGTTGTAATTCTGGGGAGCCCGTGAGAGGAGGCAAGCTCAGAGTCTTTCTACACCATCTTGGCTGATCTTGAAGAGCAGAATTTTTTTTAGAAAACTGGTCTGTGGATATAATAACAAAGTAAGGGAAAAATCAATTTGACATTGCTTAGAGAAAAGTCCTTTCTCCATATCTATTGGTATGAATATATATGTTGTTGTGCGTTAAATGAAAGCAAGTTTATGGAATTTTGTATTAAAATTTGAATCTTTTCATATTTATTTAACATAAAATATTTCAAAGTATGCAACAGAGACAGAATTTGAGAGGTTATAAAGACCCTTAAATATCCCAGAGTCCAGTTGCCTGTATTTCTATTCCGGTCTCTTAAATTTCCATCAAATGGTCATCTAATCTATGTTTGTAAAAATTTGAGCAAAAGGCAGGGCATTGTGAACAATTGTGAAAATCCATTGGACATGTAAACCTTACACTCATACTTTATTATACCTTAGGTTAACCAAGATAATCTCCTCAGGTATTATGCATCCCACCTCTACCCTCTCACTCTGTCTGCTTGGCCATATGAATTCATTACAGATCTTAGAACTTGATGCATATAATCAAATAAAACTAATGCCAAGGCTCTTATCTGACACAAATCATCTTCCTTTAATTTAATTTACTGAGAAATTACTTCAAGCCCAGACTTCTCTCACGTCAGTCTAGAAGATTTCTAAGACCCAATTTAGAGAACTCTGATTTAATTGAAGTATTATGAGAAAAGGAGAATTCTTAGGATTTGCTGGAGAAATACTTGTGTAGTTAGAAACTCCTGGTGCCCTGCCTCTCGATGTCAAGGTTCACTGTGCCCCTATAAACTGGTTGTTGGTATCATAAAGATTTACCTTGGAGATACCAAGTTGTGTGTCATACTGCTAAAGCTTTTAACTACTGGAAGAACTGGTCTGGTTGCGTTTGTGTCAAGTTTGAAGCAATTGCAAGCATGAAATCTTGTCTAAATGATACGGAAGAAAGTAGCCTTGTGGCACATGTTGCATTTGAACCCTAGAGTAGGGAATTTGAATACACAGTGGTATGATTTGCTTTTGTCTAAGTACTGTTTTGTGTTGTATTTTTTTATCTGTGGAAATGTCTGTTATCATTTTCATTTCTCTGATCCACCATATTTGGTGGACCTTAACCCTAACACACTTTGCACTGTATTCCAAGGTTCCTTTGCTGAAGTGGGTTTATAGGCACTTACCTGTCTAAAGCCAGTCCCCCACTCTCCCTTCCTCAGGAGAAGTCTCCTGATTTCATTGACAGTATTCCGTACTCTGTTCCTCGAAAGGTGGTTTTACTAAGAAGTTTACTAGTTTGTTATAAGAAAATGGGTGGGGGCAGTGTAGTGTCCAAAAGCCATTTTACTGTCTAAGAAATGGGAAGAAAATATAAAGTGAAGAAAAAATTAATATGAAGAGACATTTATATTTGGAAGTGTTGTTAGATCTTCAAGTTTGTAACTAAATTGAGTATTTTTATTAGTTTAAATTTCCAGTGCAGTGAAATTTGTCTATCTCAATAGGTAATCGATTGATTACTTATGGATGCCAGAGTTTTTCACCATTACTGTCTCTAAATTGGAATGCCAGTTGTAATAACAATAACAGGAACAGTAAAACTGTGTAGAACATAGTTCAGTCTTTCTTTGAAGACTTAGAAATTATTTAAGATTGTATGTCTGGTCACCATTATGAATAACATGAATATATTATTTTGGTATCTCACATTGGGATATAGGTTGGCAGGAAGAGACCACACCCACCCCTCATTCCCATTACAAGTTTAGGTTTAAAGTTCCCAATTTATTTAGTAGTGTTTTTAGAATGGTGACAGAAGCAGCATGGCCACGCCGAGTAGAAGCCAGGTTACGCGTATATCAGCACAATTTCCCAGAACCCACAAGTGCCAGATGGGGGCACAGAGTTGCTAATGACACTCTCCGCTGGTCTTAACTTTGTGTCATACTGCAAGCTCCTACTTGAGTCTTATGTCATTATTTAGGAAAAATAAATATGAATGGTCTTTACCCTACAGGAAAAGATAGCCAGCTTTCCTTCTTCTTGAGCCAAACTTAGGACACCAAAGACAGTCAAAGCTACCAGGTGTCCTGGAAAGTCCAGTTCTACCCAGGTTGCCCTCTGACTAATGTAATTTTATTGTGTATGAGAGTTTGGTCGGAGGAGCATGAATACAAATCTATTTCCTTACAGGTGTCGCTGAATTGTGAACGTATTTCCTGGTTAATATATAATTAATTTCAATCAGTAATTCGAGATACGATACTGCCAACTGATGTGAAAGAAATAAGCCTATTGCTCTCTACTTGCAGGGAGCCCAGTTCAATATGGCAAACTATCATGGCAGGTTTTTTTAATGCTCTCGCTCCATTTATGCTGAAAATCGTCACTCCCTTCCTTCTTTCCTTCTGGGGAGTATTTTACGAAGTCATGGTCGTTCTTCATGATACTCATATCTTTATGACGTCCCAAAGCTGGCCAGTGGGAGTCCATTCAACTCAGTTCTTTTGACATGGCTCCTGATGGGTGTGGGTGCTTCCCCTGCTTTCTGTCTCAAAAAAATATCGCAGTCTCACCTTGTGCTTGCTTGCTGTCAACTTGCAAACAGGCACTTCTCCAAGGAGTCCTGGTTTATTTTGTTAGGGAATGATATTTAGAAATCCAGATCTGAGACCAAAGGCGTTCATACAACTGGAATGTCATTGTTTCTAAGCCTTTTCAGTAGCTAGAGCTTAGGGAAAATGTGTATATATTTTAATTTTGAGTTCATGTTCACATTTCCAACTCATAGCTAACATTAGGGATATTTTTTCTTAAATTCCTTTATTTTATTATTGTATCTCCTTTCTCTCACACAGTTGAAAGAAGTTAAATATTACTTGGTAGTTGTTTTGTCCCTAGAATATATCCCGGTAATCATGTGCAGTTAGTTTATTGTTGACAAGGCATTTAAAATATTTTCTCTCTGGTGACAGTGTTACCAATTTGATATATTATTAGATACATTTCTTAGGTTATTTCCAGTCTTAGGATTTGCTTTTTTAACTTTCTAAATTTATATTTGAACGTGTAGAAATAACATTAACATAATTCAGAAGTCAAACTACATAAAAAGGTATATTCAGAACAGTCTCATTTTTTATCCCCACCCTTTCCCCACCCATTTTTTTTACCCATTATTATTAATTTCTGGTTTATCCTTCCAGTGTTTCTCTTTGTAAAACTAAGCTCTTATGTACACACATACATGTGTTTATTATGTATTATGAATTTATGTGTGTGTGATGTAGTTATTCCATATCCTTTCTTATGCTAAATATACTGTTCTCTACCTTCCTTTTTGACTTAATATATTCTGGGGATTGCTTCATATCAATAGGTAGAGATCCTCTTTAAAAAAAAACAAAACCCGAACAGCAGTCCTCTGTGCAGATGTATCCATTAATATTCAATCAGTTTGCTGTTAATGCACATTTAGGTTTCTAATACACTTATCGGGTTATTTTTAAAGTAACCTTTCTAAAGTGTTTAAACTCTTCAGTGTGTTTTCATTGCATAAAATCCAGACTCTGTATTATGGCCTCTAGTGCTGGCCTTTACCTACCTCTTCAGCCTCATTTCACACAGTCTAACTTGTTCACCACACTCACATCTTCCAGCTCATATATGGCTTCCTCAGACCTTCCCTGACCACCTTATCAAGGTATTGGGTTGGCCAAAAGGCTTGTTCGGTTTTTTCCATAAGATGGCTTTAGTAGCGCTTAGTTGTCTTTAACTTCGTTCGAAACAATTTTGTTAGATTGTATTGTGACAGCTGTCATATCAGCGTGTATTTAAAAAAAAACTTATCAAAATTGGTGAATTTTTGTGTATCCACTTTAATATTGAAGATGGAAGAAAAAAAGTGACACTTTCGGCATATTATGCTTTATTATTTCAAGAAAGGTAAAAACGCAACCGAAACGCAAAAAAAGATTTGTGCAGTTTATGGAGAAGGTGCTGTGACTGACGGAACGTGTCAATGGTGGTCTGCGAAGTTTCATGCTGGAGATTTCTCTCTGGACAATGCTCCGCAGTCGGGTAGACCAGTTGAAGCTGATAGCGATCAAACCGAGACATTAAATCAAATCGAGACATTAATTGAGAACAATCAATGTTATACCACTCGGGAAGTAGCTGACATACTCAAAATATTCAAATCAAGTGCTGAAAATCATTTGTCTTAGCTTCGTTATGTTAATTGCTTTGATGTTTTGGGTTCCACATAAGTTAAGCGAATAAAAACCTTGACCGTATTTCTGCATGTGATTCTCTACTTAAACATAATGAAAATGTTCCATTTTTAAAACAAATTGTGATGGGCCATGAAAAGTGGATACTGTACCATAATGTGGAACAGAAGAGATCGTGGGGCAAGTGAAATGAACCACCACCAACCACACCAAAGGCCAGTCTTCATCCAAAGAAGGTGATGTTATGTATATGGTAGGATTGGAAGGGAGTCCTCTATTATGAGCTCCTTCCAGAAAACGAAACTATTCATTCCAACAGGTCTAATTAGTACTGCTCCCGATTAGACCAACTGAAAGTAGCACTCGACAAAGAGCGTCCGGAATTAGTCAACAGAAAATGCATAATCTCCCATCAGGGTAATGCAAGACCACATGTCTCTTTGATGACCATGCAAAAACCGTTACAGCTTGGCTGGGAAGTTCTGATTCATCTGCTCCATTCACTAGACATTGCTCCTTTGGATTTCCATTTATTTCGGTCTTTACAAAATTCTCTTAATGGGAAAAATTTCAATTCCCTGGAAGACTATAAAAGGTACCTGGAACAGTTCTTTGCTCAAAAAGATAAAAGATTCTGGGAAGACGGAATTATGAAGTTGCCTGAAAAATGGCAGAAGGTAGTGGAACAAAACGGTGAATAGGTTTTTCAACAAATTTCTTGGTGAAAGTGAAAAATGTGTCTTTTATTTTTACTTAAAAACCAAAGGAACTTTTTGGCCCACCCAATAGTTTCTTTTTCTCATCACTATTACTGCACTCTGTTTATTTCCTACTAGCAGTTAAAAGCAATCTGAAATTACCTTGCTGTCTTAATTTTAGGCTATATCATACAGTGGCTAAGAACTTGGGTTTTGAGCTAGACCATCTGACTTTTAATCCTGGTTCCATGACCTTAGACATGTTACTTAGCACTCTGTGCCTGAGTTTCTTCCTCTAAAAAGGGGGTCGTAATAGTATTTTCCTTATAGGATCCTATGAGAAATGAATGGTTAATAAATATAAACACTTACGCAGTTGTTGGCATGTAACTAAGCATAAAATAAATGCCGGCTATATGGGTATTATTATTTGTTCATTCCTTCTCTCCTCAGTAAGCTCTGACAGCAAGAGCTTGTCTCACTTGTTGCCCACTGTACTCTCAGTTCCTGAGGTACAGGAGGCACTTACATGTTTGTTGCTAAATGAATAATAGCTAAAATTCAGTTCCCATCCCTTTGAAACATTCCTGGAAATCTGACTAAAAGAATGCTTTCTCATGTACATCATATGCAGTTGCCAAATCCAACAGATATTTTCATCAAATTCAGCATCAAAGTACAAATGCCTACTTTTTAGCATGTGCCTTGGAAGTTTTGGTCAATTATTAAAATCTGAAAAAGAAATCAGAAATTATTCTTTTCAGAAACAGGATGGAATTACCATATTTGCTTTAACACAGTTATATATCCATGAAATCCGAAAGGATCAACTAAAATTCTCCTAAAATTGTTGGGAGTTTAGAAAATGATCAGATTTGAGCCATACATAAAGAAATAATTTTCCAGTGTACTAGTAACTACCAGTTAAGACTGTAATTGAAGAAAACTATTATTCTACAAAAGCAGCAAAAAAAAAAAAAAGGTAAAATACTTAGCAGTATCCCTAGCAAGAAATATGTGGAATGTGTCTTTTCATAAAATTAGAAAACTTTACTGCGAGATATAATAGCTTTAGAAAACTGATGACACACCCTGTTTCCAGGTAGAAATATTGAATATTATAGAAATTAAAATTCTTCCAAATATATAAATATAATATTAAATTACCATAAAGCAGACTCATTTGTTTTTATTCATTAATCTTCTCAAAATTATTTTAAAGTTTGTTAGAGAATGTTCAAAAATGAACAAAAATGGTTTGATGGCCACACTTTAACAACAAAGATTCATAACACACAGTCTGCTAGCGACTAGGGGAGAATAAAACTCATACAAGTTCAGTGACTTTTAATATACTAATATTACAAGTGTGACATACTTCTGAAGTTACCCCAATGTGCTATAAATGTCTCAGCAGTTGAGGGACCATGTCATTTAACTTTGTAGCAAGGATCTCAGATACAAGTGAGGTTGTAATTTACCCAGAGTGTCACATCATGTTAGAGATAGCATCACAATTATACTGACGATTCTAAGTAAACTTTAACTAATTGGTTTAGAAAAAATAAATTTCCTCTTTAATCTGTGTACAGTCTAGGATGACTGCCTTGTCCCAGTTTGTTCAGGACTTTCCTGGTTTTAGCACTGAAAGGCTCATGTCCCACGAAACCTCTCAGTTATGGGCCAGTTACAGTTGATCACCTTTGTACAGTTCATAGAAAAGAGGCTTAAGTCTGTAAATAGAGTTTCCCCAAAATGTAAAGAGAGTGTTTAATCTGGTCAGAGTAACCCATCTGGTGGTCCATTTAGGCCACAAGTTAATCTCAGTACGCAGAATTCCTACAGGGGGATTCATCAGTTCAAGGGATTTATGATTTGGGTTCCCTCAAGAAACTATAGCAGGCTTCAGTAAGACTCCTGTGATCATATACAAACTGAGTAGGAGGATTGAGGCCATGTGGCTTAGTGTTCTGTCCTGCAGCTAATCTCTGATCTTATGGTAATTTGTTGTATGTTGACTTCTAGAGTAATTTTCCCTGCAGGCTGCACTTCTCAGCAAAAGTCAGTTTTCTAAGGATTTGTTTGCTTTCAGATCTTTCGCTGTTATCTTTCTAACATATAAGTCAGTGGAAATATCTTACTATATGTAATTTACTTATCTCTTGCCTTGATCTACAAAGGATTTAAGGTGACATATTTGGTA
Organism: Neophocaena asiaeorientalis asiaeorientalis; assembly: GCF_003031525.2. Taxonomy (NCBI): domain Eukaryota; kingdom Metazoa; phylum Chordata; class Mammalia; order Artiodactyla; family Phocoenidae; genus Neophocaena; species Neophocaena asiaeorientalis. The sequence continues at coordinate 5,279,389 of NW_020172768.1, read as the reverse complement.
GACTACAGATGAATGTTAATAGAAAATCTAATGCTTTTTTATGTGTGTGTGTGTCTTGTACTTACATAGCCATTAGTTTGACAAGTGTGATCTATATCATAATGCAATGAGAAAGAGGGAGGTTTTTTTCTGTTTGTTTGTTTGTTTTTGGCGGTACGTGAGCCTCTCCCGTTGTGGAGCACAGGCTCCAGACGCACAGGCCCAGCGGCCATGGCTCACGGGCCCAGCTGCTCCGCGGCATGTGGGATCTTCCCGGACCGGGGCACGAACCCACGCCCCCTGCATCAGCAGGCGGACTCCCAACCACTGCGCCACCAGGGAAGCCCCGAGGGAGTTGTTTATTTTTTCAGTTTTACTTTCCAGATTGTAAATGTCATGAAAATTTCTAACCACTAAATAAAATATTTTAGAAATTAACTAGAAATGCAGTTTTTAAATTTACACCATTTTAAGTCTTACTTACCATGAAGATCTCCAAAGCAATATAAAACTCAGGTCCCAGTTATCCTGTAGCACGCTTGGGTAGCATTGGGAAGATGGCTGGTTTACCACGCTTGATTTAAAGAAGTCACAAATTATAATACTTCAGTTTGCTCACAATCCCATCAAATAAGATCACAGGCTGGTGAGAAGAACATGCAAAAACCCTGATATTATTTGTAAAGCAACTGTTTCTTCAACTTCTGCTGAAAATTTCCTACAGAATATAAAGTATACTTGTAATAGATTATTTTGTAGTCAGCTATTGAGATCTGCATTTCTTTTCACACTAAGTAAAAATGTGACCTCTTGCCCCAACTAAGGTATTTTCTCTTTATTATTATTTTTTAGTATCTAAAAAGCACGGCAAGCTCATTACTTTCTTACGGACATTCATGAAGTCTCGTCCAACAAAACAGAAGTTGAAGCAGCGTGGGATCTTGAAAGAAAGGGTATTTGGTTGTGACCTGGGGGAGCACCTTCTGAATTCTGGTTTTGAAGGTAAAAATAAAATTTATAAACTCATAATTTTAGTTTCTGACCTCTCCCTGTTGATTTCCTGTAATCAATTAAAGTAGATTAGGCAAGCAGTACCTATCCCAGGTAAGTTCAGCAGCACGTATTGAACGTTCTCAGGTACTCACCTGAGTTCTGGGGCAGCCGAGAATCAAGAGGGGTCTAGGAATGCACTTTGGCATCAGAGATGCTTGTGATCTGTTCAGGAAGAGGGAAACATTCACACAGAGGGTATAGTAGCTATGCTAGTTTACATTATTTTCATATCTGTCCAGATAGCTTCCTCAGCCAGTTTTCCTTCTCACAGTTTATTCTAAAATGTTTATTTCTCTTTTGAAAAAAAAGTCATAGTTTTGAGACTGTATATTACCAAGACCAGCCTCCCAACTTTTATAACTAGAAATTTCAATTCCTTTTTCTGTAAATTAAATTCTTATTCAAGAATTCAGTGCTTAGATGAATGGATGGATGTGATCATTATGAGGGAGTGTTTTCCAGTTTGTTATTAGCTTTCAAATATCAATTCAGCAAGTTTTAGTTGTGCTTAGAAGTTTCAGTTGTGTTTCCATTCTTAGTAAGTGTGGTAGAGAGGACAGATGCCAATATATTATTTCTTTATGAAAAAATAACAGGTTTAATAACTGTAATGGTTATATATTCCCTAACTATGATAAAATCTATTCTAGTGGAACAAAGGGTTTGTAGGTGTCATTGATTTTTTCATAGGACTTGTTTTATGTGCTGCACATATTTGAAGCCAAATATCCTTAAAATGAGATAGCTTTTTTAAAAAGTGAGAACTTTGTAGAAAACTAGGTAAAACTACATTAGGTACAAAATGTAAAAAATATTTTAAAACTCAAGGTGAGGAAATTCTGTTGCCCGAATGTATTTCTGTTTGAGGTTATTTGGCCCTTTCAACAAGAGGCTTTCTTAAACTATTGTAAATATATGGGGAGTTGATAATCAGAGCACACTAGAAACAAGCAAGGCCCAAATAACCCCTGAAATTAATCCTTTAGGTAATCGTATTTTTCTAACCAAAAATCATGATGCACATTCTAATGTGTAACACTGTACCGTGTACTCCTGGCCCAGAAGCCACTGCCTTGAGGATGGAACTTGACTGTTTCGTCTATGTTACACAATGCTTGCATGATGCCTGGAATATAAAAGGGATCTTTGAATAATGGCTGAATGTGTAAAGGGAATGACTGACTGAATAAATGAAGAGAAAAGAACAGAAATGAAACTGAAACTGTCAAGAAAAATAAAAGACCAATTTTTGTCATACTTACTTATACTTTTAGCCATGATTCTAATCTTAAGGGTCATCAGTTTAATTTAAACATTTACTTCCTATTGTATTGTCATTTGATGATTAAAAAGTACTAAAAATATTAAATGAGTGATTTAGAAGTGTATTATTTGGAGAGTGTGGGAATAATTCTTAAAGTTATATCACCTTTGGGCTTCCCTGGTGGCGTAGCAGTTGAGAGTCCGCCTGCCGATGCAGGGGACATGGGTTCGTGTCCTGGTCCGGGAAGATCCCACATGCCACGGAGCGGCTGGGCCCGTGAGCCATGGCCACTGGGCCTGCGCGTCCGGAGCCTGTGCTCCGCAACGGGAGAGGCCACAACAGTGAGAGGCCCACGTACTGGGAAAAAAAAAAAAAA
>NW_020172768.1:5242722-5276586 GCF_003031525.2 Neophocaena asiaeorientalis asiaeorientalis | reverse complement strand
GAGAGGCCCCCGTACTGAAAAAAAAAAAAAAAAAAAAAAAAAGTTATATCACCTTTTGGAAGAACCATTTTGGAGGTTTCTAATGTTATGTTTTGACTGGGCTATTATTTAATGTGCACTTGGCTGGTTGGTTAGATGATTTGAGGGGAAAAGGTAGTTAATAAAATGCCTTTTTGTACTAGGATTTCTTCTAATAATATATTGGGTTCTCATATTACTTTCTTATGTTAGTGAAAAAAAGAATTCAGATCTTTTCTCTTTTTATCTTCCTATACTGTTCTTCAGTTTCTACTCTCTGTTTTTCAAAATGAAAGTTTATGCTCTTCTCTTTCATTTTGCTACTAATTTTAATTATATGTCTCATTAGTCTCTCTTAAAATCCGAAGTAATAGCAATGTTCAGTTATATAGTTTTATTTATGAAGTTCTATGATGTGATTGTTTTTTGGACATTCAGTCCTTTTACTTAGGGAACATAAAGTGTAAAGAAACAGTTCAGATGTTTTCCATGAAGTATGATGTCTGTAGAGGCTTAGCTGTATAATCAGGGAAAGACCTCTAATTCCCCATATTTTCAAGTTTCCCTACTTGTTTGGGAGAACATAAGCAAGTATGAATATAATATCACATGGTTGTAAGAATCCCAGGGAAGTTATCTATACTTTTTGACAGATGGTACGTTATTTTTTTCAGGTTTTTTTCTTTTCTTTTTTTCTTGGAGTATAATTGCTTTACAATGTTGTGCTGTACAGTGAAGTGAATCAGCTCTATGTATACCTATATCCCCTCCCTCTTGGACCTCCTTCCCACCCGCCCCATCCCACCCATCTAGGTCATCACAGAGCACTGAGCTGAGCTCCCTGTGCTATACAGCAGGTTCCCACTAGCTATCTGTTTTACACATGGTAGTGTATTTATATCAAATCTAATCTCCCAATTTGTCCTACCCTCCTCTTCCCTCTCTGTGTCCACATGTCCATTCTCTACATTTGTGTCTCTATTCCTGCCCTGAAATTAGGTTCATTTGTGCCATTTTTCTAGATTCCACGTATATGCATTAATATACGATATTTGTTTTTCTCTTTCTGACTTACTTCACTCTGTATGACAGGCTCTAGGTCCATCCACATCTCTACAAATGACCCAATTTTGTTCCTTTTTATGGCTGAGTAATATTCCCTTGTATACATGTACCACATCTTCTTTATCCATTCATCTGTCGTTGGACATTTAGGTTGTTTCCATGTCCTGGCTATTGTAAATAGTGCTGCAGTGAACATTGGGGTACATGTGCCCTTTTGAATTATGGTTTTCTCAGGGTATATGCCCAGTAGTGGTATTGCTGGGTCGTATGGTAATTCTATTTTTAGTTTTTTAAGGAACCTCCATACTGTTCTCCCTAGTGGCTATATAAATTTACATTCCCACCAACAGTGCAAAAGGGTTGCCTTTTCTCCACACTCTCTCCCGTATTTATTGTTTGTAGATATTTTGATGATGGCCATTCTGACCGGTGTGAGGTGATACCTCATAGTGCCCAGCCGCTCCGCGGCATGTGGGATCTTCCCGGACCAGGGCATGAACCCATGTCCCCTGCATCGGCAGGCGGACTCTCAACCACTGCGCCACCAGGGAAGCCCATCTGCCCATTTTTTAATTGGTTTGTTTTTTTGGTATTGAGCTCCGTGAGCTGTTTGTGTATTTTGGAGATTATTCCATCGTTCGTTGCTTGATTTGCAAATATTTTCTCCCATTCTGAGGGTTGTCTTTTCATCCTCTTTATGGTTTCCTTTGCTGTGCAAAAGCTTTTAAGTTTAGTTGGGTCCCATTTGTTTATTTTTGTTTTTATTTTCATTACTCTAGGAGGTGGGTCAAAAAAGATCTTGTTTTGATTTATGTCAAAGAGTTCTTCCTATGTTTTCCTCTAAGAGTTTGATAGTGTCTGGCCTTACATTTAGGTCTTTAATCCATGTTGAGTTGATTTTTGTGTATGGTGTTAGGTAGTGTTCTAATTTCATTCTTTTACATGTAGCTGTCCAGTTTTCCCGGCTCCACATATTGAAGAGGCTGTCTTTTCTCCATTGTATTTTCTTGCCTCCTTTGTCATAAATTAGGTGACCATATGTGACCACTTATCTAGCATAGATGTCAAATTAATTAAATATGCCCTTGTCAGTTTTTGTAGTAGATTAATCTCCACCCCTTAAAACTTTAATTGTGCCAATTTCATTTTGCTAAGACATTCTCATTTTTTGTGACTTTGTTTCCACTGAATACTCTCAATTTAATCCATGTCTTCAAAAATTCTCTCTAGTGCCCCAGGTTCTTCAAAGCTGTACAGCGTTCATTGAGAGATATGGCATTGTGGATGGAATATATCGTCTCTCTGGCGTTGCCTCCAATATCCAGAGACTACGGTAAAACCTCATATGGCATTTTCTTTTTCGTTCCTACTGTAATTCATTAAAATGAAACTGTTTCAAAATTCAGTCACTTATATTGATAACCGTAATTTTCCGTAAGATAGTTTAGATAAAGTAGGAAATAATATCCATATTGTTCTCTGTGTATATTTCCCTAAATTCCATCTCTTCATTTGTAGTATCAGAAAACCACGTCCCTTAATCTCTTCAATACTTGTATTTTCTCTTTGCAATATTTGAAGATTTTTAAAAATTGAATTTGAACCTATGATAACCATGAGAGATGATAATTTACATTATAATAGAATTATTCTTTAGTTAATTACAATTGATGAGAGTGAACTTTCTAATCTCCTTTCACCTGGGCTTTGTAGTATATGTTCAAGTGTGCATTTATTACATTTTGCACATCCTCTCCCATTATAGTCTCAGAGACGAGAATAGTGGTATCCTTTACACCAGCAATAGAATTTTAAATTTTTGCTTAATCTCTTAGATTCTAGTCTATTCTTAACATGTTATTATCCTTTATTGTTCACTGTGGTGCATGATAATTGCCATTATTCTATAGCATTTTAATGTTCTGATTTGACCACGGAGTTCATCTGTATTTTCAGGAATACATGTTTGGAAAATAACTGAAATTGATTCTTTTCTTTATTTTTAATAGATCTTTATTGGAATATAATTGCTTCACAATACCATGTTAGTTTCTGTTGCACAACAAAGCGAATCAGCCGTATGCAGACACAGGTCCCAATATCCCCTCCCTCTTGAGCCTTCCTTCCATCCTCCCTATCCCAGCCCTCTAGGTCATCACAGAGCACCAAGCCGATCTCCCTGTGCTATGCTGCTGCTTCCCACCAGCCAACGGTTTTACATTTGGTAGTGTATATATGTCGATGCTATTTTCACTTTGCCCCAGCTTCCCCCTCCCACCCCATGTCCTCAGGCCCATTCTCTATGTCTGCCTCTTTATTCCTGCCCTGCAACTAGGTTCATCAGTACCTTTTTTTTTAAGATTCCATATATATGAGTTAGCATATGGTATTTGTTTTTCTCTTTCTGACCTCCTTCACTCTGTATGACAGACTTTAGGTCCATCCGCATCTCTGCAAACGACCCAATTTCGTTCCTTTTTATGGCTGAATAATATTCCATTGTATATATGTGCCACATCTTCTTTATCCATTCATCTGTCATTGGACATTTAGGTTGTTTCCATGTCTTGGATATTGTAAATAGTACTGCAGTAAACATTGTGGTACATGTCTCTTTTTGAATTACGGTTTTCTCAGGGTATGTGCCCAGTAGTGGGATTGCTGGGTCATATGGTAGTTCTATTTTTAGTTTAGTTTTTTTAAATAAATAAATTTATTTATTTATTTATTTATTTACTTATGGCTGTGTTGGGGCTTCATTGCTGCACGTGGGCTTTCTCTAGTTGTGACAAGCAGGGACTGCTCTATTGTGGTGTGTGGGCTTCTCATTGCAGTGGCTTCTCTTGTTGCAGAGCATGGGCTCTAGGCATGCAGGCTTCAGTAGTTCTGGCACATGGGCTTAATCATTCTGCCTCATGGGCTCCAGAGTGCAGGCTCAGTAGTTGTGGTGCACAGGCTTAGTTGCTCCATGGCATGTTGGATCTTCCTGGACCAGGGCTCGAACCTGTGTCCCCTGCATTGGCAGGCGGATTCTTAACCCCTGCACCACCAGGGAAGTCCTATTTTTAGTTTTTTAAGGACCCTCCATACTGTTTCCCATAGTGGTTGTATCAATTTACATTCCTGCCAACAGTGCAGAAGGGTTCCCTTTTTACCACACCCTTTCCAGCATTAAGTTGTTTCTAGATTTTTTGATAATGGCCATTCTGACCAGTTTGAGGTGATACCTCATTGTAGTTTTGATATGCATTTCTCTAACAATTAGTGATGTTGAGCATCTTTTCATGTGCCTCCCAGCCATCCATATGTCCTCCTTGGTGAAATGTATACCTAGGTCTTCCACATGTTTTTTAACTGGATTGTCTGTGTTATTGATATTGAGCTCCATGAGCTGTTTGTATATTTTGGAGATTAATCCTTTGTTGTTTCATTTGCAAATATTTTCTCCAATTCTGAGGGTTGTCTTTTTGTCTTGTTTACGGTTTCCTTTGCTGTGCAAAAGCTTTTAAGTTTCATTAGGTCCCATTCGTTTATTTTTGTTTTTATTTCCATTACTCTAGGAGGTGGGTCAAAAAAGATCTTGCTGTAGTTTATGTCAGAGAGTGTTTTCCTCTAAGAGGTTTATAGTGTTTGGTCTTACATTTAAGTATTTAATCTATTTTGAGTTTATTTTTGTGTGTGGTATTAGGTAGTGTTCTAATTTTATTCTTTTACATGTAGCTGTCCAGTTTTCCCAGCACCACTTATTGAAGAGGCTGTCTTTTCTCCATTGTATGTTCTTGCCTCCTTTGTCATAAATTAGGTGACCATACGTGCATGCGTTTATCTCTGGGCTTTCTATCCTGTACCATTGATCTATATTTCTGTTTTTGTGCCAGTACCATACTGTCTTGATTACTGCAGCTTTGTGGTATAGTTTGAAGTCAGGGAGCCTGATTCCTCCAACTCTGTTTTTCTTTCTCAAGATTGCTTTGGCTATTTGGGGTCTTTTGTGTTTCCATACAAATTGTAAAATTTTTTGTTCTAGTTCTGTGAAAGATGCCATTGGTAATTTGATAGGGATTGCATTGAATCTGTAGATTGCTTTGGGTAGTATAGTCATTTTCACAAATATTGATCCTTCCAATCCAAGAACATGGTATATTTCTCCACCTGTTTATGTCATCTTTGATTTCTTTCATCAGTGTTTTATAGTTTTCTGAGTAGAAGTCTTTTGCCTCCTTAGGCAGGTTTATTCCTAGGTATTTTATTCTTTATGTTGCAATGGTAGATGGGTGTGTTTCCTTCATTTCTCTTTCTGATTTTTCGTTGTTGGTGCATAGGAATGCCAGAGATTTCTGTGCATTAATTTTGTATCCTGCAACCTTACCAAATTCATTGATTAGTTCTAATAGTTTTCTGGTGGCATCTTTAGGATTTTCTATGTATAGTATCATGTCATCGCAAACTGACAGTTTTACTTCTTCTTTTCCAATTTGTACTCCCTTTATTTCTTTTTCTTCTCTGATTGCTGTGACTAGGACTTCCAAAACTATGTTGAATAAGCATGGTGAAAGTGGACATCCTTGTCTTCTTCCTGATCTTAGTGGAAATGCTTTCAGTTTTTCACCATTGAGTATGATGCTTGCTGTGGGTTTGTCATAAATGGCCTTTGTTATGTTGAGGTAGGTTCCCTCTATGCCCATTTTCTGGAGACTTTTTATCATAAATGGGTGTTGAATTTTGTCAGAAGCTTTCTCTGCATCTATTGAGATGATCATATGGTTTTTATTCCTTAATTTGTTGATGTGGTGTTTCACATTGATTTGTGTATATTGAAGAATCCTTGCATCCCTGGGATAAATCCCACTTGATCATGGTATATGATCCTTTTAATGTGCTGTTGGATTTTGTTTGCTATTATTTTGTTGAGGATTTTTGCATCTATGTTCATCAGGGATATTGGTCTATAATTTTCTTTCTCTGTGATATCTTTTTCCGCTTTTGGTATCAGGGTGTTGGTGACCTCATAGAATGAATTTGGGAGTGTTTCTCCCTCTGCAGTTTTTGGGAAGAGTTTGAGAAGGATCGGTGTTAGCTCTTCTCTAAATGTTTGATAGAATTTGCCTGTGAAGCCATCTGCTCCTGGACTTTTGTTTGTTGGAAGATTTTTAACTATGCTTTCAATTTCATTATTTTTGATAGGTCTGTTTATATATTCTAAATCTTCCTGGTTCAGTCTTCGAAAATTGTACCTTTCCAAGAATTTGTCCATTTCTTTGTGGTTGTCCATTTTATTGACATGCAGTTGTTTGTAGTATTCTCTTATAATCCTTTGTATTTCTGCTGTGTCAGTTGTGATTTCTCCTTTTTCATTTCTAATTTTATTGTTTTGCCTCCTCTTCCTTTTTTTATTGATGAGTCAGGCTAAGGGTTTATCAATTTTGTTTATCTTCTTAAAGAACCAGCTTTTAGTTTTCGGTTTTTTTGGTTTTTTTTTTTGTGGTACACAGGCCTCTCACTGTTGTGGCCTCTCCCACTGTGGAGCACAGGCTCCGGATGCGCAGGCTCAGCAGCCATGGCTCACGGGCCCAGCCGCTCCACGGCATGTGGGATCTTCCCGGACCGGGGCACGAACCCGTGTCCCCTGCGTCGGCAGGCGGACTCTCAACCACTGTGCCACCAGTGAAGCCCTCAGCTTTTAGTTTTATTGATCTTTGCTTTTGTTTTTTCATTTCTCTTTCATTTATTTCTGCTCTGATCTTGTTGATTTCTTTCCTTCTGCTGACTTTGGGTTTTCTTGTTCTTGCTTCTCTAGTTGTTTTAAGTGCAGGGTTAGATTGTTTATTTGAGATTTTTCTTCTTGAGGTTAACTTCTCCTTTTTCATTTCTAATTTTATTGATTTGAGTCCTCTCCCTCTTTTTCTTGATGAGTCTAATATTTAACAATTTTGTTTATCTTCTCAAATAACCAGCTTTTACTTTTATTGATCTTTGCTATTGTTTTCTTTGTTTCTATTTCATTTATTTCTGCTCTGATCTTGTTGATTTCTTTCCTTCTGCTGACTTTGGGTTTTCTTGTTCTTGCTTCTCTAGTTGTTTTAAGTGCAGGGTTAGATTGTTTATTTGAGATTTTTCTTCTTGAGGTGAGATTGAATTGCTATAAACTTCCCTCTTAGAACTGCTTTTGCTGTGTCCCATAGGTTTTGGGTTGGCATGTTTTCGTTGTCATTTGTTTCTATGTATTTTTTTATTTCTTCTTTGATTTCTTCAGTGATCTCTTGGTTATTTAGTAGCACAGTGTTTAGCCTCTGTGTATTTGTGTGTTTTACAGTTTCTTTCCTGTATTGATTTCCGATCTCATAGCGCTGTGGTCAGAAAAGATGCTTGATATGATTTCAGTTTTCTTAAATTCTCCGAGGCTTCATTTGTGACCCAAGATGTGATCTATCCTGGAGAATGTTCTGTGTGCACTGGAGAAGAAAGTGTATTCTGCCACTTTTAGATGGAATGTTCTATAAATATCAGTTAAATCTCTCTGATCTAGTGTGTCATTTAAAGCTTGTGTTTCCTTATTTATTTTCTGTTTGGATGATCTGTCTATTGGTGTAAGTGGTGTGTTAAAGTCCCCTACTATTATTGTGTTACTGTCGTTTTCTCCTTTCATGGTTGTTAGCATTTGCCTTATGTATTGAGGTGCTCCTATGTTGGGTGCATAAACATTTATAATTGTTATATCTTCTTCTTGGATTGATCCTTTGATCATTATGTATTGTCCTTCCTTATATCTTGTAACATTCTTTATTTTAAAGTCTATTTTGTCTGAGATGAGAATTGCTACTCCAGCTTTCTTTTGATTTCCATTTGCATGGAATATCTTTTTCTATCCCCTCTATCTCAAGTCTGTATGTGTCCCTAGGTCTGAAGTGGGTCTCTTGTAGACAGCATATGTATGAGTCTTGTTTTTGTATCCATTCAGCCAGTCTGTGTCTTTGGGTTGGGGCATTTAACCTATTTACATTCAAGGTTATTTTCAATAGGTATGTTCCTGTTACCATTTTCTTAATTGTTTTTGGGTTTGTTTTGTGGGTCTTTTTCTTCTCTTGTGTTTCCCGCCTAGAGAAGTTCCTTGAGCATTTGTTGTAAAGCTGGTTTGGTGGTGTGAATTCTCTTAGCTTTTGCTCGTTTGAAAAGCTTTTGACTCCTCCATCGAATCTGAATGAGATCCTTGCTGGGTAGAGTAATCTTGGTTGTAGGTTTTTCTCTTTCATCACTTTAAGTATATCCTGCCACTCCCTTCTGGCTTGCAGGGTTTCTGCTGAAAAATCAGCTGATAACCTTATGGGGGTTCCTTCGTATGTTATTTTTTGTTTTTCCTTTGCTGCTTTTAATATTTTTTCTTTGAATTTAATTTTTGTTAGTTTGATTAAGATATGTCTTGGTGTGTTTTTCCTAGGGTTTATCCTGTATGGGACTCTCTGTGCTTCCTGGACTTGGGTGACTCTTTCCTTTCCCATGTTAGGGAAGTTTTCAACTATAATCTCTTCAAATATTTTCTCAGACCCTTTGTTTTTCTCTTTTTCTTCTGGGACCCCTATAATTCAAATGTTGGTGCATTTAGTGTTGTCCCAGAGGTCTCTGAGATTGTCTTCAGTTCTTTTCATTCTTTTTTCTTTATTCTGCTCCTTGGCAGTTATTTCCACTGTTTTGTCTTCCAGCTCACTTATTCGTTCTTCTGCCTCAGTTACTCTGTTATTGATTCCTTCTAGTGTATTTTTCATTTGTTATTGTGCTGTCCATCTGTTTGTTTGTTCTTTAGTTCTTCTAGATCTTTGTTAAACGTTTCTTGTATTTTCTCAATCTGTGCCTCCATTCTATTTCCAAGATTCTGGATCATCTTTATTATCATTATTCTGAATTCTTTTTCAGGTGGATTGCCCATTTCCTCTTCATTTATTTGGTCTTGTAGGTTTTTACCTTGCTCGTTCATCTGTGATGTATTTTTTTGCTTTCTCATTTTTTTAAAAAAATTTTTTTATGAGTGGGCTTGTATTTCTGCCTTACTGGTTGTTTGGCCTGAGGCTTCCAACATGGGAGTTTGTAGGCTGTTGGGTAGAGCTGGGTCTTGGTGCTGAGGTGAGGAACTCCATGAAACCTCACTCCGATGAATATTCCCTGGGGTCTGAGGTTCTGTGTTAGTCCAGTGGTTCAGACTCAGAGCTCCCACCACAGGAGCTTTGGCCCAACCCCCGGCTCATGAACCAAGATCCCACAAGACATGTGGGGTGGCAAAAAAAAAAAAATAACAAAGTAAAAAATAAAATTAGGAAACTAACAGATATGTTAGAAAGGATATAAAAAAAATATAGATGAATCAACATCCAGAAGACACCTCAGTACCACAATAGTGAAAAAAGAGGAGGAGGGAAAAGGAAAAAAAAGTGTTTAAACGGGAGAAAAGGCCTTGGCTGTGGAGGACAGGGCCTAAGGAAGGGCAAGGTTTGGGTGGTGGGCGGGGCCTATGTTTAGGACCCAGAGGGCTGGAAAAGGCCCTGGGGGCTGTGGGGGCGGGGCCATTAGTGGGTGAGGCAGTTGCGCTCCTCTCCTCTCTTGCTCTTCCGGTCTGGGAGGCTCCCTCCCTGCCTGCCTTTCGGCCACCCTCAGGGCCACCCTCCTCCCGCCTCAGTCCCCCTGCGTCCTACTCGTTCACTTGGGGGTTCCTCCTGTCTCCTTGGGGTCGGAGCCCCCCACCAGCAGCCGGCAGGTGCCCTAGTTGTGGGGAGATGCTAACTCTGTGTCTTCCCACACCGCCATCTTGACTCCGCCTCCTCAAATTGATTCTTTGATTGGACGCAGCAGATCTCATATTCAGATTGTCCACATACATTAGTCCTCTAGGTTCATAAGTGGTCTCCTGTCTGTAGATTAATATTAGTTAACCTCCTCAGAGTGAGCTTCATCTGCCTTAGTGTTCTGAGCACAATTTTTTATTTCACTCACTTTAATGCTGCACATTTTGCTTTCTTTTAAAATTTGGTGTTGGCTGGGAATTGCTTTATATTGTTTCTGGCTTCCTTATCCCTCATCCATAAAGCATTCCTGAACTGTACTTCTTGTACCTGAGGAATTTCTGCACATAGTCATACATGGACCAGCTGCCGTTCAACTCTAGTTTTCAGAATTGCCAAAACATTGGGTATTTAAACCATTAGGAATTAGAAGTCCTGTTTTCAGATCTCTGTGGTAAGAGCTGCTCTTTCACACACATTTCAGAGATTTCTGTCCATTTTAATATTATAGCTATTCCCTTAATTTCCATTTAGAAAAACACTTGTTTCATGATCAGACATTTGATTACTACTGAAGTCCAAATATAACTTCTATGAAATATAGTCATTTGAAGAAAATATTAACTCACTGAGGTAGAGGTTAATACTTTGGACCTTTCCTTTCTGTTTTAAAGTCATATTTGCTTTTCTTTCAAAAAAATAGTTTTGTTGTCTCTCATCTATCTTTTTAGCCATGAATTTGACTCTGAACATGTTCCCGACCTGACAAAAGAACCCTACGTTCAAGACATCCATTCCGTGGGATCCCTGTGTAAGCTGTATTTCCGAGAGCTCCCAAACCCTTTGCTCACCTACCAGCTGTATGAGAAGTTTTCTGTGAGTACAAGTCACTTTTAGGTCAAGTTCTGTTTGGAGTTTTCCTGTGGTTTTGTTCAAAATGTGTGAAGATTGGTTTGGTCTTATGAGATAGTTGTATGAGGAAGAGGGGTCCTTTAACGAAAATAAAAACACTGTACTGCTAGCTGGTCCACCGTCTTCACTGTTTTCACGTTTTCACTCTTTCGGTTTCTGACTTTGAGCCACTAATCTTATAACCCTCGATACTGGTTATCATAAAGTTTTAAAAATATTATCTTTTAATAGATTTCAGTGTCCATATAGTGTGGAAACAAAGTTTACTTCCTTGAATACTGCGTTGTTTTTCCTCGTAGTTCAGCATCAAAGAGTAAAGTCAATTAATCTCAAAGTGAAACTGAACTGTAAATGAAGAGCTTTCATTTTTACCAACAAAGCCTAATAGTTTATTTTGCATTGTGGCTGTTCTAGGATGCTGTTTCAGCAGCAACAGATGAAGAAAGGCTGATAAAAATTCATGATGTCATCCAGCAGCTCCCCCCTCCACACTACAGGTAAACCACATGTAAAATACCAGCCAAAAGTAGAAGTCGGTTGTGTAAAAGTGGGTTCTGGGGCTTCTGTTTAAATTTACTTGGAGTTCTAACTATTTAAACTTCTGTTTTTCCATACATTTGTATTTATTTGTCTTTGTATTCTCAGGGTCTGGCACAGTGCTTGGCATCCAGTAGGCACTTAACAAATGTTGTATGAATGAATGAACAAATGGATGGTTGACTGGGTCTGTTTGTTCGTTTGTTTTTTGAGACACTGAGAAATTGCTGAAGGTCATGGGTGTATGAGCACAGGTGTGAATACTTCGTGAATTGCTTTGCTTAAATCCAAAATATTGACGCAGTGCTGGGTGCCTGTTTACTTGTTTACCCAGAAGATGACCCTTAAGGAATCTTCACTTTTTTAAATTCCTTTTTTCTTTTTGCTATTTTATATGGGTGATTTCCATTGCTTTGTCTTCTAGCTCGCTAATCCATCCTTCTGCTTCATCCAGCCTGCTCTTGAATCCCTCTAGTATATTTTTTAGTTAGATTATTTTATTTTTCAGCTCTGTAACTTCTGTTTGGAACTTCCTTGTATTTTTCTCTTTGTTGAAGATCTCTGTGTTCATCCATTCTTTTCTCTAGTTTAATGAACATCTTTATGACCATTACTTTGAACTCTTTATCTCTGTTCCATTAGCATCTTTTTCTGAGGTTTTGTCTTACTCTTTTATTTGGAATATAATCCTTTTTCCCTTCGTTTTGCCTGACCCTCTGTGTTTGTTTCTACGTATTAGTTGAAACAGCTGTCTCCTCCAGTTTTGAAGGAGTGGCTGCTGAGATATTGGGGGAGGGGGGTCTGTTGTCTCTGCAGTGCCCTGGGGGTGATAGCCTGACAACATCTGTCTGTCCAATTATTTCAGTGCTCTGGGGCTCAGAAACGCAAGGCATTCAGGGGGTTGCTCACACCTTCCAGATCTGGCAGAGATGGGGTCAGAGCTCAGGGAGGAGGGAGCTCCACGTTTGTCATATCCCTCCCACTTGTGGGCCACCTGCCATGGGTGGGGGTAACTGGCACGACTGCATCTTTCCCCTCCTCTCCATCCCAGTGGGGCTTTCCCACCCCGCTTTTTTGTCCTTTCTGTAGAAGAGCTGCTCTGTCAGCCTTTAGGCCTTTTGTGGAGAGAGTCATCCTATGGGTATCTAGTTATAGCTTTGGTGTGTCCGTGCGAGGAGGTAAGCTCGGGATCTTCCTGCACCACCATTTTGAACCCTCTCTTTTGCTGCTGCTTTTTAAAACCCAATTTAATTTGTATGTTAGCTTCGACTCTCAGAAATACTTTTGCTATGTCTGAGAAGACAGAATAAAATGGAGGATGACTGCCGTTTAGTGAGAGAAAGAAAATGGCATAAATTATGGATTGATTATAGTGTACAAAGAAGCAAAAAGATAAAATTTTTAAATTTCAGTTATTGACAAGAAATTAAATTCAGTAGATTTTTTTTTAATTCACAAATTAAGTAATTTAGTGGTGATCTTTTCAAGATGACATTGTTCATATATATATATATTTTAAATTGGCACTAAATGAACATGAAAGTTTTCAATCAACATTAAAAATCAACACCTTTTTTAGTCAACTCTATAGCTGTAAATGCCTGGCAGTCGAGTCAGGAGGTAACTCAGCATTGGCTTGTCCTGTTACTGTGGCCTGTCTTAGGAGGAATGTGAGAACTTTGAGGAGGTCTTAAGGACCCACTGAAGAGTGAAAAAAAACCTCAAAAGAACTTCTGTGAAGCAAGCTTAAGAAATTTAGGTGTTTAGCCCTGAAAAAGAAGGTTGAGAAGACAAATCTGATCAACACAGTTACTAAAAAATATTTTTAAGGGGGACCAGGACTTTCTTTAACTTACCAGAAAAAGAAACCTAGCGCAATAGGTTGAGAATGTTGGCTTTCGTAGATAGACCCAAGTTTGAATTTCCAGCTTCATCACTTACTAGCTGTGTGGCCTCTCCAAGCATCAATCTCCATGTATGTGAAAATACTGACAATACTAACAGTGCCTTCTGAAGAGGAGCCTTTTAATGTAATGAGACCAAATGTGTGAATGAGTCTGGCCTTTAATATTTCTTTTAGTATAAAGCGTAGAAAGACAGATGATTAGATTTAAGCCAAGGCTTCTTTATAGTTTTACATGAGGTACTACGTGAATATCTTTTCTCTCTAAATTAAAATGGTCAATATAACTTATGTACATAGTTTTAAAAAGTCAAACGCTTATGCAAAGCTGGCAGCGAAAAACCAGCAGTCCTGGGGCTTTCCTGATGGCGCAGTGGTTAAGAATCCACCTGCCAATGCAGGGGACACGGGTTCGAGCCCTGGTCCAGGAAGATCCCACATGCCACGGAGCAGCTAAGCCCGTGCACCACAACTACTGAGCCTGCGCTCTAGAGCCCGCAAGCCACAACTACTGAGCCCTCATGCCACAACTACTGAAGCCTGCACACGGTAGAGCCCGTGCTCCACAACAAGAGAAGCCACTGCAACGAGGAGCCCGCGCGCTGCGACAAAGAGTAGCTCCCGCTCGCCGCAACTAGCGAAAGCCCATGCACAGCAATGAAGACCCAATGCAGCCAAAAATAAATTAAATAAATAAATAAATAATAAGTGGCAGTCTCCTCTCCCTGTTCTAATTTCTCTTACCCAGAAGTTACTATTCTCAACTCTTACTTCTAGAGTTTACTCCCCTGTTTCTAAATAGCATGCTTATGTTTTTATTTCCTGATTTTTCATTTTTAGGTATAATTATTCGCCTTCATTTTGTGGTAAATGAGGGTGTAGCTGTAACTCCCCATCCCCAATAGCACACAAACACACGGCCCCTTCTCTCCTCTTCCTAGTCTGGTTGTATCAGCATTTGGTGTGCAGCCAGAGTTTATTTTCTACGTTGTTGTAACTACTTGTTATTCACAGCTGCATCTAATAGTATACTAGGATTTTATTTCCCTTTTGGGATAACTGTGTGTTTTCTTGGAGTGATGGCCTGTTTTTGGTTTGCTGAGTATCTGTTTATTGCTAGTCTGTCCCCTGTCTCTCTCACAGAACTGTGGATGTTCTCTTAGTTGTATTTAAACATAACAAGCAACCTTTTAAAAGAAGTTTTTCCCCATGAAAACACCCCTCCTGGTGCCTTCCGTCGCACTGCTCTGTCCGGGTTGATTGCTCCCTGGATCTCCATGCAGCTCCAGCCCTTCACCTTCCTCCTGGGAATTCCCTCCATAACTTTCTTCACGAGTTAGATCCCTTCTTTTCTGGATCTCTGGCTGTCACCTTCCATGTTTTACTCCCTGCTTTCCTAGTGTACATCTTCAGTAGCTCTGTGAGAAAAGGTGTATGGGAGGTAAATGTTTTGAGACTTTGATATGAAAATGCTCTTATTCTCCTCAATATTTGACTGATAGTTGGCTATAGAATTTTAGTCTGTAAATAGTATTTTCCCATAATTTTGATGGTATTACACTATTGGCATCTAAGCAAAAACGCTGCAGCAAAGTCTGACGCGAGAGTGCTACTTTTTTATATGATCTATTTTGTATTGTGTATATCCTTTCTGGATGTTTTTAAATTTAGAACATACCTAGTGGTCCATTTCCTTAGTGACTCATCTTGGATTGGGTTCTTTTTCATTCTTTGCTCTGGGCACTCACTGGGCTTTTTTGGAAACTTCTGAGACGTTTTCTTATATTATTTCCTTGATGGTTCTCATTGCAATGTAAACCTCATCCCTGTTCTTCTTTATTCTCTTTCTGGAATTGTTTTAACTCTTGAACTAACTCTTTTAGTTTCTCACCTTCTCTTTGTCAGTTTCCACATATGGGTTTCCTCCAGTCCATCTCATGATTAAAAAAAAAAATTACTTCTGAGAACTAACTGCCCACCTTCCCTTCCTCCCTCATTCTTGTTTGTCTGAATATTTCTCCTTTATAGCATCCTCTTCTATTCTTATTTCATGGATATATCTCTTCCCTCTGTGAGAATATTATTGATAATTACAGGTTTGGTTTGGTTTTAAATTGTTCTCTGCTCATCACGGTACTTGTTTCTTCCTCATTTGGCGGCTCATCTTTATCAAGACTTTGCAGAGCATCCCACTGAGGTTTCATAGAAATCTTTCTAAAATTTTGTTTTATAAATGTTGATGGCATTTAACTTAACTATGAATTAAAATAACCTTGCATAAACAGTCATAGAAATACTTAACATTGGCTTTAGGTAAGCTTATAATTCAAATGATATTAGTCGAAGTGTTCAGTATGTTAGCCAAAGAAACTTATTGTGCCTTGGACGTTAATCATCAGTACGTTTTACAGAGGGAAGTGAGAGTGTTATTGGTTAATCTTGTGGGTGAATTAAGAGAACATCATTAAGAAGAGTAGGAAGAAACCCTATCATATATCATACAGAGAGAGAGTATATATGTGTGTATATATAGAGAGAAAAAGTATGTATGTATATATCATATGTATACATATATGTGTATATTATATATATATTTCTCATATAGTGAAGTACAATTCGTTTTATTTATATTCCTTATATATTTATTCCCTGCAGTGTAGTACATTTATATCACCTATAATTTCTATATATTATTATTATTCTATTATATAGAAATTATAGTGTAGGGCTTCTGGAGCCAATGGCCTGTGTTAGCTGTCTGACCTTGTGACCTTGGGCAAGTTCCTTTGCCTCTCTGGGCTCAGTTTCCTTGTTTGTAAGAGAGAGATAATAGTACTTTTCTCATAGGATTGTTACGAATATTAAAAGGAAAGCACTCAGAACAAGGCCTGTTAAATAATTACTATTTATATGAGTTAATAACCATTATTATTATCATTGTTATTGTCTGCTGTGTATCTTTATGTTTTTACTTGGTTGTGTATTTTATCTCTGCAAACACGTACACAGAAACAAATGTGTGTGTGAATATATATACATAAAAATATGCTCACACACATACATATATATTTCCTACTATATTGATACATATAACTTCTTTACTATATTATGCTTATCTACTCTACTATTATTTATATTTTTCTACCAAAGTATATATTCTTCTTTATTATATAGATATTTCTTAATAATACATAGGTATTTCCCCAGGAAATTACATGTATAGCTCCCTTGCTGTCTATTTAATCTTCCCTCTTGAACATTATGTACCTTTCCTGTTATATATTATATATTGTACAAATATCCTTCTATATGTTTTTTATATTTACTGTATTGCCTATTCTAGATATAACCCCTCTAAAGTTTAAGCTCCCTGAGGTCACGAATCCTGTCTTATCACGGTATTCTCAGAATAGAAACCTTGCACGTAGTAAATGTGCGGTTCATTGCATATGCATTTTACGTATTTTGTACACTATATATTTTATAGATTGCTGATATATGTCTGTGTATATGGAATACGTATATCCTAATATTATCCTCTTTTCTCCTGATGTGCATTATTTACCTACCATGATGCCCACCTGCTTCATACATATTACTCACTGTATACATATTTCCTCCTTGGCATCTATCTCCTCTGTAATGTGTTTTTATATTCTAGTTTCTTCTATGTAAGTTGTGTATCTTGTACTTCATATATCTCTTTTGATTCAGACTTTCTAAGATTTTAACGTTCACATTTTCTAATTCCTTAATTGTTCTTGAAAAACGTGATTCTTAATAGTGTTCGTTCATGTGAATGAGCCGTATGTTATATAAACCTTTCCCCTAATTTGCCTATTTAATCTGTTTGTATGGTGGGAGTTTTTCTCCAGTTTTGAACACTGCTATGAGGACCATCCATTTACCTGAATCTTTTGGGGAATCAGGGTTATTTTTTTGGATAAAAATCTGGGAATTCTTGGAAATCAAAAGATCTTAAAAGTTTCTTCCCAACCTAAAGCAGTTTTCAACTTGTATTCCATAAGGTATATGCAGTTTATACTCTGCTAAATACGAAATGCTCACTTCATGGCACTCTGACTAAAATTCCCCCTTAGGTTTTAAAAAATCTTTACAATTAGATGTAAAGATTTACACTTAGATGTAAATCTTTACAATTAGGTGTGTGAATAAAATGGTGTCTTTTGTTTTAATTTGCATTTCTTTTAAAATACATTTCTGAAGTGCTTTAATCTTTACCTTCTTTCTTCTACTCCTCCGACTCCAAATAATAAAATTTTACATTGTGTTCTAAATACATTTCTCAAGCTTCCTGTCTCTACATTGTCTCCAGACCAGCCTCACTTCTGTCTGTGTGTCTTTCCTTATTTAACTTGTACAGAAGAGGGATCAAAAATTACCCCTTTTTTTTTGCCAGCTAGAGTAGATACTCAATGCTATTGATGAGCACAGACTTTGGAGCCAAGCTGACCTGGATTTGATTCCAGCACCGCTTGTCTCTGTAACCTGGGCCAACATTGGCTCTCTCACCCATAAAATGGGGGATGGTAACACTGTGCTTGTGGGGTCTGTTGTGAGAATCTGGTGAGATCCCCTGTAGAGGCTTCTTGAACAGTGCCTTGAGCTGTTATCTTCCTTTTCTCAAATTCATGTCAGGCTCGTCTGAATCTTGAAGCCTTATATGTTGACCACAATTTAATTTCAAATAATAGTCTTAAACTTCTGTCTCCTGTTCGTTGTCTTTAATACCTCTGTGTTTATCTGACTTGACTTACATTTAAGCTGATCATGCTTTATTTCCCAAAATACTCTGCCCTACTGTTTAATCTCTCTCTATATAAAAAATTATTTAAATAAATCACACTTAGAATGTATAAGATAAACCAGGATATTAGGATTTGAAGTAGGCTTTCTATCCCAAGAGCATGTTATTTGTTCAAATATTTTCCCTCTTGGGTACCTACTGGAATTTTTCTTTCAACTCTTTTTAGACTTGTGAAATGTTTTCTTTTACAGAAGAAAAGTTTAAATTCCTTCCTGTTAGCATGTCTGCTGCAAGTAGAATAGCATAACTTCTTGATAGTATTTGTCTAGAAACTAAATTTTGTGGAGGATTCACTTCACTGGTGTCCCTGAAACTAAATTTCTAACAGGCAGGAGCAAATATTCCTAAAGATTTCTTTAAAACTAAGGCTGTTTCGTTTTCTGAGCCGTTTCTCTCAGAAGCTTTCATTTCTTACTGCATCTGCCTTAGACTTTTTGTCTTAGTATTCTGTAGATGTAATTATCATATATAAAATGTAGAGTCCGTAATATTCTGACAGCTCTGTAGTAGTAATAATATTCGAACGTAATAGGCAGCAAAAAAATTTGCTGGGGTTTTTATGGTTTCTTTTTCCATTTTGCCACTGAAAACTTACAAGTTAATTAGTAGAGCTTTTATGCTGTATACTGATACCTGGTGTTTCTTTTTGTTAATATGTTGTATTTCATTTTCCAGAACGCTGGAGTTCCTAATGAGACACTTGTCTCTTCTAGCTGACTATTGTTCCATCACAAATATGCATGCAAAAAACCTAGCAATTGTTTGGGCTCCAAACCTGCTAAGGTAAGTTGCATTTGACTTATGACCTGAAGCAGAAGCAGAGTGACTTTAAATAAAAGTAATTCATCAGTGTTCCTTAAGGATAATTTTTTTTAATTAATTAATTAATCTATTTATTTATTTTTGGCTGCGTTGGGTCTTTGTTGCTGCGCGTGAGCTTTCTCTAGTTGCGGCCAGCGGGGGGCTACTCTTGGTTGCAGTGCGCAGGCTTCTCATTGCGGTGGCTTCTCTTGTTGTGGAGCATGGGCTCTAGGCGTGTGGGCTCAGTAGTTGTGGCACGTGGGCTTTGTTGCTCCGCGGCATGTGGAATCTTCCTGGACCAGGGCTTGAACCCGTGTCCCCTACATTGCCAGGCGGATTCTTAACCACTGTGCCACCAAGGAAGTCCAAGGATAATTTTTAAAAGTAAAACTAATATGTTGTTTTTATGAGCATCTTCCTAAAACAGGCAATCGGGGTTTAGCCAAGGCACTGTAAAAGTATGCTTTCTTCCTCTGGTTTGTCTGTGATTTACACATAAAGCGAAAAGTAATGCTCTTTAAGACTGCTGTTTTGGGGACCCTGTGATGGTAATGTTGTTTACCCCACAGATCAAAACAGATAGAATCGGCCTGCTTCAGTGGGACAGCAGCTTTCATGGAAGTGAGAATTCAGTCTGTCGTTGTTGAGTTCATCCTCAATCATGTTGACGTCCTTTTCAGTGGGAAGATCAGCGCGGTCATTCAGGAAGGGGCAGGTATGGCTCTAACAGATGTTGTTCACTACCAGGAACATGTATTAAAACCTCTACCAGATTGGGAAACTGCATTTCTTATCTCAATTTAATAAATCTGTCTTAGTAGAAAGCAGCTAATTTATATCTGTTCCCCAAAATGCACAATATAACAGTTAGTTTGTATGTTTTTAGTGATTACTAAGTATTAGACCTATCACGATCTAAGTTCAGGGCCCATAAAAAATGTATCATGTCACCTATTATTGATGTATATAAAGGTGTAATATAGAGCAGCAGAAGTAAAATTCCTTCCAAAACTAAAAATACATGAATGATACTAGGCCTTGCCTAGAATCTTTTAAGAAAAGAAAATAGTTAAATTACTTAAGGAATTTTATATTTATCACTGTTAATAACCTGGTATGTAATCTTCTATTCCTCACTTAGTATAAGGCTATATTACTTTTACCATTTAAAAAACTTAATGAAGAAAATGTAAAACAACACAGAAAGGGAGATAGATGGATGGACAGATAAGCAGATTGTTATATACACCCACAGATATTTATATCTCCCCCCCCCCCCCCACCGTGTCATGAAGTTTGACTCTCTTCATTGCTTTTTTTTCTTTCCAAAGCTTCTCTATCAAGACCCAAGTCCCTGCTGGTTTCATCTCCATCCACTAAACTGCTGACACTGGAGGAGGCCCAGGCACGAACACAGGCTCAGGTCAATTCTCCAATTGTGACTGAAAACAAATATATCGAAGTAGGAGAAGGACCTGCTGCACTTCAGGGAAAATTTCACACCATAATTGAGTTCCCACCTGAAAGGTAAAATTCATTTAGTCCTCCTCAAAAATGTGCATTTCATGGCTATTTGTAATTTTCTTTTCTTTTACTTTTGCATTTTAGTATTACTATATTGATTCTGTGCCAGTCCCAGAAAAACCTGTTCCTTCGACTCCGGATGTTCCTCATAGGGGCTGATGTGAAGGATTCTCGAAAAGCATTACAACATCATGTCATTGTTGGAAAGGAGAGGAAAGTCTGCTGTACAGGGAATATTGTTAGGGAAATGATACATTTCCTCTATGTAGGGTGTCATTTTCTCTCTGAAATATGTTGTTGAGAAATTTGTTTAGAAATAAACACTGCGACAGTTTATTCAAAAAACAGTGAATGGATGATGGCGTGACATGGGTTCCCACTGAGTTCACAGTAGACCAGTGCTCCTCACAGCGCATCTCCCAACTGGCGGATCATTCTTGGCCAGCCCCAACCCCAGACCCACTGCACCAGAACTCTGGGCTGGGGTCCCGCAGTCAGTCTTTTATCAGACCTTCCAGGTGGTTCTGATGTGTGACAAAGTTTGAGAACCGCTACTGTTCACTCAGTGTCCTTTCCAGCTCCTATTCTCTGTTTCTCTAAAGAAATGGTAATAACATGGTTTTTATATCTTCTTTACTAAGTTACTGTGGGAAGACTAATGTATGTGAGTTAATTTTGACCTCGGGTTACTGCTTTGGCTATTACATAGGAATGTGAGAACTTCAACTCCATGGATTTGGATAGTACTAATGAAAGTTGAGAACTTATTTCCGCATGTTAGTATACTTCTCTAAATTCCTTTCATTTCCCTTGACAATAGTAAGTTAGAACATCTTTGTCATTCTAAGTTTATCTTCAGTTTCTTGAATTTACATGATACCTCTGTAATTTTCTCAAAAACCTCTTTATAGAATAGTAATCAAGAGTGTCGATGTTGGGATACAGATAGACCTGGGTTCCAACTCTGACTGCATTATTTACTAATTTTACAACATTAAGGAAGTCACTTCAACTCCTTAGGGTCATAATTTCCTCAGTTGTAAAATGAGAATAATAATACCTCATATGGTTTTATATAACTTAAATGAGATACTACATATACAGTTAGCATAGTGCCTGGCATTCAATATATGTTAGTTATTTTTCTTAATACTTTTCTTTTTTGGCTTAATTCTCTTTCCTCACAGCTAAAATCATTTTCTTCAACTCTATTTTATTTTTGGAGTTTTAATATTTTCTATTCCCAAATATGTCTTATTCTCACTTATTTCATGGATTGTGAGGTTAGATCCAAATATGAAAATCTGTATAGAAGTTATCTTTGTGAAACTAGTGACTGCTATTAAAATTCATGGATTTAATTTTCATTTCCTGCTTCATTTAGCTGCACAGCTCAGCCGCACTGAGTAGAGTGAGCTCTGTGGAAGGTGGAGGTTTACTGTGTCAGCTGGGCCTCTCCAGGCTGCTTGCTTCTTTCCATCATTTATTCATTGTCCATAAGTAAAGGTAGCCCCTTGGGTATCTTTATACAGATTATTTTCTCTCATAGGAGGAGGCCTCAAAATAAAATGAAAAAGTCTCCTGTGGGCAGCTGGCGTTCCTTTTTCAACCTGGGGAAATCATCATCTGTTTCTAAACGAAAGTTGCAGCGTAATGAGAGTGAGCCTTCAGAGATGAAAGCCATGGCTCTGAAAGGTCAGTGCGTCACACCTTCCCTTCTCTCTGCGCTGTGGGAGCAGTTTGCCTGCAGGGCCACGCTTCCCAGCCTGTCATGCGGCTCTTCTCTAACTCAGACACAAACTCACCACATTGTTATAACAGGCTTCAACAGGATACGTCCTAGTTGTGTTGTTACACGTGAATTGTCTTCTTTTACCAGTGTTTTATCCCCAAATACATATTATATATAAGTGTGTAGAAGTTCCCAATTCCTTTGGAAACTATATAGATAATATGTAGTGTAAATGTGTTTAAAAATTCACAATATATTTGTGATGTAGTTTGTATATTGTTGGTAATAAAAAATAACTGCTGTGGTATTTAAACTTACTAGTCTACATATTTATAGATTTTAAAAATGACAAAATCATATTTCGACATGCCTCTAAGAGTTTATAAGTCTTATAACCAAAGAAGGTATCTTTTTACCAGATATTCATTGATGAGAGTATCTTATTGGATAGATAAATCTATTACTGTGTTGTTGAAAGTACTGCCCTTTTAAAAATCATTTAAATCTACTGATGTTAACAGGTTCTGAATCTAGGAAGGAAAGTAGTGCTTACTTCTTGGGTAATGTTAGAAATACAACATTCAGTTCATTTAATTCATCATTCATTCAGTTTGCAATCATGTACTAAGCAAGTGCTAGATATTTTGATAGCAGCTTCTGCAGATAGAAAGAAAATTAAGACACCACCCCTGCCTTCCATGTCTTATGTGGGACATCATATGTGTAAGAAAATAAATTTCATCCAGAATCATAGCTATTGAAATAGAGGCTTATGTGAGGTATTTATGGCAAGAATTGTCAGTTCATGTGGGGAGAGGAAAGAGAACCTTGACTTGGGTTCTGAAGGATAAGTAGGGATTCACCTGATCAACAAGGGACTGAGAAAGGTATTTCAGGAAGTGGGAGCAGAGTGTGTGCTGGTGTGTGGAACAGGGAGCCATGACGAACGTGGCTGGTGGGATGGTACACAAAGAGGTTCCAGTTCTTAGGGGCCCGGGAAGCTTGCTGGAGTTTTGGTTTTGTCCTGCATTCCTTGTGGCGGGGGGTCATTGAATGGCTTTGTTACGGAGTCCAAGCCCGCTCTGCTTGCTGCACGACAGCGGGCCAGTAAATCAGAGACGAGGTATTGAGGCAAGGAATACGGCCGCAGACCGAGAAGATGGCAGACTAAAGTCTCAAAATAACCATCTCATCGGGGGTTTGGATGCCAGCTTCTTTTATGTATAGCACAGAGAGGGGGAGGAGATGAGGAAGTAAAGTAAAAAGGCCGTAAGTTTTGCATATATCACCTGGAATGGCCAGCCTCGGGGAGGGGACGTGTTAATTCCTTCTTTCTTGCAGCCATCCCCAGGTGGACAGGGTCCGGATGTTTCCCTGAACAAAGGCACTTTGGTTTAACCTTCAGGCAGAGGAGCAGGGTTCCCCGAGGCAGGCCATTACGTATAGACAGTATCCTTTTAGTGAACCAAAGCAGCGGAGAGCAAAGGTTAAAGTGAAAGAAACAGATCCAACATGTAGTCCCGGTTTGTCTCTTCCCTGTTACACCTTCAGTATATAACATGATCGGGTTTGGGTTTAAGAAAGATGACTTTGGCAACAGCATAGGGAATATATGGGAAGAAGACAAGACCTGGAGACTGGACAGTAAATCAGGAGACACTTCAAATTGTGCAGGCAAGAAACGATGAGTGTCTGGAATAAGCAGTGGCCATGGGAGTGGGAAATAGATCGGAGAAGTGTTCAGGAAGCTGAATCTACGGGGTGGGTGACCAAATGGTGGTGAAAAACGAGAAAGATAATTTTCAGGTTTTGATTAAATGGTAAGGGAGTTGGTAGTGCCATTATGCCTGTAGGGAACAGTAGGTTGGGGAAGAAAAATAATGTGTTAATTTTGGACATAGTGAGTTGGACCTGCCCAAGAGGTGATTAATAGTATAGATCTGGCATTCAATAAAGGGGTTTAATCTAACTAGAAATGCAGATTTGAAAGTCATCAGCAAACCAAGGGTGAAAACCCTAGGGATGTATTCTATGGCCAAAGGAGAGCCCGTTGAGTGAGGGAAGCGAGTTGGGGCCTGTTGAGTTGGGAGGCGAGTTGAGTTGGGAAGCGAGTCCTGGAGAAAAGCAGTGTTTAGAGGGTGGAGAAGGCAGAGCTGTCATGAAAGGAGAGTGAGAACAAACGGTGCCTAGGCAGGGAACAAGAGCTGGGCGCCAGCAGCGGAAGTCAGGGAGGAAGGGCTTACAAGGAAGTGTCAGCAGCCTTGAGCACTGCCAAGAGGCTGAAAGAGGATGAGGATGTTTAACAAAGAAGATTCAACATGTGTAATTAATTAAATGACCTGTGTTAATTTCCTAGGGCTGCCCTAACAAATTGCCACATATTGAGTGGATAAAAACAACAGGAATTTGTTTCCTCACAGTTCTGGAGGCTAAAAACTGAAATCAGGGTGTCAGCAGGGCCATGTTCCCTCTGAAGGATCCAAAGAATCCTTCCTGGCCTCTTCCAGCTTCTGGGGACACCTGGTATTCCTTGGCTTGCGGTGCTTCCACTCCAGTCCTGCCTCCATCTTCACGTGGCTTTTGCTCTGTCTCTCTGCATCTTTTCTTCTTAAAAGGATACCAGTCATTGGATTTAGGGCTCACCCTAAATCCAGCTTTGTTGCTGAAATATCGGCTTCCCTGTGCACCGATGCCGAACAGAAATATGGAGACAGAGATTTTGGAGGAAGAGAGAGATGACTTTATTTTTCTGCCAGGCAGAAGGGAAGACACAGCAGGCTAGTGCCTCAAGAGCTGTGCCCCCCTGTCCTGGGGAATTACAGGGGTTCTTATAGGTGGAACTCCCAAGGATAAGTGATAGGATCAAAGTGGTGAAGGTCTTGCATTCTTCTTCTTCTTCCAGTATTTTAAACCAGTCACTGCTGGCGTCAGGCAGCCTGTTAATTGGGTCCGTTGGTCTCTGGCTTATCAGCCTGCGACCTTCTTTCTGAAATGTAAACAGCTACAAGGGGTGATTTGCTACAAGAGAACGCAGCAGAGAGTAAATGCCAGGTGCAGGGTACAGTTCATATGGAATCAGAGAGTAAATTCGCTTTGTGAAGGACACGTCTAGCTACAAGTATTTGTTAGTAGTAACAGCTAAAGAATAACCAGGATCGCTTAACTCTTTCAGGGCTGTTTATGCTGTTTCCCCAGCCTGTTCATTGTTGCTTATTTTTCTTGTTTATCAGAAAAGTCTCATTTCTATTTTCACTGCAACAGTATGAGATCATCTCAAGACATACTGATCTTTAGGAAATATAAAAGCAAGTTTTAAAACTCATCTCTATTCTCAAGTTCATAATCCTTTAGAAAAGATTTTTCACATAGGAAACCACTTGAGAACGGTACAACACATTATAAAATACAATGCAAAACTGAATATGGTTGCAAAAATATAATTACTCTTGGAAGTTAAATATATGCACAGAAAGCACTGTTCCCTTTCAGTACATATGTAACGGTGAATAAAGCCTGACACTGTTTGGTTTCGACTCTTCAGGTGGCAGGGCAGAAGGGACCTTGCGCTCAGCTAAGAGTGAGGAGTCTCTCTCTTCTCTCCACGCAGCCGAAGGTAAGACTAAAGCATCAGTTGTTTTATTCTAGAATATATTTCATAAAAGGACACACAATTAAGTATATTTTATAAGTACATGCTTAATAAATAGGCTATAGACTATGATTTCCTAAAAATACTAGAATCTGTTGATATTTAGCGTTGTCCATTGATGTTTTAATATGGTAAGTCTTTAATTTCTTCACTTTTGACATGATTGCTATTCAATTTACATAAAAATAGGTGAGTGTTTTAAGTTAACCATTTATATTTATTAAGGCCCAGTGGGAAATGGTGTTAATAGTATTTCTTTAAATTTCACAATGAGAGCACAATGTTTGTTACAAAGTGTAAAATTAAGCAGTTTTGATGTTTAGACCAGTAGTCTTTTGTCTTGCAAATTTAACCTGAGGTTAAATCTCATACATCACTTTGGTTAGAGGTAGCCCTCATTATCTGAGGATGATTAGTACCAGGAGAAGGCAACTTAAAGTGAATCTGCTTAAAATGGGGACCAAAATTTTATGGTAAATAGTACAAAAAGATTTGATTGCAACTTGAAGAACAAAACTTAAAACTTTTGAAAATAACTTTTTAGCTTCCGTTTAGGATAAATCGGGTTATAGTTGCAACTCTGTACTAATTTTTAGAATGAACAAAGATTACTTCCATGTTGACTTGGAGGGAGGTAGAACTTTTTTGACAAAACCATGTAGTTTAGCAAATAGGACATCCTCCACGTCGTGTTTGGCTTGTGCAGCAGTATGATAAAAAAAAAAGGCACTTGTTGCAAAAATAATCAAGAGCTGCATTGGTGTATCCCACGGACTTTTCTTAATCCATTGATATTGAAATTGTGCTCTTTTGAAGTTTCCTGGGGTATCTTCCTTCTGGTCAACCTTCTCATCCTCATTTATAACTTCTAACTGCCAGGTCCTCATTGACCAATGGCTCTGCTTGTGATTCAACAAATCCTCGCATTTCACTCCAGTTGGGTGTCTGACATCTTACTGGTTTTCCAAGATTTTCCATTTCACTGAAGTCAAGAGAATGGTTCACAAAAACAATGCAGTGGGCTGGGTAGGTGCTTGTATTAAGCAGCAAATAATATTTGAGTAGGGATTAGTTTTATAAGTGGTCAGCACGCTAGCGGATGTGTTTGTGTTAAGACAGTGCCTCCTTATAGTACATTTTCACTATGGCAGTTCTAGTCATTGTAATAGAATAACGAGACAGAGGACTTCTTCTACCAGTTAGACGTTTAGCAGTATCATAAAATCAGGTAATACTCTACCACTCTTAAGGCCTCTCCTTGAGAAACTTAAAGCCTGTTCTTGTTAAAGAAAAAAAAAATTATTTTTAAGTATTTGAAAGGAATCCTTTACTAAATATATGTAAACACTCTTTTTTTTGAGAAGTTCAATTTTGTAGTAATTTGGGTATGAGGATTTTTCCTCAGAAAAACAAACAGAAAACCCTTTTTGCTATTGTATATCCAAAGTACCATTTAAAGTGGTTAGTTCTACCTCACAAATCATGTGTGAGGTCAGTGATAAAATCAGACAAAAAGAAATGAAAAACTTGGGCAAAGTCACAAGAGTCAGTGTTGGGCTAGTAATAGAATCTAAGAGTTTTGAGTCCTTTTTCCTATTGAAACCATCAAATGCATTCTTCCTCTGATTGTATCGGATGTGTTTGTTACTTAGCATTTGCTTTGGGAGTTCCATCTGTGTGCCCCAAGAGACAATTATGTTTTCTTACTCTATATGGTATGTTTCTGCTGTACGGAGTAGATGATTTCTCACGGCACTGTGTATCCCATGACATTCATACTGTGATATTGTATCCATTTTTACCAGGTGATTCCAAGCTGTTCCGACCCAGAAGACCCAGATCTAGCAGTGATGCCCTGAGTGCCTCTTTTAATGGAGAGATGCTGGGGAACCGCTGTAATTCCTACGATAATCTGCCTCACAACAATGGAAGTGAGGAGGAAGTAGGGCTGCTGCACATTCCGGCTCTCGTGTCTCCTCATTCAGCTGAGGATGTTGATCTGAGCCCACCAGACATCGGGGTAGCCAGCCTGGATTTTGATCCGATGTCATTTCAGTGCAGTCCTCCTAAGGCCGAATCAGAATGTCTGGAGAGCGGGGCTTCCTTTTTAGACTCATTGGGATACTCCAAGGATAAACAGGGTACCAACAGAAAGGACACAGAAGCAGGTGGTAGCCAGTCTCAGACTCCAGGAAGCACTGCAAGTTCTGAACCTGTCTCACCTCTTCAGGAGAAACTGAGTCCATTCTTTACCCTGGACTTGAGCCCAACTGAAGAGAAATCATCTAAGCCAGCCTCGTTCACTGAAAAGGTCGTCTATGCTTTCTCTCCAAAGATTGGACGGAAATTAAGCAAATCCCCCTCTCTGAACATATCTGAGCCAATTTCAGTGACCCTTCCCGCTCGGGTGTCGGAAGTCATCGGTACCGTCGCAAACACAGCAGCCCAGAACGCACCTTCTCCAGCTTGGAACAAAAGTGGCGAAGAAAGTGATGTCATAAATAGATCCCCCACCCAGGTAGTAAAGATAAAAGCAAACGAGAGAGAGGCCCAGGAAGGGTGTGAGTCTGAAGTCCAGCCCCTGGACCAGGTGGCTGCTGCAGACGCAGACCCGCCAGGGAAGGAGGAGCCTGCCTCAAGCAGTCAGAGTAAGGCTGTACCTTCTGGACAGACTCAGACAGGTACCATTTGTTTTCCTCCATTCTTTCTTTAAGCTAAGAGGGATCTTCAATCCCGTGTGCCAACTGTGCCTTTTAAGAGAAATTTACTCCACAGCTAGCCTTTAATCAAACAGAATGTTTTTCTAGGTGGTGCTGATGGTTCAAAGCCCTAAATTAAAATCAATCAAACAGAAAATCCCCCAAAGGGCCAGTGGTCCTGCTTCAAACCTTCATAAAGTCCCCTTGGACAGTCAGAATTCCTGGATAATTTTTGCACAACTTCGTAGCTCTTGATTCTGTTTTCTCTTCTGATAAAATACCTAAATTATAGCCTTACAAGTTAACCAGCCAGCCTACACCGTCAAATATAAAAACTATTCTTAATGACAATCTGCAAGCGCTTGAAGCTTGTTTTTTAAGCAATCTTTTCTGAGCCAGGTGAGGGACCTGCTTCACCCCCATCTCTGTAGCAATCCAAGAGGAGATTGCAATCTTAAACACTCTTTTGTTTTAGTTTTCCTTCTGAACCAGATGTGTTTTCTACAGCATTTGCATGTGGGATAGAAGATCGTGGATTGCCATTTTGAAATATGGAAGGCACCCATTTTTTTAGTGATGAAATGGGGAGTGTTTGGCTTTCCGTATAGGATAACACAAGCTACCTTTTCACTTTCATTTTTTTTCCCAATTTCCCACCAGGAGCAGATACCCATGACCCCCCTCAGGATTCCGTTCCTGTAAGTTCAGTCTCTCTTATCCCACCACCACCGCCTCCGAAAAATGCTGCCCGCCTGTTGGCGCTGGCCTTAGCTGAGTCTGCACAGCAAGCCTCGACCCAGTCATTGAAGAGACCGGGCGCTTCCCAGGCTGCTTGTACCCATTATGGAGACACAGCAGTGGCTGCGACTGAAGAGAAACTGCCTACTGCCTACTCTAGTGCTACCTTAGATAAAGCCTATTTCCAAACCGATAGGCCAGCTGAGCAGTTCCACCTCCAGACCAAGGCCTCCGGAAACTGTGACCAGCCAGCACCGGATATGGCAGCTACTGGGGTTTATACCCATTCCAGCGCCACTGAATCTGGGGAGCAACGGCACCCAGCAGACATACCAGGCAATCAGCCGCCTCGAATCTGTTTATCTGGGGACCCAGAAAAAGCCAGAGTCACTTCAGTTCCCTTAATAGATTCTGAGTCTGATGATCACATAAGTTTCCCTGAAGACCAGTCTGTGAAGACCAGTATGCCGACTGTCTCCTTTGTGGGCCAGGATCAGCTTCGTTTCTACAGTGGAGACCAGCCTCCTTCTTATCTTGGTGCAAGTGTGGATAAGCCCCTTCACCCTTCAGAACTTGCAGACACAGCTCCCGCACCTTCTAATTTGCCTAGGGACAAAATCTACCCTCCTTCTGGGTCCCCTGAAGAGAATACCAGCACAGTCCCCGTGGCTTACATGACCACTGCTCCAGCAGCAGCTGACTTGAGCGCCAGAGAAGCCAACTGGGATGTGGTCGAACAGCCCAGCGCAGCAGGGTTCACCGCTGCCACCCTCCAGCGCGGTCACAGAACTAATCGTCCCCTCCCCCCGCCTCCTTCCCAGAGACCCTCAGAGCAGCTCCCAGTCCTGGGGCAGGTACAAGCCGCAGCCAGTATAGGACTAAACAACGCCCACAAGGTAAGAAGGGGGGAAGTCAGTGAGATGAAATGTGTATTTTTCCGAAGGTATGTCACTCTCCAGCAGGGTGTGTTGTTACCTTAAGTGAGATCTGACATCTGCCTTTAAGTCCTGTGGCAGGTTTCCATGAAACATTTCCCAGTTGAGGTTGGGATCTGCCTTTATTGTGATGCTGGTTTTCCTCTGAAAAAGGAGTGGTTACTCGATGGCTCTAGTTTAACGATACCTGCTCCCTTTAGTTCCTAAGCATGTAGGTAGTTTTTTCACGGAGATACGAAGAGATTGTGAACAAACGAGTCAAGCTGGGCCTTAGGTGTCAGGGTTGCAGGGTTTTCCCGGCTCCATCACTGATTCATTGTGGCTCTGGGCAAGTCGTCCAACCACCTCTGCCAGTTACTCACATCTGCACTACCAAAGCGCTGTATTCTCAGGACATTTGAAAGACTTTCTGCCTTACAGACTTTTTAGCAATATCAGAGATGACAGTGTCTTAGGACTTGTTATTTTCTCAACATTAACCAGCAGATTGTTCTATAGTTAAGCACCTGTTTTGATGAGAGAATGTTACACGCAGAATGATAAGGGTTTTTGTGGCCACCTTGAACTAAAAGGACTTCATACCTAGTCTTCTGTGTGGGGTGCTCCTTCTAGTGGCTGCTTCTCAAGGGGAGAGTGTTTGCAGCCCTGCAGTGAGGACCACGTTTGGCTTCTAATGCCGCAGACCGGCTGGAGCACAAGGAGGGAGGGAGAGACAGGGACTGTTGGATGCCACCTAGACAAGTCCCTTTCTGTCCTTCCCTGGACTGGGGGCTAAAAACTGTCCACTGGGCAGCCGTGAGTCACTTTAAAAACCTCTCCAGATAGAACCAATGCTTCTTGTTTAACAGAATGTTCTTGGTGTTGAGACTGAGCTGCATAGACAGGGTGTATGTCTTTAAGCCTGGTGGTTATTTGGCTAAACTTCTGTTCGGTCTGCACAGTAAGACAGTGTCATGGGCCACCTCATCTCACGTTAAAAACCTATCATAAATGAGAACAGCTCTCCAAAGATGGGATGGCTGCTACACCAGATGGCCACACAGGCCTTCTTTCCGTGGCAGTGGGGACAGGTCGGTCTCTGTCCTGTGCAGTGTATCTGCACAGCTTGGGAAATTCCAAGCTGCTGCCCCAGTGGCCTCAACTTGTGAGTTTAATAGCGTTTGATTCCATAGAGGGGAGCGGAAAAGACAAACTCACACTGTTATCATCTTCCAAGCTGCTGCCCCAGTGGCCTCAACTTGTGAGTTTAATAGCGTTTGATTCCATAGAGGGGAGCGGAAAAGACAAACTCACACTGTTATCATCTTCCAAGCTGCTGCCCCAGTGGCCTCAACTTGTGAGTTTAATAGCGTTTGATTCCATAGAGGGGAGCGGAAAAGACAAACTCACACTGTTATCATCTTTCAATAGGTTCAAGGAGTAGTTCTGGCTCCAGAGAGGCCGCCTGAACCCAGAGCCCTGGGTGACCCCACGCCTGTCCTGGCCGGCGACGGTGGGGCCGCCGCGCAGTGTCCCGCCTCTGCGCCCGCCCCCCAGCCCAGCCTTCCCGAAAAGGTGCGGGAAGGTGCCAGGGCCCCCCCACTGCACCTGCGCGGCGAGCCCGTCCCCGTGCACTCCTCCTGTGGCTTCCCTACCCCGGGGCCCCCCACCAGGACCATGGAGAGTAAAATCGCCGCTGCCATCCACTCCAGCTGCCCAGACACGTCCAGCAGCTCCGGGCACCACACCTTTGTCACGACTTCCTCAGCCTCCGTGGAGGACGTTTTGCCTTTCCCAGTCCCTGTCCCACAAGCCAAGCATGCCTCTCAGAAAACTGCCTATTCCACCTTTGCTAGGCCTGACGTCACCACTGATCCCTTTGGTCCAGAAAACTGTTTGCATTTCAGTATGACTCCAAGCTGCCAGCACCGCCCCCAGAGCGTCCCCCCTCATCACGGCAAAGTGGCGCAGCAGCAAGCGTACGGCTCCAGATCAGAGCCGCCAGCCTCCATGGGTCCTCGCTACAACACGTACGTGGCCCCGGGAAGAAACGTGTCTGGACACCACCCGAAGCCATGCGGCCCGGCCGAATACGTGTCCTCTCTGAGCTCCTCCGTTAGGGGCAGCTGTTACTCCGAAGAAATGCCCCTGTACCCCACCATCCGCAGGGTGCAGTCTCTCCACACCCCTCCGTCGTCCATGATTCGCTCTGTCCCCATTTCGAGGACAGAGGTGCCCCCAGATGATGAACCAGCCTACTGCCCAAGACCCCTGTACCAGTATAAGCCATATCAGTCCTCCCAGGCCCGCTCAGATTATCACGTGACTCAGCTCCAGCCTTACTTTGAGAATGGCCGGGTGCACTACCGCTACAGCCCCTATTCCAGCTCTGGTTCCTATTACAGCCCAGACGGGGCCCTGTGTGACGTGGATGCCTACAGCACAGTGCAGTTGAGGCCCCTTCACCGCCTGCCCAACCGCGACTTGGCTTTCTACAATCCTAGGCTGCAAGGAAAGAACGTGTACGGCTACGCTGCTTTGCCTTCACGTCCCCGGGCCAATGTGACTGGCTCGTTCTCTGCGAATGACCACAGTGTAGTCAACATGCCTCCAGTCGCCGAGGTAAAGCACACTTACACCTCATGGGATTTTGAGGACATGGAAAAATACCGCCTGCAGTCCATCCGGAGGGAGAGCCGTGCGCGGCAGAAGGTGAAAGGGCCTGTTATGTCCCAGTATGACAACATGACCCCCGTGGTGCAAGATGACTTGGGTGGGATCTATGTCATCCACCTGCGGAGTAAATCAGATCCTGGGAAAACTGGACTTCTCTCGGTGGCAGAAGGAAAGGAGGGGCGGCACCCAGCCAAGGCCCTTAGTCCCGAGGGAGATGACCGCCTCTATAGGAAGCATCTGGAGCCAGAGTTCGACAGAGCCCACCACCATGGAGGACACGGCAGTGGGCAGTCAGAGAAGCCGACCCTCCCTCAGAAGCAAAGTAGCCTCAGGAACCGGAAGCTGCATGACATGGGTTGTAGTCTCCCTGAGCACAGGGCACATCAGGAAGCAAGCCATAGGCAATTGTGTGAATCAAAAAACGGGCCACCTTACCTACAGGGAGCCGGCCAGTTAGATTATGGGCCCAAAGGGATTCCGGACACTTCTGAGCCAGTCAGCTACCATAACTCTGGAGGGAAATATATTCCATCAGGGCAGGAGTCTCTAAGACTGAACCACAAAGAGGTGAGGCTCCCCAAGGAGCTGGAGAGGCCTCGGGCTAGGCAGATTGCAGCCCCAGAGAAACACTCCAGAGACTGCTGCAAGGAGGGGGAACACCTCGCGCAGGCAGCAGTCCCACCCCCTAAGCCAGAGAGGAGTCACAGCCTGAAGCTCCACCATACCCAGAACGTGGAGAGGGACCCCGGCGTGCTGTACCAGTACCAAACACACGGCAGGCGCCAGGGCAGTGGGACTGTCGGGCCCCAGTACGATAACCTGGAGGGCTACCACTCCCCGCCCCAGCACCAGCGAGGAGGCTTCGGAGCAGCGGCGATGGGCACGTATGTGCCCCCCAGCTTTCCCCACCCACAGAACAGGACATACGCTACAGCTCTGGGGCAGGGCGCCTTCCTGCCCACAGAGCTGTCCTTGCAGCATTCTGAGACACAGGTCCATGCGGAATGAGCCCCGGGAGCAATAGAGTTGAAGCAGCCTCTGCTGGACAGTGGACTGTTCTATTTTTTTCAGTAACCAAAAAAAAAAAAAAAAAAAAAAAA
>NW_020172768.1:5218297-5242665 GCF_003031525.2 Neophocaena asiaeorientalis asiaeorientalis | reverse complement strand
AAAAAAAAAAAAAAAAAAAAAAAAAAAAAAAAAAGGCTACAGAACCCCCGACCACATTTTAAAAATAAGAAGAAAAATAAATCACCATCTTTTTCCCCCTTCCCTGCTTCATCACCACCTCTTCCATCTACAAACTGTCATTTTTGTCATTTAAAGATCTGAAAGATTGTACAGCACTGTGTTGAAAATCTCATAAAGAAATTTGTTACAGACCATACTTGCCATATATAAGGGCTGATTTGTAAGAGCCTGAGGACTGCCTTTAACTGAATTTGAGTTTGACTTCGTCCTTCCTAGCATATTCTGTGTCCTTCAGAGCCTGATGCCCACTTCCCTGAAGGTCTTTGTGTGTCCTGTCTGTTCCCACTTGCTTTCCCAGTAGCCATGTCTTGCCTAGAGGGACACCCGTTTTTCTAACTTCATTCCCCCTGTCTTAGAAGGGGCTGTGTGTTATATTAGAGTGGAGAAAAACTTCTCCTTGATCCTTCACATAAGTCTATTGGACATTTAGAAAATTATAACAAAAAAAAGGAATTAAGACTTTAAGTATTTAATAACCATCACAAAATGTCAGACCACTTAGATCCAGGCTGAACTGTGCTTGTCACACCCTTCCATAGCTGCTCCTCGCAGCGCAGCGGGCAGACGCCTCTCACTGCAGAGGGATTTGTAAGCTAGAATTAAAGAACCTTCTTAGCTGGAAGTCAGTGACCTTTGTTAGTACCAGAAAACGACATCAGTGGTTCTAAGCTGCTGCCTGCCTTCAGTTCTTTTTTTTTATTCGCAGTAATATTTGGTAAATTGTGATCCTAGTGAAATATTTCACACCATTTGTTTTTCCTAAAGCAACTTTTGTTTTTCATTTAAAAAAAAAAGCATGGTTTGACTGGATAAACACATAATTTATCATGATTACAAATTTACATGTTAATTTGTTTTTTAAACCAGGTGTCCTGGGAATTCTTAAAGTAGCTACAGGTTATCTGTTAGTAAACTGAGCGTTCCTGCAATAACCACTTAGCACAGCCCGTTTCACCTGCTGGAATTCTGGGCAGTGACCGTTTACACCCTGAGGAATGAACGTACTGTTTCTTCCCTCTGTCCTCGTGCGATCACAGTCTTACTGTAATTGCCATCCACACCAGCATTTCAGGTATAGTCCTTACAACGCTGGAGACATGTTAAACATGTTCATACCCAGGGCTTTCTTTTGAAAGTTGCATTCCATTTTCTCAACCCACCTCACCACGTATGCCAGACTAGAAGGCAGTCCTGTATTTATAAAACGAGTTGAGATTGTCATGTCATTCCATAGCTCTTTATAATACTTGATTTTTATACATTCACATGTTTTAAATGCTCAGTTTGTAGAAGATACTAGGAGAATTTCATTCCATTTACTGGATGGTTGCTGCTCTGGCTTTTTAAAACTTGGAATTAACTTTTATTTAGAGCAAAGAAAAATCTTTTAAGAGGCTAAATTCATGCTGCTATTATTGCTGTGAAATTGTATAAAGATTAGGATTCATGCCAGTTTTTTTTTAAATCTAAAATATCATGTGATTGCATTTTAAGGGTTTATATTTAGAAAAAAATAAAGTTTTAAGAGCAACACATTTATCTATATGTGGAAATATGCTGTAAGGTTTTCTTTCGTTCCCCCAGAATCGATCAGAGAGATTCAATGAAGATCATGGTAGAAATCCTAAAATTATGGAAAAGGTCTGCAGAAATTCAGACCTCTAGATGAAAAGTGCAGACCCACCTGGTATATAGTCACAGTGTTAGGGAACCTGATAGGATACTTCCATTTAGCACACACACACATCAAGAGCTCTGTGCAGGTATTGGCTCTCTGGTGAATATGCAGCACTAATGTTTTTTCAGCCACAGCCATCTTTTTGTCAGTAGGCAATCCATTGTCCCCCTGAGATAATACAAGCCCTGTAAGCTCTCACCAACAGCAGGGAGACTAGGAAGCGGAGCTGGTGTGACCTGGGGATACAGATGGCTTTAGGAACTGAGAGCCTAGAAGGATGTGGCTGAAGGTGTCCAATTTTAACGTTTGTCACACATTATTTACTCCTGAAACGAAGGTCTATTTTATAAATACTAAGGTTAATTCTTGAAGGGGGTTACTTTATTAAAGTGCTATGGGTTTAGAAATGTCAGGTTAATATTTTGAATACAGAATAACGACTCAAATTCCTGGTGTAAGTGTGAAACACAAACTTTAGGTAAAATCTACAGTTGCTGCACTTGGTGTAGGTACAGCCTTAACTCTGGGTTCAGTTATTTGAAGGACTTTGCCAGTATCCTTCCCTTTCTCATATTGTGGGTAGATGGCAGGTCACTGTGACCCGGTTACCTCAGTATAATTCACCTTGTGTGTGACTGCAGACTGAGTAACTGTGTTGACACGGAGCATATTACGATGAGAATATGGACCTGCCGTATGCATTAAACCCAGAATTTAATTCTGTTGGTATTTTCACAGCCATGTCTCCAGATTTTATACTTTTTGGCAAAATTCTGATACCACAGCTTTGTTTGATTGAAATAAATATTCCCTGGATGTCTGGCCAGAGACTTTGCTAACAGCCCCGGAGATGCCATCTTCTTTCAGTAAATTTCATCTGAGCCTTATTGCTTCCTGTAGTCAGTTTCCTTCCAAACACGCAAGTCCCTGGGGATGGTCTCAGGATAGGGCCTGCACATTTTTATAATGGCAAAGCCTTTTATAAAAGGGTCACGTTGAAATATTCTAGGACTAATCCTGTAAAGAAGAGGGACCATTAATGTGAGTGGGGATAGAAGAATAGGCTATCACCACATCTGAAGCAGCAGTAGACACATACGGTGTAAATTGGAAATTTGCCCTTTAGTTTAAAAAAGGAGCCTGCAAAGTCCATATATCTGTTCCCAGCCCTGTCAGTCACCCATTCAATATGTTGGCAAAGTATCGTCTGAGCAGTGTGTGTAAGAAGTAATGATGAAAGCAAAAGGATGTCAGAAAGTTGATCCCAAATGGTTAGAGGCATGTGATTTTTAGTACTGTGTGTGACGGAAATGTCAGGAATGGTATATTTTACCTGTGTGCGAGCTAACGTCCGTGTGCACAGAGGGTCTTTTTTCCTTTTTCGATTAGTGCTGTTAGTGTTCAAAGAATAAAAACGGTTGTTTTACAGTTTAGATTCCAAGGTAGCAAAATCTGATTTTTCAACCATCACCTGCATGAGACAAGCATCCTAGGAAGTCTTAGATCATACTTCTGAGTTCTTTAATTTATATAGTGTTTTTTATGTTTTAATATTTTTGTGAACTGGTATAAATTGTTAGTGCATATAAGCTTGTGTATTTTTGTAAATAGTTTGTGATTTATTTCTTGCCCCATATGTAAATATTTAGAGTCTCATTTCTTCAAAAGTTATTTGAAGCTGAGTTGTGGGTTTGGGGTTTTATTTGTTTGTTTCTTTGTTTGTTTTGGATGGGGGTGGGGGGAGCGAAGGGATTTTGTACTCTGATAACCCAGATGGAGATACCTTGTGGTTTAAAGCAAATGTCCCACTGAAAGCAATTCAGATATCAACAAAATTATTTCAGGCTAAAACAGACTTCCTTGTGTATGTGTTTCCTTTTTAACCTAATATGAATTATAACAAAATAGATGGGGTAATTGGGGGTGTTCAGACCAAAAGATTAGCATTTGTATGACACAGACTATTATACCAAAAGGAATATTATTTTATTTGAGGGAAGCGATTTAATGTCTCCTGTTTTTATCTGTCACAGTATGTTGCCTGGCCGAATTTTCACCAGGTAAGATGGTACCTTCAGAACTGCAGAAACCTCGTCCTGCACTGGAGGGCATGGGCAGACTTGCTGCACGTAGGGCTGCCCTCAGGCATCTGTGCACTGGGCTGCCGCCTGGCTCCCAAGCTTGCGGTTTCCAGGAGGCTGAATTGGCTTCTTAGGGTTCCCCCGAAGGGGGCTCTGAATAACAACCATATTTCTAAAGATTCCCACGCAGCATCTTGGACATCCTGTGTACTTTGCAGAGTGAAATGACCAGAAAAGAATCAACTCCTACATGCAGTCACCTGTGGCCAGGTGGTTTGTGGATAAAGATAAAGCATTCAGATGTGACAGCTGCTGCCAGTAACCCGCCTGCCTGATGGGGGTCCAGACGACTTCCTGTGCCAACGTTCTTCTCAAAAGAAATACTTCATATCAACCAGGACTTTGTGAAGGAAAAAAAACAAAACACTTCAATATTAAGCTATTGGAATCCTAGTTTTCCTACTAGGAATGATAAATTACAAATTATTCTTCGTCCTAAAATATTAGGGCCTGTCCCTTTTTGCCAGTAAAAGGGAAGTTGCCCATTAGTACAGATGACCCTGGCGTGCCAGCCATCTTTTATATATCTGTGTACCACACTCCAGACCGGAAGCAAGATATAACATCTGCTTTCAATAAACACTCCCAGCCTGAACATGTGTTCCCACGGAAACTGCTCAGATGGGATTAAAGACATGTATGACATCGCCACTGGGTCTTCTACTTAATTTTCTGAAATTCTCAATACCAAGTATTTCATTACCAAATTTCCTTCATACTGATGAAAATACAGTACCTACCTCTTAAAAATGTATATTTATTTGTCACTGAGGAGTCAGTGAAGAATACATTGGTGGTGTTTGGGATTTTAGTCATTCATGGTCCTGTGGGAAAAGGCACACTTTAAAGTGATACTGACTCCCTGTTACATTAAAACTTGGGGCACCTGCATCCACCTGAAATAAGACATTTTAGTTGCTATGTTTCTCACATAATTGAGAGTGTACCTCTTAAAAAGAAAATTGTGAGGTTTAATTTTTATTTTAAATATTTTAATTAAAGTATTTCCAGAATATATTTCAAACCACAAACTTTGCTGTCAGTATACCTAACGATTCACCATTTACATCTATGGATCACTATACCACAAGATAGTGATACTGTTGGGACACACTGAGATAAAAAGTGTTCGCTTCTATACCAAATGCTCTACCACCACTGTCCTATTATGTTCTTGCAGTTGTTTTTTTTTTTTAATTTCCTATATCCTCCTTTTCTTTCTGCTGTCACTGCCTGCTGCTGTCTACGTGGTACCTGTAAAACTTCCTCTTCCTCTAAATAACCATTCAAAATAAATAAGCTTGTCAAACTGGTGAGCAAAACAAATTCTGAACTGGGGCCCTGAAAGATTGGGACTTTGTGTCATCTGTTTTTCATTACTTGGAGCCTCTGATTCTTTTCTCCTAACAAGGTGCTTGGATAGCCGAGTTTCAGAAGGTGAGATGATTATATAAGATGCTTAGAAGGGAGAATAAAACAAAAACTCTTAAGAGTTCTCCCTGCATTTGACATTTCGTGAGCAAGCTACGTGATTAGACAGACTGGCATTTTCCATGTGAATAACTCCCCATAGAGGAGTGCTGGCCCACGGAAGACATCCAGCTCCACCATGAACTCCAGTGGGAAGAGAGAAAGGAGTGCCAGGCACATACAGCTTCAGCTGTCATCAAGTTATTCAATTAGTGCCCTTTTTCTTTAAATCCCCTAAAAGCATTTTGCAAAACACCCTGAGAATTCTCAGCCACTTGTTCATGTTTCAAACTGGGCAAGAAGTTCTCAAACTTCAGAATCCATATACTGCACCGGGATAGCCAACTAAACGTAAGATTCCTTGAGCAACCGCCGGACAGTCTGATTCAGTAGGTCTGGGACTGGACTCAGGAATCTACAATTTTAGCAACCACTGTGTGATTCTGGTACAGGTGGTTGAGAAATAACTAGACAGCAGCTGTAATAGGCTTCTCGCAGAGGGTATACCGGTTCCAGTTTATAGAGCTTTGCCACTTTTTTGCATTTGCACCTTGGCTCCCCGTCGCTTTACTGATGGCTAGAACAGAAGTTTATCATTAATTTCTCTGTCCCCGGTGATTACATACTAAGCCCAGGTTCAACTATTTATAGCAATGACACATAGAAATTAGGTGTAATTGGGCTGACAAGCAATATAGAAAACAATTTAACATTTTCTAAAGCTGGTAAGATGCTCATGACCGTCCTTAACTCCCATTATATACTTACATAGTCAAGTCTTGGGTGTGAGCCATTCAGGCTGGTCAGGAAGTGTAGTTCACGCACATTGCTATTCAGACAGCCAACTCAAATACTATATTCAGGGGAAACAAATAACTCTTAGAACCAAGTGATCTGCCTTCGCACCAAAACTTTTACAAGAACCACCAGCACATAATTAGCTTATTGGACTTTTTAGTTTCATGTATGTCATCAGTTGTGGGCAATGGTATAGAAATGTTTTTAACAGCCAGTGGTGACACTGCTTACTATCTACAGTGCTAGTCAGTGCTGTAAGCCTTGTACATCTGTTAACTCATTTGTTCCTCATCGGTTTATAGATGAAGCCAAGGCACACAGAGGTTCAACTCTTCACCCACTGTCGTACAGCTGGTAAAGAGTGAAGGAGCTGAGATCCAGACCCAGGCTCTCCTGACACGAGTTTATGCTCTAATAAAAGCAGCCTTTAAGGTTGGGTAATTGAATCCCAACTGCTACTAGTTCTAAAATCCTTAACTGAACTACTAAGTCCTTCTAAAACTGTTTCTAAAACTCATACTAAGCCGTGGCTTCCTCATCTCTAAAATGGGAAGAATAATAATATTACCTACCCCTTGGGGTTGCTCTGAGGACTGAATTAGACAATACATGTGCCTAAAGGGCTCGACAAAAGAGCAAGTACCCAATAAAAGTTATCCAGGCTTTGTATTGTGAGATGGTGCAAGACCACACAGCAGTTAAGGGGAAGTTATGTTATGCTTCTACAATTGTATCATTAAGAATTTAATCAGTTGGGTCAACTTTTCTGAAAAACTGGAAGGTTTCACATAGTTGACATATATCTCGCAGGAAGAGAATTTTGACCAGTAGAGATGCAAGATGTAATCTAGTGGTTAAAAGGAAACTTCAGAGTGAGACTTGGAGTGGGACTGGCAGTGGAGAAAGCCCTTGCTTTCTGAAGATCCTTGGCAGTTGTTTTGCGGACACCTTTATGTAGACCGCCCTGGTTACGACCACTGACGACGCTACATCCGTCCTGTGCTAGAGCAGGGTTCTCTCCGTCCCATTCCATTGACTCATAACTGCAGCTCAGGGAAGTGGTCTTATGACCCCAGGGAGTGGTGCCTTCTCTACTAACGGAGCAGCTGTCAGCAGGCCTCGCTTCATTGTGTGGCCCCAGCGGCTCGCGGGCTGGTTAAAGCACACGGTGGCAGGAACAGGAGCCGCGCTCTGACTTGCCGCAGAAAAATCACAGGGGGAGACAGA
This sequence comes from Neophocaena asiaeorientalis asiaeorientalis, assembly GCF_003031525.2. NCBI lineage: Eukaryota > Metazoa > Chordata > Mammalia > Artiodactyla > Phocoenidae > Neophocaena > Neophocaena asiaeorientalis. The sequence continues at coordinate 5,235,270 of NW_020172768.1, read as the reverse complement.
CAGCTTGCTTTACGCAAGAGTGGCTAAAGCGAGATGACTTTGTCTCTCCATTTTTGAAAAGGAAAACTTAGGGTCAGTTATAAGGGTCTTTCCATGATTCTTAAACACACGACCATTTTTCTTGATTCAGGATCCGTGGAAGGAAATGCTTATTCAGAGGAGAGAGTGTAGTGACTGAAGCGATGGTAACTGTCGCGCTAACAATTTATTGGTCGATACCATATACCAGGCTCTTCTAGGTGTTTACACGCATTAATACTCTCGGCCTTCCAACAGTTATGTGAAGTAGCTTTTTTACTTGTATACCACTTGACAGATAAAGAGACTGAGGCCCAGAAAGTTTCAGTGATGTGCCCGAGCTCATTCCTCTGAGGTTTGGGGGATTCAGGGCCCAGCTCTCTGACTCGGAGGCTGCACTTTTATCACTTCTATGCTGCCCGCCCAAAGGGGGTTTTCAGAGGTCACGAACACCCTAACCCTGGACCGGCCGAGACACCGGGCTGTGAACTTGCAGGGAACTCACCCCCGCCTCGGGCTCGGCTAGGCTCACGCTGTGGTGACGTCACCCACACCTCAGTACCTTCACACAAAAACGGTGTACTTTCTGCTCTAGCCAAGTCTGCTGCAGGTCGGGTGACTCTCGCGGGAACAGTCTTCTATGCGGCGGCCGGCTGCCCCCCTTGAGCCGCCTCGTCTGAGACGCGTGTTCCTGGGGCGGCGGCTGGAGGGTCCTGGACGAGGAGTTGGAAGGCGGCCCCGAGGGGAGGCAGGGGCTCCCGCGCACGGCTGGACCAGAGCTGGTCTCCAGGCCCCGCCCGCGCCCAGCCCCCGCGAGGCTGCCGCGCGCCTGGAAGGAGGCCATCCCAGAGCAGCGGGCAGCTCGGCGCTCTGCACACCGCTCGGCTCTCAGCCCACCTGCGACGGTGGCAAGAAGCTGGCCCTGTACCCACAAGGTTCCGGTCACTGGTCGGAGAAAAGCCTCTGGAGGTAAGGAGCCGGTGTACCTCGCTCAGTCCCGACAAACGGAGGAAGGCTTGCTGTGCGGAGGTGCTCTGTGAAGGCTGTTAGGGTCAAACAGCGTTCTGCCCACCCCTCACCCGCTCCGTCACTGCGGCCTCACGCAGCTCCTGTTCCTCCGTAGACGGGCCGCGTCCCCTCGTCTCACCTTCGCACGCACGTCCCTCCCCTGCACGCTCAGGTCCCAGTATTCACCTGTCTTGCTCCCTCACTTTAAATCTTTGCCCAAGTGTCACCTCCTTAGAAAAGACTCCCCTTGACCCCCCCATCTCAAATAGCATCTCTTACTGCTGTCAGTCCACTTCCTCCGCTTTCCTATGCTATAGATGTACATCCGTGTCTCCTCTAGAACGTGCACTCCGAGAGGACAAGGACTTTGTTCACTATGATATTCTCGCACCGTAAGCAGTGCTGTAGCAGAATATGTGCCTCGACGCCTATTGAACGAAGGACCGATGGGTGCCTGTCCTCCACGGTAATGCAGTGCAACATGTGAGCTCAGAACCCTTAGTCTGGACAGTGGAATATAACCGGTTAGCTCTCCTCAGCGGCAAGAACGGACCCAACCTCGTTTGCTTTGCTTTCATGTGTTACAAGCACGTTTGGACTAGTAGTGTTGCTTGATGGCCCCCAAAGGAAAGCAAGTTAGCTTAAGTTATTTCAACTTCAACTGCCAGAGTCACTAGATGCTACCAGCATTCGTCAGAAAATCTCTTTTAAAGGAGGTCAGATTTGAAAATCGCTTGCAAGGTAGTGAAGGGGAGTTACTTGGAAGAGAGGAATGGAGATGTTCTAAGTGTGCAGGAAAGACTTCCCTCCCACTTTCACATCCACCCTACAAAGCATTTTAGAGTGTGGGCCTGAGAAGATGGAACGAACCCTTTTCCTCAAAGCCACGGCAACTTTGGAAAAGAAGGAAAAATCAAGGTTTGAATCATTTTCAACAAACATACAGGGTAACCTATGTACCAAGGGATGAGAGCCTCCAGAAACATAAATAGGTGAGCCCCTGAGTGACCCACTTCTCTAAGTTACAGGAGCTTAAAGGGGATAGAAAGTATAGGAAACCATCTCACTGATGTTACTTGGACCCTACAGGTTAAAGTCGCTGGCCCCCCGGAACTCTCTGAAAGGAGCTGCCCTGGCTCTGGATTTCACTGTTGCCTGGCCCCTGCTGATGTAGGAGCCACCCTTCTTCTTGGTGCTCCTCTCAATGCCACTTAGCAAGTGTTTTATACTGATTAATGGGAGGAAATGGTTCTCTTCCTACCAGAGTTTATGATGATAAGGGTGCCAAAGGCTATCTTAACTCTTAAATAAACCCAGAACACGTAGGAATAGCTTCTAGTCAAAAGCAGCCAATGTTGGACTTGAAAAAATTTTTGCTACCCTAATATGAGTATTCCAGGATAGTGTATGAATGTTGTCAAACCCAAATTCGTGTGCCTGCTGCACAGTGAGGCCAAACTAACCGAAACATCAGTTTGGAGCAGAGAAAGGTTTTTTGCAGGACCAGGCAAGGAGAAAGGGTGGCTCGTGCTCAGAAAGCACAAGTTTTCAGGGAAGAGTTTTTATGAGCAAAATTTGTGGGGAGCTCTGCAGGGTGTATGACCTCCCTCTGATTGGTTGGTGGGGAGGTCACAGGGTGGTGATCCAGGAATCTCAATCATCAGCCTTCTGGTTGCAACCAGTCCGCTCGGTCTGAAGTTACCATCCTCCACCTGGGTGGAGGCCTTCATTACTGTAGAAGAACTCAGAGATTGTTATATATTGTTCTGTATATCCCTTGAGGAGGAACCAGGACTCTGCCCCATCTCTGCACTGTTGTTTCTTCACTGCCTTTCCTTTGTTTCTGCATCCCCTCACTCTAATTAGTAACTGTTTGAATCAGCCCTTTGGAACTCAAGGAAGGTCTAGGAGGCTGAAAACCTTTTTCCTACAAACAAGAAACAGGGGATGCAGGAAGGCTTTTGTGCTCGGGAAGGCCCCACAGGTCCTGCTAATACCATCACTTTCCTACTTTAAGGTAATTTCCTTGGTTTTCTGGTGTGATTACACCTCACAGAGATGGGCACCTTTTGTCCCCTGTCTTAGAGAATGGGATGCTTGTCCAAAGACCTCCTTATCGTCCAGGGAGGTTCCTGATCATCTGCGCTGGCTTCTCCTCAGTTCTTCAGCAACGAGTTCCTCTCACCTGTCACCACATCCCAGTGAAAGAGGGGAGGCTTGGGAGGGAGGAGGTGAGCATGAGAGTCACAGCCCACGTACACACAGGGTTCTCTGGAGAGAAGGATGTAGGCTTGTTCTGATTGGCCTTAAATGGCAGAGGCAATCAGAAGTGAGAGCCATGAGCAAGGATGCTGTAAGAGGGATGGAAATGTTGCATGGGCAAGTAGAACAGGCCTTCGAAGACCCTCCGAGCCCTGAGGGTGTGCGGTGTTCCTGAAATCTTGATGATTGGTGGCCGATGCCACCTGGAGGTCCTTCGGGAGCCACCTGCTCTGCCACCCGGTGATGCCCTGTTCTCTGCACCTGCAGAACCCTTCTCCCTCTCCCGCTGCGGGCCGCTGCCCCTCCAAAGAGCTCCAAGAGCACTTGACCTTAAATGCCAGCTCTTCAGCCTGGTCGATATGATCCGGCTCCCTGACGCCTCTCTCCCTCCCCACTTCCCATCACAGTCAGAACCTGCCTTTTTCTCATTCCTACATCCCAGGTCCGCCAGGAATGCCCTTCTCACGGGAGGCCACTTCTCTTCACGGCGTTCTCACTCAATCAGAGAGCCTTCCTTGATGACCCAGTTCAAGGCCACTTGATCATCTCCCCCTCTTAATTCTCTAAATAGCACGTATTATTCAGAAATGGTTTGTATTTATTGTCTACTAATTGTCGGCATCTCTTAACTAGTTTGTAAGCCCTACCTACGAGCGGGGGACACACGGTGCATATGCAAACAGGTTTGCTGAATGAACGAATGAATAAATAAATCATTTTAAGAAAGAAAGGGGTCTTGGAGAGAAGAACTTTAGGAAACTTATTTTGCCCATGCTCAGCCCTGCGCGGAAGGGCTGCCTTTGTAACCAGGGGCGTCTCCGGATGCCAAAACCTGATCTTCCTGCTGCCTGGAGAGCGGGGTTTTGAAGAAGCCGCCAGATGGCGCTAGTGACACGCTCGTTCCTCGCAAGCGTCCCGTGTGTGGACCAGGGCGGCTGGGGGCCCCCAGATGCTCCATAGGCTGCTTTCTCCCTCCTCTCTTCTCATCCACTACCACAGGTCCAGGCACTTCAAGGGCACGGACCCGGCCGCAGAGGTTCGGAGCTGATGTGAGGAGCCAGTACTGAAAGCAGGAGGGTAAGATTGGAGCTGTGACGCACAGCACTGGGATAAAAACGCCATCCGCCCAAGAACGCTAGTGAGGGGTTGCTTTCATTAGGAGACTCCGTGATTTCTAAGGATGATTTCATGGTTTTCAATTCTCGAATACTGTTTATTGCTATTTTTAGGAAATGGCATAAACATTTAGAGACTAAGTCCAGACAGGGCTTCTGAGCCCCAGCAGAGTTTCCAAACTCTGATGTGGATGAAAAAATTCTTATCGGAGTATAGTTGATTTACAATGTTGTGTCAGTTTCAGGTATACAGCAAAGTGAATCAGCTATATGTATATAATACATATATCCACAGAACTTGTATTTTTAAAAGGAACTCCTCAGAAGAATCCGTGTCATCCGTGATTTAGATGCCATCGTTCCCAGAGCAGAGCCGTCGCCTCCCCCAGGCTCTGTTCTGGAACCAGGCGGCTCTGCCCACCACTCCCCTGCTTGGCCAGGGCTCACCTGGCACCAGTGCAGTGTCACAAGTTATGTTTCACGGTCGTCACTGTAAATGGGAGTCTCCCCAGCCCACAAAGACCACGTGGTCCCAAAGTTTGGAAAATAATGGATTAAATAGGTTTGTTTGGTTTTTTGACTGCAGAATTTCTTGGAGATCCACATGGCACGTGTACATGAAAACCTCTCAGAAGGAGTATTTGGTGTTGGATTGTAGAGCGTTTGTTCACAGAATATTTCTTCTGAACACTTTTTAGGAAACATGTCTGGTTGAATATGGTCTGGATTGGGTGTCAGGAATTTTGGGTTTTGGCCGCAGCTGCTTTATTAATAATAATGTGACCACCTTATTTATCCCCACCTGATTTCACACCAAATTCGAGGGAACAGGCCATGGGACTTTGCTAAGTTACTCCATCTCTTGAAGCCACCATTGCCTTGTCTGTAAAATGGGGAGAGTGATCACAGTCAGGACAACCTCAGAAGCAGTGAGGGACTAATGAAGCCCCTCATTATCTGAGAAAGTGCTCTGGTACCAAATAAGTAAGAGGCGGTTGTGCGTCCAGCAGAACGTGAGCCTTAGTCCAATAGCTCCAAAGAGTGGAATGTTTTCGGGCTGGCATATAAATTTATAACCATTATCATAATCAGCTGTCATCTGTAACAACTTTTCTGCACAGTAAGTCCCCTACATACGAACAAGTTCTGTTCCGAGAGCGCATTCGTAAGTCCAATTTGTTTGTAAGTCCAACAAAGTTAGCCTAGGTACCCAACTGACACAATAGGCTATATAGTACTGTACGGTAATAGGTTTATAATACTTTTCACACAAATAACACATAAAAGACAAACACAAAAACATAAAGAAAACGTTTTTAATCCTACAGTCCAGTACCTTGAAAAGTGCAGTAGTATACAGTCCAACAGCTGGCATCCAGGGTCTGGCACCGAGTGAACAGGCAAGAGGAGTTACTGACTGCAGGAGGGAGAGGAGGTGGGAGACGGTAGAGCTGAAGGATCGTCAGCAATAGGAGACAGAGGGCAAGCTGTGATTCCACTCACGCCTGACAGTGATGGCACACGTTCTGGTTCCTTGCTGGATTCAATTCTATCTACCCTCTTGAAAAAATGATCCAGTGATGTCTGGGGAAAAAGTAGTTCTTTTTTCTCATCATAGATGACACGGTAGCACTGGACTGCATTCTGAACGGCTGCTGCAACCTTCATGTACCGTTCGGGTCCTGTGCCTCAAGAACTAACAGTGCCTCCTCAAATAAAGAAAAACCCCTTGCCATTTCCCATATCGTGACTCTCTTCGGTTCTTTAGTTACTTCTTCCTCTTGTCTCTCTTCGTCCTTCCTCTGGGCCTCCAATTCCTGGTGCTTCTTAACAGTACCAGCTGTATCACCGCTGCTGTTTACGCTTGCTTCAGGACACCCCGGGCTTGAAATAAAGATACTGTACTCTATACAGTACTGTATAGTAAAGTACACAAAAGTACAACCACTTTCAGAGGATGCGCACACGTGACAATGTAGGCCAGATACTTGAACTAACGTAAGTGATTAGACACACGAACGCACGTTTGCATCTTTGGAAGTTCGCAGTTTGAAGGTTTGTGTGTAGGGGACTTACTGTAACGAAAATCATTCACGTAATTAGTCTTGAAAGTCAAACAGGATCACAAACCGTATAATAAAACATCAGCTCCCACTCACTTTCCAATTTCTACTGCCCAGAGCAAACTTCTTCAATTCTTGTAGGTGTGTCTCTGGTATTTTTTTTTTATTAAAAAAATTTTTTTTGCTGCACCACGAGGTATGTGGGATCTTAGTTCGCCAACCAGGGATTGAACCCACACCCCCTGCAACGGAAGCTCAAAGTCTTAACCACTGGACTGCCAGGGAAGTCCCAGTCTTCTGGTATTGACCACCTAATTTTTAAAGAACAAAGTCTTAATTTTCATCTAGTCAGATATATCAATTTTTTCATTTAGGATCAGTGAATGTTATGTCCTATTAAAAAGTCATTCCCTACCATGAGGTCACAAATTGAGAAATTTTATTGTTTTACCTTTTATCCTGTGACTCAAATCTAGCTAGAACTGATTTTTCCATATAATGTGAGATGGGGTCAGCTTAGTATTTATTTTTTCTATATGGATATAATTGTCTAACACCAATTATTGAAAAATATTTCCTTTACCCAAAGCTCACCAATGCCATATTTTTATAAATCAAATGTTTGTATATTCATTTAGATTCACTCATATCATTTCCATTGCTCATACCTTACTGTATCTTTCAGCTTCTATGTGGGATCATTTCTTTCTGCCTGAATAACATTTACTATCTCCTTTAGTGTGGGTCTGATGTTAATTACTTCTTAGTTTTGGTTTATTTGAAAATGTTTCTATTTCACCTTCATTCTTGAAGGACATTTTCATGGATATAGGCTGACTATTATTTTCTTTCCATTGTCTGCTGATTTCCATTATTTTTATGAAGAAGTCAGCTCTAAGTCTAATTGTTACTCCTTTGAAGGTATTGTTTTTTCACCCCTCAGTCTGCATTTAAGATCTTCTCAAAAAAAAAAGAAAAGGATCTTCTCTTTATCTTTTTTTTTTTAGTATTTTTACAATAGTGTGCTTAGATATGGAGATGATGATGATGATGATGTGTGTGTGTGTGTATTTATACAAATACATGTAATATATTTTTTAATGTAATTTGCTTAGGGGTATAGAACTTTTAAAATCTATGGCTTAATATTCTTCAGCATTTTTGCAAAGTTCTCAGCCATTATATCTCTAAATATCATTTCTGCCTTGTTTTCGCTCTCCTCTCCTGGGATTCCACGTATGTGAGACTGTTTCGCTATATTTTCTCTGTCTCCTACTCTCCTGTTTTCCATTGTTTTGTCTCTCCATGCTTTATGCTGGATATTTTCTTTTCACCAGTTCATAATTCAGATTTTTAGCTTTTCAGAGTAATCTATTTTTTAATACATCACCGAGTTTTAAAAATCGACATTAAAATTTTCTAAGTTCTGGAATGTCCTTTTCTCCTTTAATAGTTCTACTTCTCTGCCAAAATTCTCAATATTGTCTTTTGTCATCTTGAACACATATGCATAGATATTTTAAAGTCTATGTCTGATAAGTGCTATTTCTGTGGTCCCTGTAAGTCTCTTTCTATCGTCTACTTTTTCTCTTAGCTTGTTTTCTTTTCTTCTTGGCACTAGTTATTTCTTATTGTGTGCTGAACATTCTCTTCGAGAAATTGTTTGCTAAAATAATTGGAGGACTAGAATAATATCACCTTCCTCCAGAAAGAATTTGTGCTTGCTTCTGCTATACATCTACAGATGCCAACACTTGGAGCTACCTAATCCAGTACCAGACATGGAGAGAGCCTGAAGCTGAATTGCAGTCTCCTTGAGAACAATCTAGTTCTGTTCAGTTTGCTCCTAGGGTGCAGACTTTCTCAACCCAAAAGGAACTGGGTTCATCAGGCCACTCCCCTATATATTGGCTCATCCTTATGTTGGTGAGCTCCACACTCCAACTCAGGTGCATTAAGCCCTGCAATGTGCCACATGCAATATGCAATGTGCCCTTCAGCCAACTCCTCTAGAACTAACCCATACTCCGAAAGGGGAAGTGGTCCCAACTACTGGGCTTACCTCTCTGGGCTTCTGCTCTCTCTCCTAGATCTTCTCCCAATAATTCATCATGATCTTGTTAGCTTACTATCAAGAGCTAACAGTGCCTTTGAGAGCAGTTTTAAAAGATTTTTATCTACTTCTTATATTTGTCCTCAGTCAGAGGTTTGTTCTGAATTACTGAATCTCCATTTACCGAAAGCAGAGGTCCTCTTGGGGCTTTCAGCACAGGGCCTCTGGCCACCAGCATTTATTCTTTAACATTTCGTATCAAACATTTCCAGTAGGCAGGGGTTGTATTTGAGAATATACTTGATGGAAAGAGAGAGAGAGAGGAGCATTCAGTATGGTGGTTCAAGAGTTTGGGGTAACTCTGAACCACAATCAACCTTCAGCTACCGCCCTTTGGTTCAGAGATTGGCTCAAGTAAGAAATTTCATTCTTTTCTTTAAAAAAAAAAAAAGTTCTTAATACCATGGATACCATAGGGTCCTTTCAAAATGAATCATGTCTATATGGATACATTTCTCTTGAAGTTGTAAAAATGTATTCAAAATATCTTCTAAAAGAGAAATAAATACCAAGCCCTGAAACACATTTTAGATTTACCAACTCAGGCTATTTGGAAAATAACTGAAAAATATTTGTGTGACTAAAAGAAGCTCTTCCAAGCTCCCCTTCATTGCCTGACTTATTCATTAAAGATGCATCAGTGGATTTTCACTGCTTTCCTGTGCTAGGCTCTGAATATTAGGAATATGTACTACTTTGCCTCAGAGAATTTATAATCTAGCTAAAACCAGAGAGGTGAAAACCATCTAACGTAATAAATATGCATAGGGTCATGTAATGAAATGTACATATATTATAGAGCCTAACAGCAAGAGAGAACATTTATGAGTTATTCTGCCTCACTGATTATTTATCATAAACTCTCATGGCAGTTCCTAGTTACTGACTACCTTGGGCTTCCTCTGAGAAAATCAAAAGTAACTGGGTAATCTAAGCAGCTTCTATGTATTAATAGTCACTAGGACCTATGAACTAAAAGTGGAATAAAATGATAGACAAAGGAACAGGCACAGGAGATAGACTGCCTGGGTGTGAATTTTTATGTGGATGTCTTAGTTGGGTGACCCTGTTTAGGTCTCCCCAGCCCTCTGCTTACTTTTCTATAAAATAAGGATGAGTGTACCTAGTTTATAACATGCTTGTGCAGAACGAATGAGTTGAGATCAAGAAGGCACTGAAAAAAAAAGAAAAAAAAAGAAGAAAAAAAAAAAGAAAGAATACACTGAAAACCAATTCTGGGGCACGGTAACTCTCTCAGGGTAAGTTCTTATTTTTCTGTAATCATGGTTAAACATTTACTTGGGGGCATTGAGGTGTAAATAGGAAAGTACTTTGTGAATTATTAGCAACAGCATACACATAAAGAAGGAAAGGGGAAAATCCATTTTGCTCCCAGCCAAGAGACGTTTGTTTAAACCAATAGCCTTCCTGCCTCCACTCACATGTGAGGTGTAGGAAAGCAGTTTCCACTTTGTCCTTCCAAAATATGTCTTTGATTTTTCTTACACTCATGCCTGAAAGAACTGGCTGGTGGCATTTCTTACTGAAGGCAATTTTACTGAAAGCATTTTTACTTTGTGTGCAGCCTTAATGAAGAGGGTTCACTTATGTCCGCATCACCTGAACTCTCACTGGTGATATGGCTGTTCTCCCACCCAACTCAATTCTCTCCTCCTGCCCCACCTGCAACATTTAACTCTGGTGCTTGCATTCATCTCATTAAATTTCTTAAATAGCCTGGGATAAATATTTAATTAGAGTTGTATTTATTAATCACTACCTACACAAACATGCCGTCTTGTTAAAATTTAAATTGATCTAAAATGGACATTAAACTCTTATTTTTAACTTCATCCCACTGGCTTCATGGACTGTCATGTCTATGTTCTTTTAATTAGGGTGACATTTTTGCCTTGATAATTTATACGGATAATTTAGCAGTGGTTACATTCTTGTTTATTAAAACACTTTGTGGGCTTCCCTGGTGGCGCAGTGGTTGAGAGTCCGCCTGCCGACGCAGGGGATATGGGTTCGTGCCCCGGTCTGGGAGGATCCCACATGCCTCGGAGCAGCTGGGCTCGTGAGCCGTGGCCGCTGCGCCTGCGCGTCCGGAGCCTGTGCTCCGCGGCGGGAGAGGCTGCGGCAGGGAGAGGCCCGCAGACCGCAAAACAAAAAAAAAAAAAAAAAAAAAAAACACTTTGTATTCAAATTAAAAAATAATAAAATGGACATTAAAAAAGTTACTTCCCCTAATTCTAAGCCCCATTCATCAGGCAACTTTTCTTCTGCCTCACCATTGGATGTTGACAGTCCTAAACTTTTTTTTTTTAATTTTTAAAAATATTTTAAAATTTTATTTATTTATTTTTCGCTGTGTCAGGTCTTAGTTGTGACATGCCAGATCTTCGTTGTGGGTTCTTTTGTTGTAGCACACAGGCATAGTTGCCCCGCAGCATGTGGGATCTTAGTTCCCCAACCAGGGATAGAGCCCGTGTCCCCTCATTGGAAGGCAGATTCTTTACCACTGGACCACCAGGGAAGCCCCAGTCCTAAACATTTTGTCCTCAGGCTTTTTCTTTGCTCTCGCATTCTTCCTGAGAAATCACATCGCCGCCAAGGATTTCCTTCCCCACCTCTCTGTATCTTCTGTTCAGAATTTCCTCCTGAGTCCGAACTTCCGTCCAACCTCCCCCTGGACTGCTCCCCTCGAGGTAACCCCAGGCTCCTCAAACTCAGCATATCGAAAGCAACTAAGAATTTTCCTCCACAAATTACATTTCCTTCGAAACCCCCTAATTATCCTTTATTGGCTCAATCACTGAAGTGGGAAACTCCAGAGCTGACCTCCTCAGGTCAGCTGACCACCGGTGCTCAGTTCAGACCTTCATCATTCCTCACCTGGAGAATTAAGATAATCACTTGTCTGGCCTCCAGTTTTTAAAATACGTCCCACAAAGTGCAACCAAAGTGATCACTCTGATTACGTCATCCCTTGGCTTAGGTTCTTGAATGAACCTCTCGATCAAGGGTGCCATTGTTTTCAAAGTAAAGTGTGCTTGGGAATTACCCAGGCATCTTGTGACTACATGGGGTCCCAGATCTACCACAAAGATTCAGAGTCAGTAGACCTGGGAACAGGGCTCAAGAATGACACTGTTAGCAAACACGGCAGGCTGCTCTGTACGGGTGGTCCCTGGGTCGCATTCTGAGAGGCAGTACGCTGCAGGACAGTCCCGACCCCTCGGAATGGCACAAGCGCGTGTTACTTTCTGCCATGTACTCACCTAACCTCATCCGTGTCTATTCTCCCATTCACGTCCTAAAACCCAGCATTCAAGGTCAAGCCCAGGATGGCATTAGGGCTGAGTTAGAGGCCTGCTGCTCACTCATTCTCACTTTGCAGATCTAACAAGAGGGGCGCTACGTCCAAGCTGTAATAGGCAAAAGTGAGAAAAGTACCATATTACCAATAGCTCAGACTACGCTAATACCTTGCATTCATGGTTCTCTTATAAAAATGGAAATGCTGAACACTCCTGAGCAGCGGATGAAGGGAAGGAAGCCAGACCCCTCACCCATCAACAGCGTCCAAGTCTAGAAAGTCGCCCTCAATTCACGCGCCCGACTGGTGAGCTTGGCCGGCCTGTGCCCGGCAGCGATCTGAGAGCGGGGACGGTCGCCAAAGTCTGTCCGAGGGGACAGCCTTAGAAAGGTGTGCTTCTTGCCTGGGAGCACAAAGTTTAATAAGAGATGTACCACACATGGCTACAATCGTTAAGCCACAGTAACGGCTCCCTAGTGGAACGTAGCTAAGTAGAACTTCTCTTGCCTCGCTTTGGAAGGGTGTCAGGGGACGTCGGGAAGCCTGGGTGGAGCGCAGAGGTTCTCTCCCTGACACCTGTGGCTCCCAGGTTGCTGGAGAAGCGATGGAAGCGGAGCCCCTCGTGGACAGAGGCCCACACTCCTTGCTATCACAGACTCTTCAGGATACTAGAGAGAAAACATATTTAGGCAAAAACCATTCTCTGCAACATTATAACTTTTGATTCAGGAATGAGACAGGGAAATGCAAATTACATCTCTCAGAGAATGTAAATGAATTTTTAAGAAGCAAATGAGAGTGTTTCTCAGGGTAAGATGTCTCATCCGGTTTAATTAAGAGCCCCAGGATTTCTATCCAGTGAGCATTCATCCCATCAGCTTTCCTTTCTCTGTAATAGAAACACAGTCAGTGAGAAATCCCCTCAAGACGGGGAATAGAGAGCTCCCAAATATAAGCATCTTTCCAAGAATTTGGAGGTAGAAAAAGGAGTTGTACGTCTGAAGGTCGGAAACATGTATGGGGGATAAAAATTAATATTCCGCCTGTGATAATACCTTTAGTGGGTAGTGCTTCATTCAGAATCAGATGTGTCTCCCTTCCAGATAGGAGCCAGCATTTCACGGGGTAACGATAAAGTATATTCAAGCTGGTCCAAACGTAGGATCCACACGACGGCCAGCTCCATTCCCAGAGAAAGCTGCCCTTTCACCTGCTATCCTCCCATCCGTCCCTCGTTTTACCTGGGGTCTGAGTTGCATCTCTTGGTCGGGCCTGGTAATTAGGATGAGATGAGGTCACGGTGAAGCCAGGGATGGGTGGCAGCTTCTGAGGACGGCCCGCGTGGGCAGGAACCATTCTGTAGGGTGAACACAGAGCGGTCAATTTCCCGAGGCTGAGTGGACACTCCCTGCCTGGCCTTCATGCGCCTTCATGGACCTTGAGAGAGGCCTGTTGTAAGCTGAGGAAGAGACATGGAGCAGTGCGAAAATCAGCTTTCTGGAGAGATCCCCGATTTCCCCGGCACACGTGAGAACCACCTGCACATGGAAACCCGGCCCTGCCGCGGGCTGACTTCCCAGCTCCTGGCTGGGCAGCGACCTTGTCCCTGCTCACCCGGCCGTTGCCTATTGACCTCTGTCCCTGCACCCCAGGTCAACTGGGGAACAGTGTGCAGGAGACCACTTTCATAGGACCTCCAAATTCTAGGAAGGAGAGGAGGGGTGCCGAGGAGGCAGTGAAGAAGGTTGGACGCCTTATATCATTTCTCTACCTCTATGTCTGTACTTTTGCCACCATTACTGTGCTCTTACTTTGTGCCATCTTATCAAATCCTCACAACCATTATGTGAGGAAGATATAATCATTACCATTTGCAGGTAAGGCCTAAGGAGTTAAATTCCTTCATACCAGTGGTTCTCAAACCTTTGCTAACATCAGATTCACCTGAAGGGCTCGTGGCAGCACAGAACGCAGGGTTTCTGATTCAGCAGATCGGAAATGGGGCCCGAGAATGTGCGTTTCCAACCAGTTCCCAGGTGGTACTGCTGCTGCAGGTCCGGAGCCTGCATGGTGAGACGCAGAGGTGCCCACAGTATGTGGGGACACAGACAGTGTCCGGCCACCTGATCTGTGAGAAGTGCCGTGGCAGCGGGGCCGTGGCAGGGGAGAGATGCAGGGCTCCTGTTCATGCAACTTCTGGGCAGGGGCGCAGGTCTCGTCACGTAACGGTCGAGGTAAACGGCACCCCCTCCTCCCATCCCTATTTTTGGAGCAAAACTACTCCAGGTGTATCAGCGTGGGTTACATCCCCACATGTAATTTGTACAGGAAAGTTTGATATAAAATACTAGTAACTCTTTGCAGGAGATTAGCTACGAAGAAGGAATAAGGCAGCTCTGAAAACCATCCCAAGGCTGAGTGAGGCAGATGATTGCAAGGGGGCCTCCTCGCCACCCCGAGCCTAGAATTCCAGCTTTCTTTGGAGCGGGTGAGGCTGAAGCCTGCTGGACGGTGAGAAGCTGACTGGGATGCTCTGGGCCACAGCTGGTCCACAGGTGGCAGACTGTGGTTGGAGAGCGAGGAAACGCAGATGGGGACTGGCAAGCTGTGAGCTCCCCCCTGGGTTAGCAGGAGACCAAGGAGGGTGGGCTGGGGATCACGGGCCAAGGCTGGCCAGCCCTCCTGGGGAGCCAGCAGGCCGGGGACCCAGGTGGGGACTGGCAACAACACTTGCTGGAAGGTGAGCACCACGGCGTGTTCAGCTCCCACACCTCTGGCAGCCCTGGGCAAGCAGGAAGGAAGCACAGACCCAGGAGAGGGGCCCCTTCCTTCTGCAATGTCCTGCCAGTGCCCTGTGCAAGCTTAACATCATGCCTGCTGGTGAAGAAGAAAGATTTACAGGCCCCGTTTCGTTACCACAGAGTAAGGCAGTGAAGGGTGCAGTTGGAGCTGAGACTCAAGAAATTGATAACTGCACACGCCAGCGATCCACTTACTTAGACTACAATGTGAATGGCCTTTTGGAATTGAGAAGGCATGGTGGCCCTGAGGGAGGCATTCACCCCAGTTGGCAAGTGGTTAGCAAAGTCGTCCTTGAAATACGTTCTATTCTGTCCTGGAAAACCCATGGAAATCGGCCAGAGGAAGGAGCGGAAAGGCATAGTGTGAAGGCAGAGAACACAGAGAAGATGATGGACTTTCTAAGAAGCCAATCAGGAGAGAGATCTGCAGATACTGAGGTTTCATCTTCTCAAGAGTGAGTCCCACTGCAGAGAACACCACCTCCTGGGGCCAGAGTGGATGAGAGAAAGCTGTTGCTTCTTGTCACCCTCCCTCCTCTCGACGCCTGCCCTCCCCCGCGGCGATCCCCCCACTGTCCACCCCACTCCGCTCTCCTAGCTCTGCCCCCTTACACTCCCGAGCCCCGTTCCTTCCATCCCTCCCAGGAGTTTTATGAGTCCCCAGGATGTGATCCGGGGGCCTCACTGGAGGTGATTCTTTGCCCCCGCATCCCTCCTCTCTTGCTTTGACTCATAGTGGGTGCCCCTTCTGATGCTGCTGGTGCCACAACCGTGCAGGCCAAAGGCCCTTCCGCCACAGCCAGTGCCCCTGAGGAGGCCTGCTGTCCGGGGCCAGGGCCCCCAAGGTCATTTCTGCCTGAGACGGGTGTGCGAATTCCACGCCAGTGAAGGGAGCCCAAAGCCGCCTGTCCTCCCTGCCCTGGGAGCTGGGACAGAGGAGAGGCTGGTCACCTCTCCCCTCCAACACCAGCTCAGGGACTTGACCAAGACTTAGCCCTTGAGTCCTCCAAGGAGTGGGTTCCCATCCAGGAGCCCCTGAGGTTCATTGTGATAACAGCCCAGGGGTGGCAAATGGGTTGCATCTCATATTTAGCCCCCAGATGTTCGAGAGTAGCTGCCCAGGGCACCTTACTGAGGACTCTCTAGGCAGGTCCAGAACCGGGAGGGAAGAGGGCAGTGATAAATTCCAGCGACCAGTGGAAGCGCTACCCTTGAAACTCGACTTGGGCCTGCCTCTGAAACCCTGCCTCTGAGCCGTGTGCCGTCTGAACCCCCATGAGCACAGCTGGGACCCCTACTGCTCTTAGTTACCTCGCTTTTCCAACAGGAGATGGAAAGAGAATAAAGCTTGTTTTGACATGAAAACTGATTTTTAAGCCACTTATGAGTTGGAAACACCAGCCATGCAGCCAGCTGGAGGTAGGAGCACCCAGTTCTTCAAAAGAAGCTGCTGTCTTTTCATTGCATGGAGGCATCACGTTTCTGGAAAGCCACCCAGGTATTCTGACCCATCTTCCTCCTAAATTAAGATGGGTTGTTGCAGGAACTCTTAGAGAGCCAGGCAGTTCAGGACAGGAAAGCAAATCCCCTAAGTTGGGTCTAGAGGTGGAGGTGGTCCCTGAGGAGAGCGTGTCACTGTCCTGCAGCTGACGCGGGACAAAACGCCAGGAGGAAGACCGGACGACGGGCGTGAACTCCTGAGAACCTGGTTCCCAGAGGCTGGTAGGCACGGAGGGAGGCGCGGCCCTAACTCAGCTCTTCTGTCCTTCAGATCACGTGGGCCAGTCTGGGCACTCACTGGGCTCACTGGGCAACTCCCTCTGAGTCTGGTTGTTCCTTGATCACATTGGGAAAAAGAACTTGCTCAGATCGCAGGAAGGATGTTGGGAGCCGGTCCACGCAGGCACTCAGCATGGTTTTCACCAAATCGGCTGGGAGGACAGATTCGTCCGACTCGGGCTGGGGGCTGGGGCCGGGGGAGATGAGGCGCTGCCCGTCCTCTTTAGCCCAGGGCCTCCCCCCGCCGCTCTCAGCCTCTGGCCGGAGCGCGCATCCCCCCGCCGCTTCTGTCCGGCGCCGTCGGCTGGCTCTTTGCTCAGCGCCCGCAGGCAGAGCCGCCTCGCCCGGGGGGCCGCGGGGGTGCCGGCTCCGCACCAGGCTCTCCTCGGGGAGGACACGGGCCGGGGCGCGGGAGGCCCGGGGGCCGTGGTCCGGAGGCGCGGAGAGGGCGGCGCGGGCGGCGGGAGGGCCCAGGGGCTGGGCCGTGTCCCG
>NW_020172768.1:5217997-5218235 GCF_003031525.2 Neophocaena asiaeorientalis asiaeorientalis | reverse complement strand
GGCCGTGTCCCGGTCTCACGCGCGGGGCCCACCTCCTCGCTCCTCTCCGGGCCACGCCGGCTTTCGGGCGTAGTTTTAGCCGCGGTGTCAGGCACGAAGGCCTCGCCGGGAGTCCTTTCCTCAGGGCCGTGTCCCGGCAGCGGGGAGCAGTACGGCGGCGACCCCGAGAATGGCCGCTTCCGGGGACTGTCCCCAGCGGAGGGCGCTCGCGCCCGGCCCAGAGAGGCGCGCGGCGGCG
>NW_020172768.1:5201857-5217836 GCF_003031525.2 Neophocaena asiaeorientalis asiaeorientalis | reverse complement strand
CTTCCAGCTCCCAGAGGCTCTGTCCACAGCTCTCCATTTGGACAGCTGGCACGTGGTCTCCAGGTAGATGGTGCAGGGAGTTCAGCTTCGGGCAGGCAGCTTTCAGCCCTAAGCCTGGGCCCTGATGAAGTGAATGTTAATCATTAATATAATTTCTTTCCGGAGAATCATAAGATTTTACAGCTGGAAGCGGCCTCAGAGAATCATTATAGCCCACATGTTACACTTGTGGAAACAGAGGGCTGTTGCCGTCTCTAAAGTCACAGGGCTAGTAGGCTAGTAGCTGACTGTGCTGTGGGCCCCACTACCCCGCGCCCTTCCCCCAAACCCAGTCCAAGCTTTTGAGTTTGTAAAAGCATCGCCTAGATGCGTGAGTATAGCCCAGCCCTGCAATATCACTCTGGGTGGATAGACGTCTCCCCCGGTGATCCAAGGAAAACTGTAGAAGGAATAAACCAACCGTAACAATTTTAATAATCGTTATTACCCCAGTGCTACCACCACTACTTCTGTTTGTATCCTGCACTTTTTTTAACCTCTTAAGTGCTGGCCCTAATGACAAATGAGGAGAAGCCAATTTCAGCAGACAGGATCTCCCCAGGGAGCTCAGAGATGCTCAGGCTTCAGGCAATGGGGTCCGGAGGCAGGGCCTGGGCTGCTGGGAGACCCAGAGTCCCACGGTGATGCTGCAGGTGCCTGGCACAATCTGGAGCCTAATGAAAACCAGAAGTGACCTCGTGGACTTGTCTTTGCCAGTCACTGCCAGAAGACTCTGTCCCCATTAAGTCTTTCAGTCTCTGAGTCCGATACCTGGACTCCCAGCCTCACGTGCCTTGGTGGCAGGGTCCTCAGGTTTGGTGACCTGTCCCCCCACCCCACAGCTCTGGGCCCGGACAGAGCTGGGGATGTACAGGCCTGACAAACAGTTCCAAGGGAACGGCCAGCCCTGCTCTGAAGCCTGGGCGGCTGGGAGGCAGAAAGGTCTTTTCTTGAGGCTTTTGGAAGGAAGGAGCAGTTCACGGCTGGGGTGTTAAACAAGGAAGGGCTGAAAGGAGAGAGTCTGCAGCAAACAGCCACACACGCGGGGAAGCGCGGTGACAAGAACGAGAAAGCGAGATGAAGCCGCCGGTGCAGCATCTCTCTGGCCCTGGCCCTGAGCTGGCCCCTCCCACACTCGGCTTTCTGATCAGAGGATCCTCAGAGAGGCAGTCCTGGACTCCAGGACATATTCCGGAAGCTGATAACGAAGATGGCGCTGGAAGCCTAGCGGCTCTGAGGAGGGGGGAGGGCACATGGGGACAGTCATTCATCTCCAAAACTTGCAGGGCACGTCTCCTGGAAACCAGACTCAGGGATGGGCCGGGAGGCCGGAAGAGCAGCCCGCACGCACCCGCAGCCTGGTCCTGGGCCGCCCCTGCACTTCCGGCGGGGGGCGGGGGCGGGCGAGGGGGAGGCGCACAGGCTCCTCCCCCAGAACTCCCCGCCTGGGGCCCCAAGGTCGTGTTGCTGATGGAGCCACGTGTTTCAGTGATGAGTGGGAGGAAGAGCTCCCTTTCCTTGCTGTCCTTGTCTCCTCTCTCCTGTGCTCTGATGACCTTGAAGAGCCTTCTGTTCCTTCTGTCCCAGTTCGGTTTCCATGGGAACCGGAGTGGCAGCGTCATCTCTCCGCTGAGGTGAGATGCCCCCAGGATGCCATGAATACCCAGGAGAAAACTATCAGAGAAGAATAAACCATCTCAGAAATTACCCTGCAGGGCCCTTCCTTATATTCTGCTTCCGTCTTCTCCTGAGTTAGGTCTTTCGCTATGCGTCCTCCACTTCAGGGAGGCCGTGGGGAACGGGCGGTCTCCTCCATTGCATCTGGATCTTTGGTCCTTAGCAGCTGTCCTGAACCTGGTTGGTGTGATAATTTCTTACTTAGTGAATTCATGGGTGAGGGCCATGATAAGATGGAGTGATGTGATGTCCTCTCAGTAAATCCAGATGACCACACATGGCTCCTTGAGTTCTGTCCTCTCCCCAAATTTGCCATCTGACAAAGTGACTTCATGACAGAGTCATGAACTGCTGTAGATATATTTTATTTGAACTTCTCGAAAAAGCTAGCGGTACATTTAAGAGTGGTCGCTTACAGTCAAGCCGATTGACAGCCCCTGGACTTTCTAGAATGGGCCGTGGGCCGCTCAGCAGGTCCTTGGACAATGGGACAGATTCGGAATGAGCTGTCTCCTAACTGCGGTTCTTATAGAGCTGTTGAGAGCACGGACTCTGGAGCCAGTCTGCCTGGGTTCAAATCCTGGCTCTGCTGCTTAGGAGCTGAGTAAACCTGGGCAGGGCACTTAGCCTGTCTGAGTCTCAGTGTCCGCATCCATAAAATGGGACAATAATGGATTCTATCTCATAAGTTTGCTGTATTAAAAGAATTAATACATGTAAAGTGCTCAGAACAGTACCTGTGCATAGCAAGTCCTAGACATCTTATTATTATCATTATTATCCTATTTTATTTATTCTGAGATGCATTTCTTCCCCATTTTGACATCTCTGAAATCTGAAGGTGTTTTTTTTTTCTGTCTTCTGGGAACATAAAATATGGTGTGCCTTACGATGGATTGTGTTTCAGATCCAACTAAACCCATTATTGTTGTTATTATCCCATCTCCAGCACAGTCTCTGGTCAATAAGGGGCACCATATACTTTTGCAAAGACTAAATAAGTTCTCTCTAGGTCTTCTCTTCCTGGAGTCCTAGTAATGAAAGGTTTGCCATTGTGATCATCAGTGTGGGCTCAGCTGAATCAGGCAGACAAACAGCACTGGTACTAGAGGCGCAGTCCTTTCCTTTTCTTCTCCTTAGCCATCAGGACAGACATTCTAGCTGGTCCTGCAACGTTGGGGAGGTAGGGGATCTCAACCTGCATCATTCTGAAAACCAGAGGGAGTTTTGTGTCTGTTTTAGACAGAGTTCTCTAGAGAAACAGAACCAATACGATGAGTATTTAGGTTTATTTTAAGGAAGTGGCTCATGAGATTATGTGGCTGGCAAGTTCAAAATCTGCAGAGTAGGTTAGCAGGCTAGAGCCCCAGCAAGGAGCCGATGTTCCAGTTCAGGTTTGCTGCAGAATTCCTTCTTGTTTGGGGGTCGTCAGTCTCCTGTTCAGGCCTTCAGCTGATTGGAGAGGCCCACTCACATTAGAAGGGGCAATCTGCTTTACTCAGAGTCCACTGGTTTAAATGTTAATTTCATCACAAACACCCTCACAGAAACCTCCAGAATAATGTTTGACCCAATATCTGGGCACCTTGGCCCAACCAAGTGGACGCATAAATTCACCATCGCAGTGACTTATAGGGGAGATTCCTGGTGCGAAGGGTGTGCATTTGTCAAGACCATCTTTGCCTTGGAGAGCCCACCCCTCCCTTGGGAAATCCTGAAGGGCTCGGCTAGACTTTACAGTAGTATCGTCTGTTGTCCCCACCGTAGTCCTGCACCATAGGCCGGAATAACTTCACTTTTCAAATGAAGACAAAAAAATCTGAGTCTATATGTCTTATTATTAATAGTAGATAACTCTGGGAAACTAGAAGATGCCTTATTCAAATCCAGGTTTCTCTGACTTTAGCTCTTGCTTGTCAAGGATACTAATAGTTTTTACTGTTGCTATTTCATTATTATATTTAACACTGGTGCTTACTGTGTTTCAGGCCCTATTCTAAGCACTTTACATAGATTCACTTTCTTAATTAACTCAATTTCCTAACCTGCCCCTAGAATTCCGAAGACAGATGTGACAAACCAGTCATCTGAAGGTGAGAAATGCCTGCAGTGGACATTGCCTAGGCAGGGCTCTTTGCTGCCTGGGGCTAGTTACCGCTCTCTCTCCTGCCAAGCTCCTTCCCTGCTGTTTTCACTGAGCAGCTGATTAATGCCTGTGCGCGGTGGACATGCCCACGCCATGGTGTTCTCACCTCGTCAATTCTTAGCACCTTCTAATGGCTTCTGAGATTAGCTCCTATCTCAGTTGGCCACGTTTGATGAGGCCGGAGAACACAGACAAGAACCAGGGATGCTGTCAACACCCCAGGCTCTCCGAGGTCCACCATCCTGCTCTCTTGTTTTGCACTTCTTCATTGCCAGTAGCTCAGCCCTACCATCCTCCTGAGAAATGAGGACCTTGTTAGCAGGACATCCGTCTGTCTCTGAGCATCACTTAAAGGCTGGAGTCCTGATGTGCATAGGGGAGCTATGAGGTTTCTTCCTTACCTTGACTCCTGTATGGGTTCATTTGGGCAGTAAAAATCCCCTTTATCTTTCATGTTAGGTCAGAGGTTGGTGTTGAGGGAGTCAATGAAAGAAAGGAAATGCTACCTTGATGGACAGGCTAGCTGGTAGGTGTTCGGCACATCCAGAGGACATGGGTCATCGTTTGGTGTAAGTGATGAGTGCCACAGAGCCCCTGGGCATTCCGTGGGACGAGGAGGACGGAGGTCGGGTTGGGAAAGAAGAGAAAGGGGTGCTAACTTCATCTGGGCAATGAAGGATGAACAGGATTTAAAAGGGGCGAAGGGAAGGGAGAAGGAGGTGATGGGAAAAGCCCGGGAAGAGTGAACATCTCTCGGAGAGGGATTGTCCACTGTGCTGCGCTTCCCACCCTCCCCTTTTCTCTGGGATTGTCTGTTGATGATCCCTTCACTGCTGGGCGTTGTCTGCTTCTCTTTGGTTGATGTTTCCCATCAGCATTTAAATGCACTAAGTCTGTAGCATCTTAAAACAGCAGCACACAATCAAAACTCTAAAACTGTCTTCCCCCATCCGTTTCTCTCCAGACGCCCACTGCCCTACTTTATCACGGTCATCCAGTGGCTCAAGCCCCAAGTGAGGGAGTCAGTCTTTACATCTCTCACCCTATTCTGTCCACTTCTCTCATTCCTTACTAGGTCCTGCCAAGTTTAACTCTTAAAATATCACCTGACGCTGTCCACTTCTTTTTATAGTGAAGGTTAATTTTGTGTGTTCACTTGGCTGGCCACAGAATATCTAGATCAAGCATTGTTTCTAGGTATTAAATTAACATGTGAATTATTGGACTCTGTAAAGTAGACTGCCCTTCCCAATGTGCGTGGACATCCTCCATTCCATGACGGGCCCAAATAGAGCAAAAGGCAGAGGTGGGGGGCATTTACCCCTTCTTCCTGCCTCACTGCTGAGCTGGGACACCTTGTATCATCCCCTTCTGCTCTGGGGCTGGGATCTAAACCACTGGCTCCCTTGGTTTTCCGAACATTGGACTCAGACTGAATTACACCACCGGCAAATGGCAGATTATGGGACTTGTCAGCTTCCACAATCACATGAACCAATTCCTCATCATACATACCTACATACATACCCACATACATACATACCTGCATTCATACCTACACACTCTCCCGTTGGTTCTGTTTCTCTGGAGAGCCCTGACCAATACAGATGTGGGTACTGACAGTGGTTGTAAAGGAACAGAATGTGAAGGATGGGTTTTCTGAATTGGTTGTGGGGTTTCTGGAACTGGTTCTCTAATTTGATTAGATTTAAAAATGCTAATCACTCTATTTCCAGTAGTAAAGAGAGCACAGATAGGTCATGGCATGAACTGTTTATGGAGATGTGCAAAATATCTTCACTGGATACTCCTAGTCGATTAAGAAGTAAGGTGACCAAGATACCCCTAGTTGAGGAGGAAGCAGGATGCTGGGTGACCGTGTATATACTTTTGATTTGGAAACCAGTTTTGGAAATGCATATAATAACCTTAGGTGGCTGCTCCTAATGTCACTGGACAAAGTGGCAAAAGAAAAGGCCGAGCTCAGGGATTGGAATTCCCAGCTCCAGTGCCATAGGACCCGAGAGTATCGGGGTGTGCCCTGATGACACCCTCAGCTCCCGGAGCTGCAGGGCTGAGACGGCTGAAAGTCAAATGCAGATCTCTTCCCGCTGACTTACTACGCAAAGGCTGACTTACTATGCAAGTTGAACTCCCAGCCTCCCAGGGTGTCTGCTGTTAAAGTGCGGGCACTGGTTGGGGAAGGACGGGATCCTGAGCTGGGGTGGGGACCCGTGGGAAGATTGTGATGAGGCTGGGGACATTAATCTCCTGAATTCTGATAATGTCATCTTTACCGGTGGGAGAGGACTCGCCACCCCAGAGGCAGTGGCATCCTCACCCCCATCTGAGGGGATTAACCCTGCATTGCCTGGAGAAACTGTGATGGCCTCCCCTGAGGCAACTGTCTTGCAAGACAATACTGATTCTCTTCCTGCAAACCAACCCCGCATATATACACACACACACAACACACACGGCAGAACCTCCCATGGGTTCTGTTTCTCTGGAGAACCCTGACTGATACACACATCTACTGATTTACTTCTACTCCGCTAGTCCAAGCTACCAGCATCTCCCCCCGGACAAGCACATCCCTTCCTAAGCAACTTCCCCACATCTGTTCCTGCCCTTCCTCCATCTTATTCTCCACACTGCAGTCAAACTGATCTTTTCAAAGTTACAAATATAATTCTTTGCTCCCCTGTGCAAAACCTGCCAGCAGGCTCTTTTTGCTCTGACCAGATCCCTGCACGTGTCCTGGAGGCCTGGCGGGGCCACTCCCAAGAGCCTCACCAGGCACATCCCACGTGACACTGGGGCTCACACCTGCCCATTCCTCCAACATCCCAGGCTCCCCCTCTTCCTGGCTTTTGCACAAGCTCTTCCCTGGGATGTTTTCTTCTAAACCTTTACCTAACTCATTCCTGCTGGTCCTTTGGAGCGCAAGTCCAGTGTTCTGACCTTGAGGAATTGGTCAGTGACCGCCGTGCCCAGCATCCCTCATTCTCCTGCTATATGTTCTCTCGCAGCCCAGAGCAGACCTCAAAATGCTTATTCCACACTCGTTGTAGAATCACTTTTTGGAGTCCCCCCCCCCTCCCCAGAATGAGAACTTTGGTCGGTCTTGCACATACCAGGCCCTCCGTGATCCCTAGGGCACCCGACCTCTCTCCGCTGTTAGCTTCACCCTCCAAACCACGGATCTGCCCGCTGCACTTTCTCACCTAAAACTCTTCAGTGGCTTCAATGACCCACAGCTCCACTTGTCAGCCTTTCCGCTTGGATGACGGGGAACTAGGAGGCCCCATAAGGCCGCCAGTGTCAAGCACGACGTTTGCTTGAAGTCTCGTGTTGTTGTTTAAAAACACATGTGAGGTCTGCATTCCAATCTATAGTATCCATTTGCGAAAAAAATAACAAAACTGTGCTTCCCTACAAAAACCTGCAAGAAAATGGATGCTGCAAGCACTTACCTCACACTGACCGTGGGGCCTTCACAAACCACCATGACCACCATGCACTCCCAGAAATACGAGTCCCTAAGTCTGAGAATTGCTGCTTTGATGTCATTCATCACAGATGACGTTGAGGCCCAGCCGCATGCCTGTGGTCCACTTCTGGGGTTTCCACAGATGCAGCGGGCAATCTCTGCTCCTGCCCACAAGTTCTTGCTTCTCTCTGCTTCTCTGCCTGAGAGTATTTTTTTTTTTTCAGTACAATAAGAGCTTGCTCAGCCAGTGTGCAGGGCAGCCCAGCCCTGAAAGTCTGGGGATTGAAAAACCCCCAGGGCCACCCTCAACTGATGAGGGAAGAGCATTGGTGTGTGAGTCTCCTCGCCAGCTTCTCTCTGTGGGCCAGTGGTGAGCAAGTAGCATCTTCCAGGAAGAATGTCCAGGAGATGTGTGGGGAGGGATGGTCCTGAGAGAGGGGAGACTAAGCAGAAGTGGGCAGAGGGCTCCCAGGTCACTATGTGGGTCTGCAGTCTATGAAAGGAGGGGGAGAAGGAAGGAGGAGGGGGCAGGAAGACCCCCAGACTGCGGTGCGGCTTGGAGAAATTCTTGGGGGCCCCGGGGAGTGGGGTGTGGGAGTGGTGCTCACAGGGGAGCCTCACGGACCCAGCAACTGATTGCCTGCCTGCGGAGCTCCTGGTTTTGGGTTTGAAAGCTGAGGCAGAGCCTGGAGTCACCTGCAGCTGTAGGCTATCAGCTAACTGCATTCCTCCAGCCGGTCTGTCACGAAGGGAAATGATTATGTCCTTTTGCAGAGGAGATTAAGTAACTGGCTCTAGAACACGGGCAAGCTGTAGATCCAGGGCTTAACTCCAGGTTCTCTGGCTCCAGGGTCCGTATGCTTTTATTATTTTTTAATTAATATTTATTGGAGTGTAGTTGACTTACAATGTAGTGTTAGTTTCAGGTGTACAGCAAAGTGAATCAATTACATATATATTTATCATTCCTTTTTAGATTCTTTTCCCATATAGGTCATTACAGAGTATTGGGTAGAGTTCCCACACTACACAGTAGGTCCTTGTTGGTTACCTATCTTATATATAGTAGTGTGTATAAGTCAATCCCAATCTCCCAATTTTCCCTTCCCCCGCTTCCCCCAGGGTCCGTATGCTTAATCACGAACCTGTGAGGCCTTAGAGAAGCGGTGCCGTCCAGGATGCTGAGAGACAGCAGGGTTGGGAACCACAGGGGGTGGCAGCCCCACAGTGCATGTGTGGCAGACGCCCGAGGCCATCAGCATCTGGGCGTGTCAGAGCCCTCAGAGCCCCGGTGGATCTCCCAGGTCCTCTGCTCACATCGGTTACCATGGACAGTTCAGAAGGGCAGGGTCCCCAGCACTGCTGCAGCCCTAGGGCACTATGTCCCAATCAGCCCCACCCCAAAGGCAGCACGTGCCCCCAGGGCCGCCCCCTGTGCCTTCGCCCGCCACTGCCCTGAGTGACAGGACAGGGGACCCCCACCCCTCCAAGGTCAACAGATGGGGGCAGCTGAGCAAGCGAAAGGAGGTTGGAGGGACCTGGTGGGTCTCTGAGCACAGCCGGCCCTGGATGACTCCAGCCTGCGGAAGCTGAGCCCTCCCTCAGAACTGTTGCCCTGTGTGAAGGAGCAAAGGGGATCTGAACCCTGTTGGCCAGGAGGGGCCAATGCCTGGCTGCCCTGCACCAGAGCGTAGGTGTGGAGCGTGGCTGGGTTGTCCCTCAAATCCCGATTCCAAACCCTGAGCAAGGGCCTCGCACAGAGCCCAGTACGTGCTCTGTACATCAGGGAAGAATCAGGGAGTGAAGGAAAGGCCGAGATGCCTTTGCTGAGGAGGAGGAAGCAGGTGTGCGGGAGGGGAGGGACAAGCAGGTGGGGCGGGGCAGGAGACCCTCGCAGTCAGGGAGCAGAAGGTCCTTCTTAGAGGACCAGCCCAGGAACAAGGCTGTCGTGTGCATAAGACGTAGGTAGGAGGCCCAGGAGGTTCTTGGAAGCCCAGTAATTGGGTGGAAAACGCTGGTATGGAGAAGTAAAGCACAAGAGAACAGGAGGGACTGAGGGAAAGGTGGGAGGGGCTAGGATGCCTCCTTTAGAGGCTGGTTAAATGGAGGGGGGATCTGAGGGGAGAGGAGGGTGGAAAATGAAGGTTCCTTTCTCTGCAGGTGGCCAGCAGTTTCAAGGGAGAGGAGCTAATATTTACAGAGATGCCACTTTGAATGGGGCACTTCCCATGAAATCTCATATAATTCTATGACATTCTGTGAGGTAGTTATCACTGTTCTCCAGCAGGAAAAGAGATGTGGAGGTTTAATGTGGCCGAAAAGGCTTTTCTCTCTCCGAGATGGTGTGCATGCTCCAAGTTCAGACAGAGACACTTCCTGCGTTAGCACGTCTTGCTCCTCAGCTGTGTGGCATTTAAAGATAATGGTGAGATGTTAATGCAACCGTAGGATATTAACGTTTGTGCATGGTTTTCTATTTATAACTCTCACTGAAATCAGTGAGTAAGGCAATGGTTATTATAATCAATTCAAAGGTCAGTAAGGAAAAAAGTGAGCTAAAGAATCGTGAATTAATGGTGGCTGCGCATCTTGGAGGGGTGTGTGTATCTGTGCTGTAAATGGGTGAATGAAAAAATCACCATCTATTGGGCTCTTTCTAAAACGTGGCTGAAGGATTTTGCTACAGAAACTTGAAGCACAACTGTCCTGCCAGTGAAGAGTAATGATGGGTGGTCGCCCTGGAAAAGAAAGGCATGACTCATAACACACGAAGGCCATCTTTAAGTGAATAAAACGAATAAAGTGGAACTATTTGGGACAGTTCATTGAACTACAGCGGAGCCCGCTTCTGGATTACCTTCCAGAACAGGCTATTCTAGGCATAGTGAATATAAATTAAGAGAGATGGGGTAGAGTGTGAGGCAGTAATGTAGGAATCAAATCTTATATTATCTATTGATCAACTTCTTCGCCCCTGGTTAATTCCTTACGTCTTCTTCCCTGAGTCTCATACTGCAAAAGAAGCCCATTGTTTGATTCAGTACACCTTTCTGCCCACCAGCTATTTCAAAGCATTCAACAGTCTGTTCTCCAGTTGATGTGAAAATGCAAATCTGTAAGGAGACTGTGGAAATTCCACTCTTTCAAGCGAGCTACCTGTCAGATATCACAATAAAAACCAACGAGGGGACGTGAGTTTAAAAGAATGCTTCAAAAATGAAAATAAGGCATTTAAATGGGCAGTGGAAATCAAAAGAAGTTGCAAAGCTACAATGTAAAAAAGAACTAATTAGGGGAGAAATTCAGAGCAATCTAGACCGGCGCAACATGCAAGAAAGAAAGCAAAATAGGCCAGATTCAGAGGGAGGAGAAGAGGTTATCCGCGTGAAACCCAGGGATCCTCTTGTTTGAAGACGGGTCCTCTCTCGTTTGGGTTTCCCGGGAGCTGGCGTGCTTGAAAACAAGCAGGTCTCCGTGGTGGGAACTTTGAAGAATGTGCTCTGCTTACGGGGTGGATAAATGTTGGGTCCTTTTGTGTGCTCACCTCATGGCTCTTCCATGGGTCCCTTGCTCAGCATCTCCATGGAATCCTGTGGGCTCTAGAAGCAGTATTTGTGCACGTCTGTGGGAAGGTTCCCTGAAGCTATCGTCCCGTGGAGTGCTGGAGGCAAGGGGCCCTCAAGATCTTCTCTAGTTCCTTTGCAGACTCCTCCTTTCCAGCGTGTCCATTAAATGAAGGAGTTCCTCAAGCGGTTAGCAGGTGTTTAATCCTGTCCAAAACGTCCATTAGACATTTGGTCCATAAGCCATTTGGTCCAAGCCAAAAGACCCTTGATATTTGGTCATATTTCGTCCTGTCTCAAACATCCATGGAAACATTTGGTCCATGCCAAAAGTCCTTGATATTTGGTCCCATCCAAAACCGCTCGGCATGGACCAAATATGCTCGTGAACTTTTGGATTGAACTGAATTTCAAGTACCTTTTGGCATGGACCAAATGGCTTATGGGTGTTTTCAGCAGGACCAAATGTCCTGCAGGACCTCAAGGATCAGCCCTACACCTGCTTCTCTTTCCGCTTCTACTTTCTTCAAGGACAATTTCATCTGTGAACTCCGCTCCAGTTCCCACTTTTATGCTGATAGAATCTACTGTTCTGTCCTCTGGGCTCCAAACTTATATATTCAAATGGTTAATTTTGAGTGTCCTCAACCGTACCTCAAAGGCAAACATGCAAATGCGGTGGTTTGGTCTGAAACCAAGCTCATACTAATCTCTCCCTTCCCACCACCACCTAGATTAGATTCTACTCCAGGGCAGCCAGGCTCAGGGGATGACCCAGCTGTCCAGGTGGTTCTGCAAACCAAAGGCCTGGGGGTTGTCCCTAACACTCCCCTCTCCCCAGGGTCCCATCGTTCTGTTCATTATTCCTCTTGTATTTTCTCAAACCTACTTATATCTTTTCAGCTCCTCTGCTGCCTTCTTAGTTCAAGTTGCCATCATTTCTCGACCAACTGGTCTCCTAACACATCCTCTTGCCGTTCTCCACTCTTAATCAAGAGTAATTATTTTTTTAAATGATAATCTTTTGGTAGTGTTCTATGGGTCTTAAGATAATCAAAATCTCCACCACCACAACAGCCTTGTATGGCCCAGCTCCTGCCACCCACAAGACCCTGGCTCCCACACCTTCCCTCCGCCCCTATGCTGTCCCCCTCACCTCCCTTTTAGATCCTCCAGAATATCTTTCCCCCCCTCACCCAATGTGAGCCCTTCTCATGCTTCAGATCTCAGCTCAAGTGCTGCTTCTCCAGACCAGAGAAGATCCCCTGTTATATGCTTTTTGTACTTTCATTGCACCATATGCACGGGACAGACCAAAAGTTTACACTACGTGTGACTTTATTAAATGAATGCCTGGCTCCCCACTGGAATATAAGCTCCTCAGAGACAAGAGCTGTGTCTCTTTTGCCCAGTGTGGAGACTCCAGTCTTGAGGGCTGTACCAGTTTCGTGGTGTCCTCCCTCTACCAGTACAGGCGCTCCGTGGAGTTTGCTCAAGGATGGGTGTGTGAGTGAGAGGGCTGGTTCCCTCTGTGGGTCTTGAGTTTCCAGCTGGGAAACACTGCCTCTCTCTGGCTATCTTCAGGGATATGAATGAGAGAGGGCGGGGCAGGATGGCCAGAGTTTTTCCAGGTCTGTAGAGGAAAGGCTGTGATTCCTTTATTTTTACTTGGAGCATGAAAAACATCCTGGAAACTGTGTTCACAATTGTTATATCAGAAAAAGTGATGCATGGATCCAATCCGTGCCTATGTTTTAGCCGGGAGGAAGCCAGGAAAAATCCTAATACTCAGACTTGTTCTCTGCATACTGTGAGCTCTGTACACATCGCAGATGGTAAATGGCTGATGGAATGTAGGGTTAAGTGCTGCTGGTCGACCAGTTCTCCACAGACTAAGCTGAAGACGTTGAACACGATCTGAAAGCGTTAGGTGTGGAGGGTATGAAGGTTTGGCCTGGAATGCCTTTTAATAGCACATTCTACATGTGCTAAATCATTAGCACTGATTTGATGGCCAATCACTGACTTTATAGACAGCACCTGCATTTTGGGTCTTTCAATAATTTTTCATGAACGTGTTCATGTATTTTACCTCGTTCTTTCCTCTAGTCGCCAACAACATGGGCGTTTCTGTGCCTATAAAACAGATTGAGATGACTGGTCAATGAGATGAATCAGAGCAACTCTACCCAATTCTGCTGTGGGCTCCCTAAGGGCAGGGACCATGTCTTAGTCAATTCTGTGTCCCCACCTCCTGGCAGGATGCTCACATCATAGGAGGTACTCATCAAATGTTTGCTGAGGAAGTGATCGCAGGTTAAGTCTGTCCCGAAAGGATGCCTGAAAAGACTTCTGGGGACGTCCTAATTCCACCCGTTAAAGAACCATCTCCTTGAACGCTTTCATCCTGAAAAGGTTTTGGTTTTGCTGTTGTTGTCTTAAATACAACCTTATTGCATATGCAGAGGAGGAAGGAGAAGTAAGTGTAACTTGAGGCTAACATCCTTGGAGTAGCCTTTAGAGAAAAAAATTTAGGGAGCCATGAGGCGTTAAGTGGCAGAAAGTGGGTGGGGAGGGAGGGCAGGGTGTGGGCATCTCGGGGGGCTCATGATTGAAACTGGGGAGGGAGATCCTGCGAGGGAGAGGGGTTGGGAGCAGAG
Source organism: Neophocaena asiaeorientalis asiaeorientalis (assembly GCF_003031525.2). NCBI lineage: Eukaryota > Metazoa > Chordata > Mammalia > Artiodactyla > Phocoenidae > Neophocaena > Neophocaena asiaeorientalis. The sequence goes on along the minus strand of NW_020172768.1, from coordinate 5,204,258 downwards.
TGAGAGCTGGATTTCTCTGGGCATCACACAAAGCAACGCCAATTTTCGAGGTGTCATGCACAGGTCATACACACGAGCAGAGCTTTAAGGAATGAAATTTCCTTTTTTAAAGTGGAAACTTGAAAGGCTTTGAAAAGAGACTAGTTTTCTCTTTCGGATGCTGCCTGGAAGTGTTGCCGCGAAGAGAGCCTGCCGTCTGTGAGAGATGAATGGGAAGAGCTCAAGGTCAGGGCCACACAGGAGGAAGCCTTTTTCCACATCCTTAAGGAGCCAGAGCACAGCCCGTGTAGGGGGCTCGTGAAGCTGCAGCCCAGGCACAGGTGGGAAATGCAGCAGGTGGACATGGGTGTGGTTTGTGGCACTTATAAGGGTCCTCACACAATCTGATCAGCGTCTGACGTGTATGGGATGGGCAGTCATACTCGGAATTAATTTGCTCAGAATGGCTCCTGAGTTTACAACTTGTTAATATTTATGATGAAGTATTTAGAACTATCTGTGGCTTTTTAGACCTTAAGGTCCAAGGTTGAGAACAGCCAGACTGAGCAGCTCAAAGCGTCCCCATGTGGCCGAGAACCTGTGAGCCCCCGGGGGGAAAAAGGGCCCCCCCGCTCCTGAGCCCGCAACATCTCAAAGAGAAGCGTGCCTGGCCGCCTATCTGATAAACTCTCTGCATTGCTTTCCGCTGTCATTGGAATAAAAGCCACGCTCACAGCCCTGTCTCCCGGTCAGGCAGGTCTGAACTCTACTTGCCCCGCCCCCAGGGCTGCAGTCTCCTGGCCTTTCCTCCCAGTATCTTCCACTGCAGGCCTTTCAGAATCACTCAGTGCCACCACCGCACCTGGCAGCCCATCCCTCCTCACGTGCCCGTCCCAGCCCCACCGTTCTCCACCTCAGGCCCCTGCGTATTTCCTCCACAGCCCTTCTTGCAAACTCTCATCCTCTCATTCGTTTGGGACTTTCTCTGTCTCGCTCCATGATCCCCACCAGATGGGAAATTCCAGGGTGGGCAGAGACATATCGGTCTCCATTGCTGCTGAATCCACAGTGCCTGTTCCTGCCTCTGGTGCCTAGAAGGTACTCCGTGAACATTGACTGAGGGATGTATGGGAAGATTGGGGCAATGAAATCAGAGATCCTTTGGATGTGTGCAGAGTTGCTGTCATGTTTTCTGATGAGTAGTTTTTAACCTTTAACGGATGAGATGACGTTGGGATGCCGAGCACACCTCCGCCGAGCCTGGAGGGAAAGGTCAGGATGAACCAGGGTCCAGGTTCTCCTGCTACCGTGGACCCACTGGGATCCTGGGCCGCTCGTGAAGAGCAGCTACCCCACGGGATTCTCTCCTTATATATGAAAAGGCCACAAGGACCCCTGAAGGTGGGGGTGTGTCCACTGGGCAGAGTTCTCGTCTGGCGCTCACCCTGGAAAGGAGGAAGGTGAGGGCTGCACCCAGGCCGGTTCCGATGGGAACGACAGGCAGGTAAACAGCCAGGTTTCTACCCATCAGGTGCATCTGGATTCAGCAAACACCCCTCCCCTCCTTCCCATCTGTCTCCATGGACCAGATCCAGCTGGACTTTTCCTCTGTGAGCAGACAGATGGTGGGCGAATTCCTCAATAACCGTGGCTGATGGCTTCCTCAGGTTAGGAGAGAAAATGGTCACTGCTGAGAAGGGTCAAATCACACAGGGCTGACTGTAGTCTCTTCCATGAGCATGGTTAAATTTTTTTATTTTCAAATTTTTTTAGTTTTACTATTTAAAAAAATCTTTTATTGGAATATAGTTGATTTACAATGTTGTGTTCGTTTTGGGTGTACAGCAAACTGAATCAGTTATACATATACATGTAGCCACTCTTTTTTAGATTGTCTCCCCATGTAGTTCATTACAGAGTATTGAGCAGAGTTCCCTGTGCTCTACAGTAGGTCCTTATTAGTTATGTATTTTATATATAGTAGTGTGTATATATCGAAAGATGCTCAACATCGTGAATTATTAGAGAAACGCAAGTCAAAACTACAATGATGTATCATCTCACAGGAGTCAGAATGGCCATCATCAAAAAATCTACCAGACTTCCCTGGTGGTACAGTGGTTAAGGATCCACCTGCCAATGCAGGGGACATGGGTTCAAGCCCTGGTCCAGGAAGACCCCACATGCCACGGAGCACCTAAACCCCTGTGCCACAACTACTGAGCCTGTGCTCTAGAGCCCGTGAGCCACAACTACTGAGTCCACTTGCCACAACTACTGAAGCCCGCGTGCCTAGAGCCCGTGCTCCACAACAAGAGAAGCCACCACAATGAGAAGCCCGCACACCGCAACGAAGAGCAGCCCCCGCTCACCACAACTAGAGAAAGCCTGCACAGCAACGAAGACCCAATGCAGCCCAAAA
>NW_020172768.1:5178164-5201637 GCF_003031525.2 Neophocaena asiaeorientalis asiaeorientalis | reverse complement strand
GTACAACCAAAAAAAAAAAAAAAAAAAAATACCAACAAGTGGCCTAGTAGTTAGGATTCCAGACTTTCACTGCTGTGGCCCCAGGTTCCATCCCTAGTTGGGAAACTGAGATCCTGCAAGCCACGCAGCTTGGTGGCCAAAAAAAAAAAAAGGGAAAAGACAATAAGTGCTGGAGAGGGTGTGGAGAAAAGGGAACCCTCCTACACTGTTGGTGGGAATGTAACTTGGTAAAGCCACTATGGAGAACAGTATGGAGTTTCCTTAAAAAAACTAAATATAGAACTAGCATATGATCCGTGAGCATGGTTATTTAAGAGGCGATTTGGAATGCGACCATGACATTCGGTGTGTGCACACAAAGGGCTCCTTAATGCATGCACTTATCAACCACGTTCTTACTACCAGCAGCCTCACGTCCTCAGCCCTGGATTTCTCCACTTACACTGTTGCCACGGGATAGAAGAATGATGCTCAAAGTACCATGTGCCCACATTCTCATTAATTCCTCCCCTGTGATTTAGGGTGTTTGCCTTCACTAAGAGAGTCGAGGTTATTTTAGTAGCAGTTTCTGAGTAAATGTAAATAGTTCCTTAGAGAAAAAGTCTAAAATATTTCTGTTTCTGAAACTCCTTCCTAGACATTTATCCGCCGTACAGAAGTCAGCACGCTTTACAGCTGCACCTAAGGGTCCAAAGGGATGCCCAGGGCACGCATCTCACCCTGCTTCTCTGACTGGCACAAGCGAAGACTGGACCTTCTGGGCAAGGTCAGTTTTCTGAGGAAAAGGTTCAGATTTTTGCGTTTTCCTAGAAACCTGTGTGTAGTTCTCCTTCCTCAAATTGTGATTCAGGCTTGAGTGGCAAATGTGTCTATTGAGGGGACATTGGTTGCCCCCTGACTTGGAGTTTCCCTTCTGATACTGAACAGTCTTTGCGGTACGATCCCCAGCAAAGAGGCATCCCTGCAGGCGAACAGCCAGCCGTTCCCAGAACTTCCTGGCCTTTGTGCGTGTTTTGTATTCCACATCACCACCGTGAAGGCCATCTCACCCTCAGTATTACCAGGTGCTTTTGCCCAAGGCTAATTTACCTGCTATGGCCTTGGTCACATGCACTGATCTGCTTTTGCTTACATATGGACTGAATGGTTGTGTCCCCTCCAGATTCACATGTTGCAATCCTGACCCCTAAGGTGATGGTACAAGGAAGTGGGGTCTTTGTAGCTGACTAGGTGATGAGGGTGGAGCCCTCACAAATGGCATCTGTGCCCTTGTAAAAGAGACCCTGGAGAGCTCCCTCACCCCTTCCACTGTGAGAAGATACAGTGAGAAGACAGCAGTGTATGAACCGGGAAGCAGGCTCTCATCAGACACCAAATCTGCCGGAACTTTGATCTTGGACTTCCCAGCCTACCAAACTGTGAGAAATAAATGTTTGTTGTGTAAGCCACCCAGTCTGTGGTATTTTTGTCATAGCAGCTGGACCAGCCTAAGCCATGCCTGGGCACATGGGTGGGCCACAGAGCCAGACAAGGAAGATGCTCCCACACATCAGTGCTGCATTTCCTCCACAACTGAAAATACCGCGTCCCATCCTAAATCAAAGCCCTGGAGAGCTGTTTTATCCTTTCAGAATGGTTTAAGTGAGGGACGTTTCCTTAACCTATTTCGTAGATCTGAACTGTTCAATTCCCATCGGGTGGACTGAGCAGAAGGGAAGCCAATTGTAAATCCTCTAATGATAATCTTGGCAGAGAGATTGGCCTTCACTTGAAAATGCTTGAAGTCCTGTGCCCATGACACACCGCAGCCTCCTCTGCCCCTCCCCCATTCTTCAGTAAAATCAATCCTTTTGCTAATTAATGTGATGAATGCAGACACCAGTGCAGGGGCTTGCTGCACTGGGTGCTTTTAGACACTCATTATTATTATTAGTGTTTTAACATCAGTCTCTAGGTCCATCCACCTCACTACAAATAAGTCAATTTCGTTTCTTTTTATGGCTGAGTAATATTCCATTGTATATATGTGCCACATCTGCTTTATCCATTCATCTGTCGATGGACACTTAGGCTGCTTCCATGTCCTGGCTATTGTAAATACAGCTGCAATGAACATTGTGGTACATGACTCTTTTTGAATTATGGTTTTCTCAGGGTATATGACCAGTAGTGGGATTGCTGGGTCGTATGGTAGTTCTATTTGTAGTTTTTTAAGGAACCTCCATACAGTTCTCCATAGTGGCTGTGTCAATTTACATTCCCACCAACAGTGCAAGAGGGTTCCCTTTTCTCCACACCCTCTCCAGCATTTATTGTTTCTAGATTTTTGATGATGGCCATTCTGACTGGTGTGAGATGATACCTCACTGTAGTTTTGATCTGCATTTCTCTAATGATTAGTGATGTTGAGCATCCTTTCATGTGTTTGTTGGCAATCTGTATATCTTCTTTGGAGAAATGTCTATTTAGGTCCTCTGCCCATTTTTGGCTTGGCTTCTTTGTTTTTTTGATATTGAACTGCATGAGCTGCTTGTATATTTTGGAGATTAATCCTCTGTCAGTTGCTTTGTTTGAAAATATTTTCTCCCATTCTGAGGGTGGTCTTTTGGTGTTGTTTATGGTTTCCTTTGCTTTGCAAAAGCTTTTAAGATTCATTAGGTCCCATTTGTTTATTTTTGTTTTTATTTCCATTTCTCTAGGAGGTGGGTCAGAAAGGATCTTGCTGTGATTTATGTCATAGAGTGTTCTGCCTGTGTTTTCCTCTAAGAGTTTTATAGTGTCTGGCCTTACATTTAGGTCTTTAATCCATTTTGAGTTTATTTTTGAGACACTCATTATTTAGGTAGTGTAGATTCTGAATATTTATTATTATTATTATTATTTTTTTTTGGTTCATATGGCATGCAGGATCTTAGTTCCCCAACCAGGGATAGATAGAACCTACACCCCCTGCAGTGGAAGCGTGAAGTCTTAACCACTGGACAACCAAGGAAGTCCCAGATTCTGAATATTTAACATGAAAGAGTGTGTGAGAATGATCTGGGGGAGGGAATGAATGTGCAGGAGAAACACATCGCTCACATCCTCTGGGTGATGGTACCCTCATCCTGCCCTTGGCCTGAGGCTGAGCCCTGACCCCTGGTCCAGCTCTCTACCTCCAGTTTCCTTACCCAGAATCCACCTCCACTCTAGTTTAGATATTGATACTGTGTTTTTAGACTGGTGAAAACAAGAAGGACAAGTTTGCTTAAACTGGCAGTGAATTCGAATGGGAAACCAACGGCCATCTACTTAAAACGAGAAAAAGTTCTGTTAAGATCAAATCCACTTTATTGGATGATTTTTTTTTAGCGGTGTAATGGTGTTCTTTTTAATAAGAAGACTGACGAATCCTACACTGGGCAGAAGGGATTTGACACAGGAGTTTAAGAGGATGTCATTAGCAAAAACCAAGTTGAGCAGGATAAGTGGCTTCTTCCCCAAAGCAATGACTACCCATCTAATCTCTTTTCACAGCTCATTAACTCTCTCAGGATCAGAAAAGAGGTGTTTCCCAATTATCCTGCCACAGGAGAACATTGCTAGGGGCTGGAAGCTGACAGTCCACAGCAGGGCACAGGGGGCCGGAAGAGGTGGGCGTCCTTACCTCTGCAGCCGAGCTCAGGAGCTGCCCTGGGGGCGGTGTTATGTAGGATGATGGCACATCTGTGTTTGTTTGGGAGACTCTGTTGGACCCAGAGGCCCTGCCTCCTCTGATTACCTGTGGCCTTGAGCAAACGAACTAACCTTGCTGAACCTCAGTTATCTCTTTGGTAGCAAGGGGTTCCCAAGAGCTTCTCTGCAGTGTTTTGAGAAATCAGTGCCATCTTCCGGGCAAGGGCCTAACCCATCGCCGGGCACGTAGTAGGTGCACAGTAAATGGTGTTTGCGCAGAGATGTGTTCAGGGCATATTCTTAGACAACAACAGGCAACTTTTGGTGTGTGGGGGGGTTCGTTTTAGTTTCTGGCAACTTCCGTACAAAAACTTCGAGTTTCTGTGGCTCTCAGCTCGCGGGAGACACAGGGCTGAGGCATGCTGGAAGGCAGGCGTGGGACCAGCATGTCGCAGAAGGTGCCGGCTGTTACCGATCACAAGCAGGAGGGCTCCCCCAGACGGACAAGGGCTCCTTCCCCTCCGTCAAGGCCAGCTGCTCCGGCCAGGGCCTCAAGCAGCATGAGGAAATGACAGAAAGTGCACAGCACTGCACAGCAAGGGTGGCACCTGGAGGGGAGAGTCACGGGCAAAACCCATTCAACCTGGCCCAGGACCAGGGGCCTTTGGGCAAGGCTGTGGAGACCTAGCAGGGTGTCAGACTGATGGCGAGAGGATGACTAGGGGGGACTTACCTTCTTCTGAGCTCCTGGGGGCTCTCCCTTACAGGGAACGGCTCCAGATAGGAAGGACATGGAAGCTGAGGCAGGAAGTTAGCTCCCAAGGCTTTTAGGGTCTGACCCATGAGAACATTCTTTGGGATTTAGGAGATGCTGAGGCCTGTGGGAAGCCCCCCCTTACAGCCTGGCTCACCTCTCTGTGGCCCATCAGAGGCGATGGGTGATCTCAGAGCCGTGCAGCTAAGGGCTAGGACCCACAGGTGGCTTGTGGGCCGATGCAATGTTTTTAAAGTGATCTCCACTGAGGTTCTGACCTTCGTCAGGCTTTACATTGAGTGAGCCCATGTTTATACAAGAACTTCCGGAAAATGATTTGAAGAATGTTTCAAAACTTTAGTTAGATCAATTGGTCATCAAGAAAGGCTTGCCTTGGGATAAAAAGGGCAGTCGTCTTGCGTTTGAATTTTCTTGAGACAAAGCAGCTAACGTGTACACTGGGCTTACTACCTGCTTCATCCCAGTAGAGTGAGCTCTGGCCCATCAGAGGGCTTTGGGATAGGGTTGTGCTCTTCTCTTCCTCTTCTGTGGCCTCCACAGTGTCTGTAGTTGGCTGACGGACGTGCTGTGGCCCAGGTTCCTCGAAGCTACTGCCGAGCTAGGGAACAGGAGGATGGCTCGTGTGGCCACCTGGGGATGCTAAGGAGGCAGGTGTGAAACAGGCCCAGGACCCAGTCCAGCTGCAAGGCTAGCTTCTCCCATGGTTTCCCCATCCTTGCTTAGCTGCCTCACCGAGGGCTCTAAGCCTGCAGGCACTGATCGGTTTTGACAAAAGCAGCATTTAGATCTGCTGGGGGTGGGAGGGGCGAGGAAACAGTCCTGAAGTGCAAGCCTTGGACCTGGCGGGCCTGAGCTGAGGCCCTCCGGTCTGGCAGTTCCAGCTGTAGCTCCTCCAGCCCCAGGGCATCCGCTCTTCGTTACAGGCTCCCTGCCTTAGATTCCTGATTGTGAGCAGTGCCCCACTGGGGTGCGCCAGCCTGCCTGTTCCCTTTCCCCCAGAGGGCAGCATTCCAGCTCATTCCCCGTTCCCTCCAAGCCCTGCTTCACCCAGAAGGATGCCAGGAGCCAGGACTCAGCACCACGCCTCTGTCGGGTGCCCACTGCTCACTGATTTCCGGCGCCCACCTGTCCAGGTCCAGCCCCCGGGGCCCAAGCACCAGGGTGCCCCTCCCCCCAAGTGTGGATGCCTGCGTCTCTTCTCTGCAGCCCCAGGACCTGGAAAACCCAGCCCCAGGGGAACTGGGCCTGAGATCCAAACCCAGTCCCCTTGCTTCTGCCTCAGCTACCTGCTCGCAGTCCTAGGGAAGCCATTCGTGTCTGGGGCAGGAAGGTGCTTCCATTTTCAAAGGCCAGCCGAGCGCTGTGCAGTGGTGGTGAGGCCTCCCTAGTTCTGTGGCCAGAACATCTGACAGCTCTCTCCAGGTCTAGGTCAGCTAATGAGAAACCTGTCGGCCTCCGCCCATGCGAGACGTGCCCCATCGCTGTGACAGCTGCACCGTCTGTCCATCCTCTTCCTGCGCCTCTAGACCGGAAAGGAAAACCTTCTGCCATTGTCATTTTTTTTGTTGTTGTTGCCACATGGCTTGTGGGATCTCACTTCCCTGACCAGGGATTGAACCCGGGCCCTTGGCAGCGAAAGTGTCAAGTCCTAACCAATGGACTGCCAGGGAAGTCCCATGCCACTGTCCACTCAACTCTCTCTTAACGTTCACCCCCTCCCTGATTCTCCGTGTCTGCAAGGTGAGGGTGACGCCACCCCCCTCCCCTGGCCATCATCTCTGCTCTCCAGGCCTAGCCGCCGTGTTAGACTCCTGCCTGCCGGAGGGAGGCCCAGGGCCCAGGCCTAGGTGCCAGCTGAGGGTGGCCAGCCTGGGTTCAAAGGTGACGCCGCCTCTGCGGGCACCTCTCCCGTTGCTTCACGTCCATACATCGCCTGGTAACAGAGACTGAAGTCGGCGATCTCAGCGAAAATTGCTGCTGCTGCTGCTTTTAAAATTCGAGTTGCCCGCCTTTCTCTGTGTTTCTTCCCTCCCCCTCCCTGTTTCACACCGACTGGCTCATCCTGTCCTCTGACCTCAGCATTCTCCCTGGATCGCACCGTGGGATTTCTGAGATTGTGAGTTAAACCACAGTGAAGCTCAGAAGTACTTTGAGATTCTTGGGCCGACAGTCCCAGCAAAGATCCAGCTGCTGGGGTCCTCTCTTTGGTGGGAGGTGCAGGCACGGTGTGGCTGGGAAGGCCAGGGAGTGACCGACGGTGAGGCTGCACGTGCCCGAGGTGCTCTGCAGCCCAGGGCCCCGACTAAATGTTACCCAAAGGAAAGCAGTGATCTGTAGGCTACGTTAGACACGCAGAACACAACAGGGGAAAACACACACTTCACAGGTAATGCAGGGATCGTCCAGCAAGGGCCTTGCACTCTGTAGCGCACTAAGTGGTCACTGGTCACAGATTTGCAAGGAACTGCTGCAAGACGTGGATCAACCTTAACCCCGAAGTCTGTGAGCTCCCCCGAGGGCCGGGGGTTTGAGCTTCCGGGCAGGCAGAATCTCCCCGCCCTGAATCCACAAGCCCCAGGGTGATCAGAATGAGGGGAAGGGGGTGACAGCCCTCTCTAGGTGTCATCCCAGGAGGGGTTCTGCCAGTGGGTGTGTGAAACCCAAAGAGAAAGGTGATCCGGGCCAGTTGGCAGAGAGAGGGGTGTGAGGACAGAGGCCACCTGTGTGTTTCACTGTGGGGCAACCCCTCCTGGCCTGGCCCTTAGCCAGTGTGACAGAGGCCAGGGGAGAAGAAGCAGCACTGCCACGGGGACCCAGGCAAGAGCTGGGAGGTGCCAGGACTGGGTTACTGCTCCTCCCCACAGAGCCTAATGGCTCCTGGCTGACCCCCAGCACACTCGGCTGGTTCACCCTCCACCCCCAGCCTTGCAGCATCTGTGCTCACGAGCCCGTGAGGGGAGGTCGCGGGGAGAGTACCGTCCTCACACCAAGCCCCTGGTCTCCCGGGACCCACTCGGACCCTCAGGCTCTTCCTCTCCGTCCTGCTCAGCCTCTGCGTCCAGCTCTGCTCCAGCACAACCTGCTGGCAGTGGGGGACTGGGGAGGAACTGCAGGAGCCGGCCTTCCCGCTTCATTTCTGCCAGCTCCTTGGCACAGCAGCTGGGCGTGTTTGTTTCATAGGTGTCGTGGAAGGTGTTGTAGTCCACCTCATAGAAGCCCTTTTCCAGGGTGAGGACTGGAGTGAATCGGTGGCCCCAGAGCACCTCCGTATCCATGTAGGAGCTCCGTGCTTGGCAAGTCATGCCTGGGTGAACAGAAGGCACGTGTGTTAGGAGTGGCCACAGCTATCCATCCATCATCCACCTATCTATCCATCCATCTATTCACCTATCCATCCAATCACCCACCAATCAGTCATCCATCCATCCATCATCCATCCATCCAACCACCCTATCATCCATCCATCCCTCCATCCATCCATCCATCCATCTATTCACCTATCCATCCAATCACCCACCAATCAGTCATCCATCCATCCATCATCCATCCATCCAACCACCCTATCATCCATCCATCCCTCCATCCATCCATCCATCCATCTATTCACCTATCCATCCAATCACCCACCAATCAGTCATCCATCCATCCACCCACCCTATCATCCATCCATCCATCCATCCACCCTGTTATCCATCCCTCCATCCATCCAATCATTCATCAGGCACTTGTTGAACATCTTCTTTGTGCTAAGCATGATGCAGATAGAACGCTGAATAAGACACGGTCCTTGCCCCGAAGGAGCTCGAGGGGTGATGGAGGCAGAAAATTAGAAATTAACAATGCAAGATTTTGGAGTTGGTTCCTAGAGATTGGAGTGGATAATTCAGAAATGGACGTCGTTCCTGAAAATGAGTTAAGTTCTAGAAGAGTGAGACAAGAAAAGAGACAGGAAAAGGGTTTGAACAAAGATAAATTCAGCATGGCTGAACCCAGAGAAACTGACAGGCACTTAGAACACCCAGGGGTTGTTTTGGGTGGATACACATGGGCAGAAGCCTACGTGTGCGTACAAATACACACACACACACACACACACACACACACAAACTCACAGCATGGCTCCTTGATTGGACCATGCTCCAACGTCTCCATTCCCTGTCCGCTCAGCCCCGGCATGCCTGTGTTATTTTTAGGTGCTGCTTTCTCTCCAGAGAGGGCAGCTTTGTTTATGGATGAGGACGCCTTTGAGCTCAGGGTCATGGGGAAGCAGCTCTCTGATATTTAATCTTTCGGCCAAGGAAGGTCCTAGCTTGTGCTCTTCAGGGACTGAAGGAGACACCAGTTCCAGCCCCCCAGTTTGGACGTTCTCTGGCGGGAGTCTCAAACACACCAGACCCAGGGCAGAGGCTACTCCCACTCGGCGCTCCGGTGCTGGGCAACTCCAGTGCCCCACATGCTGCGGCTCGCAGCCTGTTCTCTGCTCTCAGGGTGCTGCCTGCACCAGGCCTCTCCCCTCGGTCCTTGGATAAGCCCCCCAGCTCAGCAGAGGTGCACAGACCCAAGCAGGGCACTGACCAGCCTAGACACGGGCCAGGTGTCTCTGGGGCCTCAGGGAAAACAGCAGGACAGGACCTCCACGGAAGCTTTGGGCCAACCCTCTTGGGGTCTTCCTGCCCTTCTTCTGTCCCATCGCTTGGGAGGGGGCTGCCCCATGGCTGGAAACCTACTTGTGTATCTGGCATCCATGTTCCAATGCACTTGGAAAGGACAGAAACCGCTCTGGGTGGCAGGCACTGTGCTTCCCACATGCTACTCCATTTCATCACTTAACCCCAGTGAGCCTGTGAAGTTTATCAGCCTCATCTTGCTAACGGGTTGAGCGATCTGCCCAGACTCACAGGCAGGCTGCACAGAGCCGTGCTGGTCAAACCTCGGCCTGAATCACAGCCCGCCCTTGGCTCCATAGGCGTGGCAACCAAGCTCTTAGAGATGCTGAGATCAGAGCCAGTGTGGGTGGGTGGTCTCCTTCTCTTGTCTCCCTGCAGAACCAGGGCTACCCAGGTCATGCGGGCAGAGGAGATCAGCCAGATGGGGCAGGCCTGACTTTGAGGCATCGTGAGGGAGAGGCCAGCAGGTGGCAGTGAGGGCGGGGCTGGGGCATGAGGGGCCGTGCTTAGGCACTGCTTTCCTGTTTGTCCCTGCGTCTCTGACCTGACCCCTCCTTTGTGGCCTCCAAGTGGAGCTCTTTTCCCAGAATCTCAGCCCACGTTCTGATCCGAGCCCGGCACCAAGGTCAGGGTGACCCGCAAGCCCCTGGCCCTGTGGGAGGAGGCTCCCTGCATGCCAGCTGTCCTGGCCCCTAGGGCTCCCTCGGCTGCCACCATATGCCGCGTGGCTAGCCTCGGCCCCCCGGCAGATGGCCAAGAAGCCCCCTCCGTCCAGGCCTCTGGAGCCTGTTCGCACCCCAGCCGGTTCCACTGGCTCCGATCGGGAGGGTTTGTGGCTGCCCGGTCCGAGTCTCCCACCCAGCTTCTCAGGAGGCCAGGAAGCCTTGTTTGGCCATCTTTGTGCCGGACCCCCAACGTTTTGGGGGAGAGTGTGGTGTGGCAGACAAGCTGTAGTCACAGACCTGAGCATGAACCCTTCCTGTCTGCAGAAAGCTGCTACCACATCTTTAACAGGAGCTTAAAGCCAGCCCTCCAGTGTTGTTTTCAGATTAGAAAAATATGTATATTCCGAGCTCAGGTGAGATTTCTGCAAGCCATCCTTAGGGTCAGACCTGTGGCTCAGACTCCTTCGTGAGTGAAGAGAAGGGGGGCAGGAGAAGGGGAGGAAGCAGAGGTGGGTGCAAGGTTAACGGGGGCTCCTCAGCCCAGGGAATACAGCGGGGACACGGGGTCCCCCAGGCCTTGGACTTCCCGAGCCCCGCACGGAGCTTGGCCTTGGGAAGCGCTCGGCTGCCCGTGAGTCAGTTGCTGGGCAGGGAGGGGCTGTCCGGACACGTGTGGGTGTGATGCATTGTTTTCTGCACACCTCGTGTTCATGGAGCCCTTTCCACAGGGAAGATGAGGGGCAGCCTGCTCCACAGGCGCCCACAGGGGCCCATAGGTGTCTCTCCCAAAAGAGGATTCTGTGACTTTGGGAACCTTGGGTTTGGGAAATGCCGCACCCTGTCCTCTCCTCAGGAGGTAATTCACACGTAAAAAGACAATGCCAAGTCCTACAGTAAGAAGCCGGTTCACCTTTGTTTAACCGGGAGTTTCCCAAAGTTATTTGCTCACAGAAGTCTCTTTGGGTGACACCACCTCCACGATAGCAGTTAGGTGTAGCCTGTTGGAAACCAATGCTGGCTTTGGGTCACCTGGCTTTGACCTGCATCCTGGCTCCATGACTTAGGAGCCCTTGCTCCTGGGCAAATAATTTGCCTGTGTCTCTGTTTCCATATCTACAACTGAAGGAAAACTATCTCACTCGCTGAGCTACTGCGAGTTTAGAGTCTAGAACGGGCCCAGACATTGGGCGGGTTCTGTACACCTTAGCTGCTCTCATCCCTCCATCTTGAGGAACGGTACCCCCCAGATCACCATGCAGGGGTCGGGCGGTTCAGCTGCCGTCTGGAGACTCCACCTTCTGGAGTCCTGGCAGTGGCCCGAGGGGAGGGGCCGAGGAGGAGAAAGCAGCTCACCTGTTGCCTCCACCATCCCTTCCAGGATGACCACGATTTCAAACTCCTCCTGATTCAGCTGGGCCCGCGACATCTCCCAGAAAGGGCTCTTCTCGTTGATCTCGTGAGAGATGATGAGCGGGGACACCAGGAAGAGGCGGTCGTCCCCCGTGTCGAAGCCCACGTTGATGTCGGTCTGGTTCAGCGGGATGAACTCCCCCTCCTTGGTCTGCCGGGACTTGATGAGCTTGGCGCGGATGGAGGCCTCCACGATGTGCGAGTTGCGAAGGTCGCCCACCCTGAACATGAGGCAGAGCTTCTCGTCCCGCAGGGAGATGACGGCGTTGCTGGAGAACATGAGGGTCTCGGCTCTCTTCTTGGGCTGGCTGATCTTGACGAACATGCACCCCACCATGAAGGCGTTGACGATGGAGCCGAGGATGGCCTGGACCAGAAGGAGGATGATGCCCTCCGGACACTTCTCCGTGATCACCCGGAAGCCGTACCCGATGGTGGTCTCGGTCTCGATGGAGAACAGGAAGGCAGACACGAAGCCACTGAGGTTTTCGACACAGGGGATCCACTCCCGGTCCCCGATGTGGTCCAGGTCACCCCGGATGTAAGCAATGAGCCACCAGATGAACCCGAAGAACAGCCACGTGACGGTGTAGACCATGGTGAAGACGAGCAGGTTGAAGCGCCACTTGAGGTCCACCAGGGTGGTGAAGAGGTCGCTCAGGTAGCGGTAGGTCTCCTGGACGTTGCCGTGGTGGACGTTGCACTTGCCACTCTTCTCCATGTAGCGCTGCCGGGGCTTCTTGCCCTCCGCCAGCAGGCGCGTGCGGTCGGTGGCAATGGGGATATAATCGCGGGCCTGCTTGGGAACCTTCTTAGAGTCCCTGGGAGTGACCCCAATCTCCATATCCTGGTTCATGGCATTCCTAGAATCGCCAGCCATAGCTGGGGTATGCTGAATTAAAGAAGACATCATCAGAAGGCCAATAGGCACAAGAAAAGATGCTCGACATCAGTTAATTATTGGAGAAATGCAAATCAAACTATGAGGTACCACCTCACAGCAGTCAGAATGGCCATCATTAAAAAGTCTACAAATAACAAATGCTGGAGAGGGTGTGGAGGAAAGGGAACCCTCCTACACTGTTGGTGGGAATGTAAGTTGGTGCAGCCACTGTGGAGAACAGTGTGGAGGTTCCTCAGAAAACTAAAAATAGAGCTACCATATGATCCAGCAATCCCACTACTGGGCATATATCTGCAGAAAACTCTAATTCGAAAAGATACGTGCACTCCCAATGTTCATAGCAGCACTATTTACAATAGCCAGGACATGGAAGCAACCTAAATGTCCGTCAACAGATGAATGAATAAAGAAGATGTGGTATATATATACAATGGAATATTACTCAGCCATCAAAAAGAGCAAAATAATGTCATTTGCAGCAACATGGTTGGACCTAGAGATTAACTTACTAAGGGGAGTAAGTCAAGAGAAAGACAAATACCATATGGTATCACTTGTATGTGGAATCTAAAATACGATACAAATGAACATATCTGCCAAACAAAAACAGACTCAAAATATAGAGAACAGATTTGTGGTTGCCAACGGGGAGCAGGGGCTGGGGGGAGGGAAGGAATGGGAATTTGGGGTTAATAGATGCAAACTATCATATACAGAATGGATAAAGAACAAGGTGCTACTGTATAGCACAGGGAGCTATCTTCAATATCCTGTGATAAACCATAATGGAAAAGAGTATGAAAAAGAATAGATATATGTATAACTGAGTTACTTTGATGTACAGAAGAAATTAACACAACATTGTAAATCAACTATATGTCAATAAAAAAAAAAAAAACATCATCAGTGAGGTGGACCATTCTGATTCAGAGACCCTGAACTTCAAGTTCACTCTGCCTTTGTGCCCTCAAAGGCCTCTCCTCTAGTGTACAATGGACCAATAGATGTGGACCAGCAGCAGCCTGGGAGATGCTCAGGGCGGGGACCATGTTCTCTTATATTATTCACTTATATCCCTGGTGCCTAGTACAGGTTCTAGCATATAATGGAAGCTCAATAGTTGTTTGTTGAATGAATAAATGAACACATTCCAGGTGCAAACTCCACATTTAGTGTCTAAAGGGTTTAAAGAAATCTGGGAGCAATTTAAAAACTAGTAATTGCAACACTTTATTAAATGGCTACCGTATTCCATGCCTGATACGTGGACAGTCACTTGTTATCGCCACAACAACCGGTGGGAGGGAGAGCTTGAGATCTCCGTTATAGAAAGACTGCACTATTTGCTCAGGCATCAGGCTTATTTCCAACAGTCTCTCTCCCTCCTATAGAATGTAAGCCCCCCACCCCCCGGCTCAATTTGGGGTCTGTTTTGTTCCCTGATACACCCCAAGTACCCACAGCAGAGCCTCGCACATACTTTGTACTCAAAAATTACTCTTGAATAAATGGATGAATTAATAAGAAATGAGTCCCAAAGAGGATAAGTGACATCCAGGTGGAAGAGCTGATATCTGGGTTCTGGCTGGTCAGGCCCAAAGTCTATGCTGTTTCCTTTATCCCTCCCTGTCTTCCGTCTTTTCACCTGAGATCTTAGCAGCAGACAGAAAGGAAAAGGCAACACGTGTCTGATTCACCTTGCGCTCACTCCTACCGTCTGAGCCGAAGGTCTGTGGCCGTTTGAACCTTTACGAATATGAAAAATTGCTGTGTAGACCCACCATTAAAAATTCGGATACAGTAATTCCCTGCCCTCTAAGAAATTGAGATGGGCGGGATGTTAATGCCCCAAGGTTTTCAAAAGGGCTAGAAGATATTTTTGGAGTATATGCTGCCCTTTAAACACCCAGAATCCTGTAGTATTCAGTCTACCGTGTTTCTGATATTGTGCCCACAGTCATTTAAAATGCTCCCAAGACCCTGATGAAGCTGGGCAGGACCGTGAGATCGCAACAGCAATAGCTTCAGTGTCTGCCCAGGCACCTCGCTAAGACACTAATATCATATGGGCTCATTTACTCCTCACAACAGAGCTCTTACTCCAGTACTGTTATCATCACTCCATTTTCAGACGAGGAAAATGAAGCTCGGGTGGTGAGTGGCTGACTTAGGTTTGGGATCTAGGTCTGTCTGGCTCCAGCCCAGGGGGTTCACAGCCCCCAACACCCAGTGGCCTGCAGACCTTGAGGTTCCAAGGAGCAGACTGAGACTGATGAGCTGCTCCTTCCAGAAGGTTCTAGGAGCTTCTGATCCTGGGGATCCTATCATTCAGCCCTTCTTCATCTTTACAAGCAAGTTCTTGACTTCACAGTTACGTCCCTGCCCAGGAAACTGTGTCCCTGATAGCACAACCTACAGGAATGTTCTATAAACCACGAGCCAACTGCCTGATTGACTGAGTGAGGGAGAGCTCACCCATCACAGAGAGGCAGACCTTTCCTCTGCTGCCTGAGTGGCTGCAGCAATTCCAGGGTAACCTTTAAAATATCATGTGGAAGGGTCGTAGGAAGTGCTGTGCGTCTCAGACGTCCACCGGCCATTTCCCGTTCTGCAGAGGCCACCTGCTCCTCGTCTGCCTCGCGTGGTAGTTGCAAAGATAACTGGAGCTAGGAGGGCATGCTTGCTGCTGCCTTGCAGAATCCCAAGCACGATTTTGCTCTGCCCCTTAGCCAGGAGACCGTGTACTGAACACTCGACCAGAGAGTGCCCAGAAATGGGGAGAAAGGCTGCCGATCCTGAGGCTCTGGGTGCTCCTGGGGACCCCAGCTGCCGGAACGCAGGTGGGGGTCCGTGAGGAGCGCTGCCCGTGACTGGGCAGGGCAGGGTCAGCACCGGCAAGAATGAGTCACCGGCTAGGGCGCCTGGAAAACACATTAGCTGCCCTCAGCTCTTTCAGGAAAGGAGCTTTCTGATTTTCTGCTCTGCTTCCTTCTTTACTTTTCAGCATACGTTCTTGCAGGAGAAGGCCTTGTTCTGTGATGGAAACAGAAAAAGGCTTTCCGGGACACCTCAGCCCGGATCTGAAAACGTTTTGTGTCCAGCAGACAGGAAAAGAGGTTGGCTTCTGATTTGATATTGGCACCCGTTCTCCACGCGAGCTCGAACGCTCTGCGGGAGTTATTGCTCATTCCACCCAGGGTGAGATCTGGATTCTAGCTCAGCTTCCAGCACACCTGCTCTGTGATCCAAAGTAAAAGTCTTAACTTTCTTTGCTTCAGTCGAATCTGCTATAAACCTCGGATAACATTCTCCACCCCTCCAGTCCTGGAGGCCATTACGGGGACCCAGGGAAAGAATATACGAAAATAAACGTAAGTATAAGTATAAATGTGAAGAGTTACAAACTCTCCTTGAACTGAAATTTAATGCAATTTCCCAATAACACCATTTTAAAGAAGACAGAGGCCGGGAGCATCTAAGTCAAGTATTTAAAGCTCCAGTGTGCAACCTGCAGGGCAGGTATCAGGCAGGGTCCCTTGACTACCTGGATTCCTTCTAAGGGTAAGCAAATTGCCCACCCTAGAAATCTTGGTTTCCAGCGCTGTGGCCCAACAAGTCAAAGGGTTTTCTCAGACAATGAAGATTCTTTAATCGGGTTTCCAAGATCCATTCTATTAATTTATGCATCCATCGAGCAAACACTAATTGAAGAGCTATTAATAGTTCAACTTGCATGCTAAGAGCTTGTGACAAAGCAGTAAGATGAATGCAGACCCAGGCCTTGTATAGTTTG
Organism: Neophocaena asiaeorientalis asiaeorientalis; assembly: GCF_003031525.2. Lineage (NCBI taxonomy): Eukaryota > Metazoa > Chordata > Mammalia > Artiodactyla > Phocoenidae > Neophocaena > Neophocaena asiaeorientalis. The sequence goes on along the minus strand of NW_020172768.1, from coordinate 5,185,769 downwards.
TATTCTAGCATTGCCTCTTTGAACCCAGGGGTCTGTGGAGACAGAGGCAGGGAGAAAGTGTTGGCCTGGCCGTGGCCAGCTGCGTGTGGGCACCGCTGTCTGCAGAGCCAGGAAGAGGGCCTGACTTGAGCAAATCCCATTCAGTCTCAGCAAGCCCACCTCTTCATCTTCATCTTTCATTCCCTCCCGCGTCCCTGAATGGAAAGCTGTGCCGAGACACGATGAAAGGTCTTGGGAAAGACAGAGCTTCAAGTCCAGCAAAGTGCTTGAATCTCTTTGATATAAAAACACAAGTGGAGAAAGACTCAAAAGAGGCACAGTCAGAGGCAGTTGTATTTTAGATAATGCATGAGTGAATCTGACACCCATTTAAATGCACCTCTGCATTAAGAATTCCCAAAACTCCTCTCACGCCCCAGTGAAGAAAACTCTGTGTCATGGGGGTATTTTAGAAAGTCATGGACGCAGAAGTTTGATAGAAACTGAACTTGGGGGCCAGCAGGGCTTCCTGAAGACAGCACTGGCCTGGGAATCTTGTCTCAGACTCAGTTTCCCTACTGTGAAATGGGCATAGCAGGCGCTCTTAGCAATTTCCTCCTTTCTCTCTTAGATACACTGGATCAAAGTCTGAGTTCCCTGAGATTTGGGATTCGGTGTGAGATTGGAGGAAGAGTTATGGAGGGAATATACCCAGTTCTCAGACTGAGATACTTGTCTACTGTTCTATATGAGTCTATACGGCTGTACTGCTTGTTACATATGAAAAGACTCCAACCTCGTTGATGAATAAGTTGCTCCAGTGCCCTCAAAGACCCTCAGGGTGAGCAGGAAGTATAAAAGGTCTTACCAGTAGAGTATGTACTTGGAACAGAGAGAGCACATGAGAGTAGGAAGAATTCTTTAAATCTTACCTACATCTTTTTTTTTTTTAAATTATTTATTTATTTGGCTGCATTGGGTCTTAGTTACGGCACGCACGCTTTTCGTTACAGCACTCATGCTCTTTGTTGTGGCGCTCGGGCTTCTCTCTAGTTGCCGTGTGTGGGCTCTAGAGTGCGTGGACTTAGTTGCCCAGTGGCAGGTGGGATCTTAGTTCCCCGACCAGGGATCGAACCTGTGTCCCCTGCATTGGAGGGCGAATTCTTAACCACTGGACCACCAGAGAAGTCCCGAGAATAGGAAGAATTCTGAGAGGCCCCCATGACTCCTTTCCCCATACACTCCCTGTACATCCCCGGACGTGGGGATGGGGTTCTCACTCTCGTGACTGGGTTTTGTGCTAGCCCAGTTGACTCTAAGCAAGGCAGATTGTTTGGGGGTGAGCCAGACCTAGTCAGAGAAGCCCTTAAAAAGACTGGGCTTTTCCTGAAGCAGGACACTGGAGGCATGAAAGGAATTTGACGAGACAGGTGTTTCCTTTGCTGGCTTTCAAGACAGAGGTCAGACTGAGATACTTGTCTACTGTTCTATATGAGTCTATACGGCTGTACTGCTTGTTACATATGAAAAGACTCCAACCTCGTTGATGAATAAGTTGCTCCAGTGCCCTCAAAGACCCTCAGGGTGAGCAGGAAGTATAAAAGGTCTTACCAGTAGAGTATGTACTTGGAACAGAGAGAGCACATGAGAGTAGGAAGAATTCTTTAAATCTTACCTACATTTTTTTTTTTTTAAATTATTTATTTATTTGGCTGCATTGGGTCTTAGTTACGGCACGCACGCTTTTCGTTACAGCACTCATGCTCTTTGTTGTGGCGCTCGGGCTTCTCTCTAGTTGCCGTGTGTGGGCTCTAGAGTGCGTGGACTTAGTTGCCCAGTGGCAGGTGGGATCTTAGTTCCCCGACCAGGGATCGAACCTGTGTCCCCTGCATTGGAGGGCGAATTCTTAACCACTGGACCACCAGAGAAGTCCCGAGAATAGGAAGAATTCTGAGAGGCCCCCATGACTCCTTTCCCCATACACTCCCTGTACATCCCCGGACGTGGGGATGGGGTTCTCACTCTCGTGACTGGGTTTTGTGCTAGCCCAGTTGACTCTAAGCAAGGCAGATTGTTTGGGGGTGAGCCAGACCTAGTCAGAGAAGCCCTTAAAAAGACTGGGCTTTTCCTGAAGCAGGACACTGGAGGCATGAAAGGAATTTGACGAGACAGGTGTTTCCTTTGCTGGCTTTCAAGACAGAGGAGCATTGTGGCGAGGAATGTGGGTGGCCCTCAGGAGCCAAGAGCAGCCCCTCATTGACAGCCAGCAGGGGAACGAGGACCTCAGTCCTACAGCCTCAAAGAACGAGATTTTGCCACTAGCACAGGAGCCGGAGGAGGGCCTGAGCACCAGATGCCGTGCAGCCGCTGACACCTGGGTTTTGGCCTTGTGAGACTCTGAGTGGAGAACGTGATCACGTGGTGTCTGGACTTCTGACCTTCAGAACCGTGAGCCGACCAATGGCGTTTTAAACCAGTATGTCTGTGGTCAGATGTGACGGCAGAAATAAGCAACTAAAACACGACAGAAGAGGAAACCAGGTAATGACAAGTTAGGCACCGGATTGCCCAGCTTCCTACTTTACCTTGAGCTGAGGGACTTCCAGGGAAGTGACTTCTCTGTAAGCCTCAGTTACTTTATCTGTAAAATGGGGACAATAATAGGGCCGCAAAGAGGGTTGCTGCGATGATGAAATGAAAGGTGTGTGCACAGTGCATGGCTGATGGGAGCTCTTCGAAGTGGTAGCTCTGTTATCCTCTGTCTGGGGATGGGGGTGGGAGTTGTGGGGGGCAGGAGAGCTTCAAGCATTAAGGATGAGGAAGGAGGACCACCAGGGCCCTGTGCCTGCCGCACCAGCATCGTGCCGCCGTGTGGCTTCATTTCATTCACTCCTGCGAGGAGGGCATCGTCTTCATTTTACGAAGGCAGGAGCTAGGAGAAAGCTTAAATAACACGCCCAGAGTCACACAGCGTCTGCTGGGAGCTAAGACCCAACGCAGTGTCTAGATTCCACAGCGGCTGCACCAGATTGGTGCAGAGGTCTTAGATGGCTCTGGTCTCTGTGGGGTCCTGGTGGGGAACCCCTCACTCTCTTTCCCCAGAAGCCGTGCCTGAAGAACTTTTTAAGAACCTTCACTTTAGGTTCTTTTCACACCGAGGCAGAGACGGTTCCGGTGCTCAGATCAGGGCGTTTCTCTTGCTTGGGACCTGCCTTCTCCACACAGGAGCGTGGGAAGAGGCGGAGGGGAGGCACCGGGGCTTGGGGGACAGGGGACCCCTGAGCGCAGTGGCCTGAGCATGGAATCCGGGTCACCAGCCTGGCTTTCCGTGACCAGGACCCCTCTTCTCCCAGCCACCTGTCTCGGGCCAAATACCCCCACTGGGCTTGGAAAGGGCAGCTCTGGCCTCCTTCCTGCCTTGTGGTCCCTGGACAGTTCAGAGGCCCGGGAAGAAGCTGCAGGCGCCTGGCCTCAGCCCACGGGCCGCTCACCTGGAGCCTGGTGTAGAAACAGCAGAGAGAGAGGCCAGGGCCCATGGACACGGGAGACCCAGGGGCTGGCCCAGCATGGGTGGGACTGGCCTGGAAACTGATGGCGGAGTAAATCCCTCTTCAACCGGGAGAAATCGGCCAGCAGCTCCAGCCCCTAGAGCCTGGGTGCAAACCGCACGATGGGCTGGCTCCTCCCAGCCCTGGCTTCCCAGCTTTCACGATTACTAACCTTGAAAACGAAAACAGAACTCTTTGTAGTGCATTCTGAGTTTTAATGGCCAAGAGTCAGAAGTAATACATCTTGAAAAACCCAGTGGATATTTTGTTTAAAAACCTCATCATTTTGCAGCTATTTGCAGCTATCAACTTAGGTGCGAGTCTATTCTCTGTTTCCTGGATGTTTTGTGGTTTTACTTCTTGAACCCAAGCTTGAAAAGTATCTGGGTGGCACCACACGTGTGAAAGCCCGCTGGAAACCGTGGCACACGAGAGTCATTCATTCAGTCAGTCAGTCAGTGAGCCGGTGACCCTCACCGAACATCCCCTGCAAACGTGCGTGATCGCCCTGGGGCTGTAGGAGGTGGAGTGGCAGTTCACCCCTTTCCTGCACTTTCCATTCACATTCCCAGGGCTCTTGTTCAAACGCAGATTCGGATGCAGTAGCTCTGGGGTTCCCAGAATCTGCCTTTTCTCAAGGAGCTCCCAGTGACCTTGATGCTTCCGGTCAGCTGGGGGCTGGACGCCATGCTGAGGCCCGGGTCCCACAGCCCAGAAGCCCGAGCCTGGCCACTCTCATGGCCATGGAGACTGAGGACCCCTGCTCTATTTTCTGCCCTCAAGGAGCTCACGGAATGGTGGGGACACACAGACAGACGGTACGATGGAGAGTGACAGAGGGACCATGGCACAGTTCTTGATTCAGCTTGGCCTGAGTGGGCGAGGAAGAGTAAGGAAAGACGTGCTGAAGAGGATGACCAGCGGGTGGGGTGAAGTGAGCCTTCTTTTTTTTTTTTTTTTGCGGTACACGGGCCTCTCACTGTTGCGGCCTCTCCCGTTGCGGAGCACAGGCTCCGGACGCGCAGGCTCAGCGGCCATGGCTCACGGGCCCAGCCGCTCCACGGCATGTGGGATCCTCCCAGACCGGGGCACGAACCCGTGTCCCCTGCATCGGCAGGCGGACTCTCAGCCACTGCGCCACCAGGGAAGCCCCTCGAGGTGAGCCTTCTGGACATGAGACCCGGGAGGGGCCCCTCATAAAAGCTCATGTACTTAACACCCACTACATGCCACCGCTGTGCTGGGTGCTTTTAGTGCATTGTCTCATTTGGTGCTCAGATATCTCAGCAGCCTCATTTACAGATCACAAAAGCAGAGTGATTTAGTAACTCGCTTAAGCCCACTCAGTTATTAAGAGGCAGGACTAGACATGTTTGACTCTAAATGCAGTTCTAAAACACCTGGTCCAGGAGGCAGCTGACGACACATTCCGATCCGTGCTTGGAAACCAATTCATGATTTACTGCTGTGCTACCCGTTCTGCCTGGGCTGCAGAGTGGAGCTGGGGCCCCCCTCTCCTCCATCCACCCTCCTGCTTTTCTCCTGAGCTGAAAGCTCCCCGTGCTTACATCTGCTCCTGGACATTTTCTCACCGCAGCAGTATTTGCTCACACAGGTCCCCAGTTGCTCCAAGGAGACAGGGTGTCCACATATCCCAGCCAACACCGGGTGTCTTGGTGTAAATCACCAAGCGCCCCTTTCACTCCCAGAAGCATCTCTGTGTGGATGCTCTGGGCTCTCCGAGGGCAGAGACCACTAGCCGGTGGCCACTGATCTCGCTGTGAATGACTCTGGCTGGACTTTCCTGCATGTCAGGTGTGCCTGCCTCTGCCAGGAGTGGATCCAATACCTGTCCCTCCTGAATGGGATGGGCATGCTGTAGTGACCAGAACCCAGGAGGCTGGTGCCCAACTCTGCCGCCTCCAAAGGCAGATGAGTGAGGTCAGCGAACAGAGCTGCTGCTTCTCTGAACACAGACACACCTCATGTGCGTACTGACCAGACAATGTGCTTTCTCTTATTTTTATTCAAATGTGAGACTTCTCAGACCTTCTTTTCCACATTTTTGATAAAGAAAAAGATTTTAAAAGATATAATTCCTATTCTAGGAAAAGCAATTATACAAACCCATGGTAAATCAAAACTTGCTCTGGGGGAGGCTTCCCTGGTGGTGCAGTGGTTGAGAGTCCGCCTGCCGATGCAAGGGCCACAGGTTCGTGCCCCGGTCCGGGAAGATCCCACATGCTGCGGAGTGGCTGGGCCTGTGGGCCATGGCCGCTGAGCCTGCACGTCTGGAGCCTGTGCTCCGCAACGGGAGAGGCCACGGCAGTGAGAGGCCCGTGTACCGCAAAAAAACAAAACAAAAAAAAACAAAAAAAAAACTTGCTCTGTGTCTTGGGGGCACCATAGGGAGTGGTGGGGACTGAGGTGAGCAAAGTACACGTGTGGTGCTACAGGGGGCAGCGTTACTCAGCTCCAGCTAATTACTGTCACGCAAGAATGTGGAGCTGGTTCTGCAACATCTTCCACTTCCTTTTTCTAGAAAAGCTAGAAATGAAGACTTTTCAACAGGAAATTTCTTTTTTTCAATGTTGACAACTAATTCAACGATTTCTGAAACACCGAGCGAGCCAAAAAAAATCCGTCTGTGAGTCAGATTCGGTCTGTCAACTGCCAATTTATACTCCTGGGCTCCCGAGGCAGAGAGAGGCTCCTTCCCCACGTGGACATGTTGGCTTGGACTTTGAGTTAGGCTGAGCGTGGTGTTAAGGGTTGTGGTCATGCCAATAAATTCTCCTCAGAGCCTCCTGTTTGCACTAATGAGTCTGCCATGTACACAGCCTGTCAGTCCTCAGTACGGAGGAAGCCAGGAGGCCGACGTAGGACTCACACGACAGCAAAGAGACAGGGAATGGGCTGCTGCTTCGTTCCCACCGTGGTCCTAACCAGCCCCGTGCCCCCTCCCATAGCCTTGTCCCCCCTCCCCAGACCCCTCCGTCGTGCAGAGGGCTGCCGTGGCCTCCCTCTTCTCACCGTACATCCTCTGCCTACCTGCCTTCCCCTCCCAATCACACCCCTTGCAATTATGCTGCAGGAAGCAGGGTCTCCGGGAAGCCTTACGTTCTCCACTGATGGCAGAAGTGGTTCCCAGTGGGAAGAGATTCTGACTATAACTGCTTTGAGAAGGTGGAGGGAGCGCCCCCTCCGGGGTGGGGCGGTGGGCTGTGAGGCCAGGAGGTGGATCAGGTCAGGAGTTGTCCCTGGCTGGGACGTAATGGAGGCTGGTCATCCATCATTAGGGGATCCGGAGCCAGGAGGGCTGTAGAACTCAGCGGGAGGAGCGGGGTGGCCCCCAGGTGCTGGCTTGTGCCCAGGAGGCTTCTTGCTGTCGCAGGCTCACAAGGGCTCAGGACACGTGTGCTCCTTTTAGCCCTGCTCCTGGACCAATGCCCAAGAAAGAGGATTCTGCCGAGGTCTGCTACAGCACTCTGAACGTCGGCACCCCTCTCTCTGAGATGCAAAACTGTCCCGTGACAAGGAAAACAGATATCATATGATATTGCTTATATGTGGAATCTAAAAAAACGGTACAAATGAACTTATTTACAAAACAGAAATAGAGGCACAGATGTAGAGAACACACTTACGGTTACTAAAGGGGAGGGTGGGGAGGGATGAATTAGGAGATTAGGATTAATGTATACACACTGCTATATATAAGACAGATGACCAGTAAGGACCTACTGTAGAGCACAGGGAGCTCTACTCAGTACTCTGTAATAACCTGTGTGGGAAAAGAATCTAAAACAGAGTGGATATATGTATACGTATAACTGAATCACTGTGCTGTACACCTGCAACTAACAACATTGTAAATCAATTATACGCCAATAAAAATTAAACAGTCCCGTGACTGCATGAGGGGGGCATGTACCAGGAGAAGGGTGGGGGGCTTTCAGCGGAACGTGGAGGCGGGACCACGTGGATGGAGGAACAGGTCTCACCGGGCGGGACCCTTGGTCACCGCGATGTCCCTGCGCGTCACCGTCCTGACTGCTGAGCTGCTGAGAGGCTGCTG
>NW_020172768.1:5107446-5178145 GCF_003031525.2 Neophocaena asiaeorientalis asiaeorientalis | reverse complement strand
TTCAGGGGATGAGTGTCCTGTGTTGCCTGCGACTGCTCAGAATGACCTTCCCTGGGGAGCTGCCACAGACTCCCTGGCCCCACCTGCTGAGGCCTCCTGGGTCTCCTTCCTGGGGCTGCCTCTGTCCCTCCCAGGGGAGCCCTTGAATCTGGTCCCTCAGCATGGGTGGGATTGTTAAGCAAAGTCAAGGTAGAGGTGTGGCTGCAGGGCTGGGTCACTCCTAGGTGAGTCACCTGTCCCTAGGTTCGCCTCAGACATGCCCTGACCAGAGCCAGCTCTTTAGGGAGCATCTATCCCATGTGTGCTGCTTCCCCCATGCCCTTTGCACTCATTTTGTTTTTGTTTTAAATATGTGTTCAATTTACTTCCTGCAGTGGGTTATGCTGACTTATTTTATTTAAATAGCCCTAGAAGTGCAATGTGTGTGTGTGTGTGTGTGTGTGTGTGGTGTTTTTCCTCTGAACCAGATGTATATTAACCTTATGTGTGTCCACTCACCTAATCTTCTCCGCAACACTACGGAGAAAGCACAATGCGTCCATTATACAGATAAGGAGACTGAGACTCAGGGAAGGTCACGTGACTGGGAAGCCGCAGGACCCGCTTGAACCGACACTGGGCTGACCACAGGGTCCACGCTCTCCTGCTCTGCCACTCGACGTCCATCCAAGTCCGGAGCACTAGACAGAATGCAGTCTTGATCCTGAATTATAATCCCAACTCTCCTGACCACGTACCTTGCCCTGAACCACACACCATTCCATAGATCCCTACCCTGGGTCTCTTTCCTGTATGAGAAATGGAAATATCCACAGGAATCGTAGTGTCAGTGAAATACCTGCTACTTTATCAGGAAAATTTTACTCCACCAGATACCAGTACAAGGCACTCGGCCCCCTAATCCGAATTGTTACTGGATAAGGGCAGGTATAAGGTATGAAATGATAGCAGTGTTATTACTATATGGAATTATTATGGAATAATAATGGTAATTGCTATCTCTGTGGGGCCCATTCATAACTCTTGGACTGGTTCATGAGAATCCTATGATTTTAGTCCCACTCTGTAGTTGGCTAGTTGTCCAAGGACACGCACATGCTGGTTAAATCGCTCCCACGACGATGACACTTGACATGGAAACACAGACTATGAGGTTTTGGGTAATAAAAAGAAAGATTTAACAATAGGTCTAGCAGGTGGCCTTGACCCCTGGCCACACAGAGAAGGGGCTGGTCAGTGCCAAAAGGGTGAACCTGAGCCCTCAGACCTCGGGCAGCCCAGGCCAGGCCACTCATTCAGACTGCATCCTCGGATGGGTCTCCACCACCATTCCAAGGAAGGAATAAAAGCTTCTGCATTATGTTTTTGGTATCTGGAGAGGAACGTGAACCTTATTTGAAGTGCTGTGGGCTAATCCTGTGCTTACTTTGTCATTAAAGACACAAGAACACGGGGAGTTTGCGATACACATACAAAGAAAAGAGAGGATTAAATGGTGTTTCACTGAAGGGTTTTTAAAGGAAGACAGAGTTCTCGTCTGAAATGAGAGCAGACAGATCTGTCATTTGCTTGTGGAGTTCAGTTCTTTGGAGGAAACACAGACAGAAAGATCATTTTGGCGGCATTTAAAAGATCTAGTTGAGTATATCTGAGTGAGTCCAAATATATTCACTAATTTTTTAAAAAATAAATTTATTTATTTATTTTTGACTGCTTTAGGTCTTCATTGTGGCGTGCAGGGTTTTTCTAGTTGAGGTGAGCGGGCGCTATTCTTCGTTGCGGTGGCTTCTCTTGTTGCGGAGCACGGGCTCTAGGTGTGCGGGCTTCAGTAGTTGTGGCACGCAGCCTCAGGAGTTGTGGCGCATGGGCTTAGTTGCTCCGCGGCATGTGGGATCTTCCTGGAACGGGGCTCAGAACCAGTGTCCCCTGCATGGGCAGGCAGATTCTTATCCACTGCGCCACCAGGGAAGTCCCTATTCACTACTTTTTAAAAGGGTGAAAATCAGGCTTAATTTGAGGTATGGACTATGGATTTGAAAGGCTTAATCACATGTACCTGTCAAGCAATTTGACGTTTTGTAAGCACCTAATTGTTGGGCAATGCATCTATGGAACTGCAGCTGTGACTGAAGCTCCCAACTCGTTTGGCTCCCATTTGCTTAAGACGGAACATTTGTTGCCCTCCTTGGCAGACTGCTGCAGGCCCTCATGGGTCCTTACATCTATTCGTCTTAATATTCAGCCATGGTTTACTGGCCGCAATCCAGATTCACCCTCCCAGCCCCCTGCAGGAGAAGTATGAAAAATCACGAATAAAAGGGCATGAAAATCAAATTAATTCATTTTACATTTTCCCCACATTCATGTCTGTCCATCCAGTACTTTTCCCTTTTAAGCCGGCCAGCTCTCTGAAAGTGAGCAGAATCGTTATAATACATTCTCTTCACTGTAACCCTGCACTGTGAGTATGTATCCTGCATTAAAGAATAAAGCAGATCAATAATTAAATCAAAACGAAAAACCACTTGTTTCCTCTCAACAGCCCCAGGGACAGATTTCCTGGGCTGGTGCCGATTTATCAATGACGATCAGAGACTATGAGATACAGTAGCGCAGAGAGACGGTAGCAAGAAAGCAAGATAATGTGAATACAAACAGACTTACATGCAAGTGAAAAGATGGTATGGTGACAAGAAGGTAAGAGAACCAGTGGGAAAGGACCAGAGACTCAGGGCGCGACAGTAATAGTATCATCCCAGATTGTATTTTAAGTGATTTATATGTCTTGACTCATTTAATCATTTCAGAAAAGATGTGACATAGGTACTGTTTCCCCTGTTTATAGATGAAGAAAGAGAGTGAGCAAACTGCCCCAAAGCTAGTGTCGTGGATCTGGACTTGAACGCAGGCTGACCGGCACTAGCGTCACACACTACATCTACGGAAAAGAAGGAAAAGGGAGCCTCCACGTGATGCAGTAAAGAGGAAGAAGACGAACATCACGGGATGCTGAGTGACCAGGAGAAGCAGTGAGAATAAGAGAAACAGGAAGCAAAGAGAACTGAGTAAAGGGCTGAGCATGAAAGACGCTTAAGGTAACACAGGATGAAAAGAAACGACACAGTGATGAGAAGTGAGTGAGGGCATCAGAACGTGAGTTGGGAGAAAGAACAGAGAAGAGAATCAGTCAAGGGGAAATAAGCCTATCTTACTTGCCCTTTGCAATGCCATTATACCCATTTTACAGAAAGTAAAATGAAGGTCTGAGGAACTAAGGGATTCGCCCAAGGTCACACAGTTCCTGGCAGATCAAAAGGAACCATGTTAAGTACAAAATGACAATGAAAGAAACCAAGGAACATCTAGAAAATGGAGACACATGCTCTGTTCATGAACGGGAAGGCTCAACACAGAAAAGATGCCGGCTCTCCCCAGGCTGATGTATAGATTTAATGCCATTCTTATCAGCCTCCCACAAGATTTTTTTGTAGATACAGAGAAGATTATTCTGAAGTTTATATGGAAAGGCAAAGGAACTAGAATAGGGAGAACAATTTTGCAAAAGAATAAGATGGAAGAAGCCAGTTTACTCAGTTTCACAACTTACTATACAGGCACAGTGATCAAGACCATGTGGTTTTTCAAGCCCCTTGGAAAGCCTTCTGTGGTTCAGTGGGACCTCCTTGGCCCCTGCATCTCTCTGGCAATGCTCCCCACCCCCCGATGCTGTGGCACGGCTGCTTCCCCCAGTCAGTCCTGGGAGAGGCTCCAGGCAGGACAGACAGGGTGTGTACATGACCCAACCTGTATCACAAGTTCCTACACAAGGTCTGGCCTGTGGTAGGAGCTCCATACACATTTTTGAAGGAACATGCGAGCGACTTTTTAAGTTCATCCAATAAAGGGCACTTTCCAAAGTGACTGAGGCAACCTGACTCGGGACTGTGTTCCCTAATGTCCAGTGGGGTCGTCTGCGATAGCCCAGGAGCGCTGGCTGTCATAGCCTTGCTAGAGAGGTGCCTTGGACCTGGGCCCCCATGGACCTGTTACCCCAGCTGGACAGCAGCTTCCTGAGGCAGGGGTGGCACCGGGTCCCTGCTGCTCTTGTGATCCCCCAGCCAGGCTCTGGGGATCAAGTTCTCAACAGCCCAGTCTTGGGGAAGGGGGGAAGCAGACTCCAAGTGCAAGACGTGGGGCACAGGTTCAGCTCTGGATGACACGCTTCCACTCTTGCCTTTTCCCCTCTTTTCCTTTATGAGCAGCAAGAAATAATACAGGATGATGGCACTAGGGTCTACCTGACTTTAAATGCTGGGAGCCTGAAACGTAAGAGAGGGCATAGTGGCAGGTGGCACACACAGCCCCAAACAACCAAGTCTCAGGAGATGAGAGTGAGAACCTAAAAGCTTGTCCTTGTCACCATTGATCTCTGACCACCACCCCCCATCCACTTCCCTTTTCAGTGTCCCCACCAGCTTCTCTGGCCACCATATGGATTGACCCTTGGTGACCCGGAAGTGCCGTTGCCACCTGTCAAACTGGTCAGGTATCCCTGACCTCTGCCCCTCAGCCTGCTCTGGTCTGGAATGATGATGGAACTTAACATGGATGCACAAGCCAGGATCTCCAGGGTCATGTGTTAAAGGTTTGGCTCTGACATTTAGCTCAACAGGGCCGTTGGCCAGTGTAGCTGCCGTCCTGGGCTCTGGGGACTAGAATAGCTCACTTATCAGAATGTCAAGGTAGGAGGCGTTAGATAAGCGGGGCTGCACTGGCAGAGGCCACCACTCGGTCCCTCAGCAGCCAGGGCTCCGGAAGGGGAAGCTGTCCCCTCTGGTTTAAAATAATTATTCCAGAGAAAGCCACTCCACAGGTCTCTTAGAGAAATACATTCAGGTGTTGTTGTTTTTTTTTTTTCAAATGTCTCCCTACAGCCCTTTGTGTTGGTTCTCCCATCCTTCTTACCTTGTCTTTAGGAAAAACAGAGCAATTCCTCCACGGCTGACCACAGTCTTACAGACAACTGACGATGGGCCCCGGCTCCCAGTGGCCCGTCTGTAGCTCAGACACAGTGGAAATTTAATCTAAAAATGGCTCCTTCCAACCACCTAATGGATTCCCGGGCCACACCCTTCTCTCCACCAGGATTGCTCAGAAAATGCAAACTTCTGCTAACGTTCTCCTAAGTGGAAAGCATAACCCTCCCTGCCCGAATGATCACGTTCCAAGGTTTTCAAAAATTAATTATTCCTGGAGCGTGTTAGGAGATCAAATCCACGGTTGCTGAATTGATTTAAACACAAAAAACAGACATAGACGCGGTTTTCAAGTACGTGAATGCACAGGACACTGCTGGTGGCTTTGACCACAGGACGCAACGAGAGCTTGGCCGTATTTGGAGCAAACAGGAGGGAGGGTGGCACCCCTGCTGTCACCTCACGCTGACGTCAGCATCCTCACGGGCCACTAGGGCACCTCTAGTGCCTCCTGGATGGGAAACCCAGGAGGGTGCCGGCAGAGAGCCCCAGGGGGATCTTGCTACGCAGCCTGTGGGGTGGGAAGGATGCTGGTGACAGGGCCACACTGATTCTGCTGGCCCACAGATAGAGGGAAGAGCTCTGCCTGTCTCAGGATGTGCCCAAAGACTCCGGGGAAGCCAAGTCGGGGAGTTCCACTGGGATCTGACCCTGGGCAGCGCGGACCCTTCTCTCCCCTCCCCTTTCACCCTTGCCTCTGCCTCCTGCCGCGCTGCTCTCTGCACGGAGTTCACCCATCTCTGCTTACTGTCGGCGGGCTACTTAAATAAGGAAGGCTGCGGGAGAGTCTGTGTCTGAGTGATCCTTCCTGTTGGAGAGCTAGACACGGAGTCTAGAATGTGGTTTGGGGAAACTGGGAGCCCCGTGCTTTCGTGGAAAGCACAGACCTTTTCTCTATGGGATGTTTCCTCTTTCAGCGATGGCCCTGGTGCTGTTCTAATAATTGATGCTGTTGTAACAATTTATTATCAATCTTGTGGTGAATGAATGGAGCCTGAGAAGTAGTAAACGCTTGATAAATGCCCCAAAATATTCCTTCCAAGGTAAAAGAATGCTTGCCTTTTTCTAGCCTTGGGTTCCAAATCTCTACTCTGTGACACTTGGTTTCAGCTTGTGTGGGTATAGGATGGTGTAGGGGGGCTGGAGGAGGTGAGGTCAGGGGAGGCTGGGAGCAATAGTGGGAAAAGCACTGGATGGGAAAAGAAAAGCAGAACCTCCTCCTCATACATAAAATGCCTTAGGTCCCACAGGAAGTGTTCATAAGTGACGATTCCCTGATATCAGTGCCCCGAAGCACCCCTACCCTGCACCCCAGCACTTCCTCTGAGGGCCATGCCTTCCTCTACCTGGAGTGAGGGCATCTCAGGCAGGATCAATAGTTGAAAATCACAGGCTGACCAGGCTTCTCATGTCGGAGCCCAGCCAAGGGCCCTTCTCTCTAACGCCCATACCAATGGCTCTGCTTGATCCTCCCACCAGATTTTAGGAAGCCCGAGGGCCTCTGTCAGCCAGCTGATGGGATTTACACCTGGGTTTTAAGGAAAGGTATAGATACAGGAGGCCAGAACACCTTTCAGGCTTGCTGTTTGACAGTGGAAACAATCCGGATTTGAAGCCAGAGGACAAGCGTTTAGAAGTTAATGGCTGCTTACTAGCGCTCAGAGCTCTCCAAGCTTCAGCCTCATCTATAACGTGGGTGGGATGAGCTCCGCGTCACAGGACTGGAGTCCAGATTACCGCACAGGAGCGTGTCCAGCTCAGTATTTGGTTCATAAATATTAGCTTCTTTTCACTGCCTCCCTCCCACATGGAGAAGTACTTTGGGAAGCAGAAAGCCCTACAATGCATGGCTTAGTGATGAAAAAGAGGTACGGTTGGGAGTCAGGCCCAGGTGAGAATCTCACTTGAAAGCTGTGGACCTCCAGCAAGTTACGTAGCCTCGCTCAGCTGCACTTTCTCACCTGTAGAACGAGGATGGTGATATCTGCTCCATTAAAAGCCTCAGAAGAGAGCAAAGTGCTTGGCATGGTTTGACCCCAAACAACCACTCATGTGCCTGGGGGGTCTGCTGGTGTTTGAAAGGACTCTCAGAGCAGGTGCTGAGCTGACCTTGTCTGACCCGATGCTTGGCACAAACCCTGGAGCTTCGGGGCCAGAGCTGGTCCAAGGAGCCGGCAGCACACAGGCCGCCCCGTGGTCCAGGGAGGAGGAGAGACCTGGTTGAGGGGAGGCACCACAGCTCTCCAGGGAGATATGTGGGTTTGGGGAGCACGGGAATAATGGTGCCATTCCCTAGTCCCTAAGCCTGTCCTTGGAGCTTTGCCCCCCCACCCTTTCTGAACAGTTTGAAAGATGTTTACAAAGAGATACGGAGGCACGCAGGAGGTGAACGGCGCGGCAGGAGGGCAGAATCAGCAAGGCCATGTTGCCAATTTGGCCAGACTTAAAAGGAAGCAAGACTAAGGTGAGGATTGATTTAAGGCTAAAAGGGCTGGTCGCCCTCCCCGGCTCTCCACACCCGCACTTGAAGGCAGAGTGGCTGCCCAGGGGAAGGATTCCCCTCCCCGCTGCCCCGGCCCAGGGGAAGGATTCCCCCTCCCCGCTGCCCCGGCCTCGCCCACCCTGATGCGGGTTTTGGTGCCACAGGATCCCAGCTCTAGAGCAGAAGAGCTACATTCACAGCCCTCTAAAGCCTAAGCTCGCAGCCCAGGGCAGCGCGCAGTCTTCGGGGAGCTCAGACTTCCTGGCTGAACTTTGGACCCATCCTAAGCCCTTCCCTGTCCCCAGGGCTCCCAAACTGGCAGGTGCCGGGGAAAAGCCAGCTGCTCGGGCAGTGGGCACCCTGAGAGCGCCCGTCCTGCCTTCCAGAACCGGTGAGCCGGGGAGAAACGGAGGAGGAAAGAAGACAACTTACTTGTTGAGATCGGAGCTTCCACGTCACACTGATGCTAACTTCTGGGGTGCCCCTCCGAGGCGGTGCGGGAGCATTCAGGGCCCGGGAGGGGATACTCCAGCCCCAGCCATCACGGCAGCCTCGGACTCTGCGGGGAGCCTCTCCCTGCGTGCGGTCCAGTGGGCAGAGGCTTCTAAGCCATTCTGTCCCTTCCCTCGCCAGCCCCTCCAGTCCCAGCCACTAGTCACTCCCTTTCTCCAGCGACAGTGGCAGGAGGCGCGCGCTCTCTCCCTCCCTCCGTCCCTCCCTCCCTCCGTCCGTCCGTCCCCTCCTCCCTACCTCCCCTCCGCCCTCTTCTCTCCCCTGGTTCTCCTCCCCTTCTGCCCCCAGAACAATGAATCTCTGTGTACTGATGTGTAATAACCGATGTAAAGGAACACGGGCGAAGCGGTGGGGAGGTGGGCCGGGGCCGGGCGGGGGTTCAGTGCGACGTGATGGGGGCGCCGTCAGTTCAGAATGAATCCGAGGGGGAAGGCGGAGAGACACCCCGGGGGAGGGGGCCGGCGGCTCTGCGCTCCCTTCCCCGCGGGCCTCGCCCCCTCCGTCCCTCCCCCAGGTTCCCGCCACCTCCCTGCCACACCTGCTGCTGGTGCCGGGGCTGCTTCTGGTCGTGCAGGTGCCAAGGACAGAGATCCGTGTGCGCGCGCGCATGTGCGCGTGTGTGAGCGTGTGCACGCGTGTCTAGTGGGTGCGGTGCCGCAGACCGAAAGAAGGAAGAAACTAGGCGAGCAGAAATCTTGGATCAGAGCCTTGCTCATTCACTCCGCCGTGCGTTGATGGGGCGGTTGGCGAAATTTAGTTGCGCTTCTTAGATGGAACCCAGCAGGTGAGAGGCTTTCCTCGGGAAGTTGGAGGGGCCACAGTCTTGGCACTGCATCCCCAGCCCCACGGACCTTGCTCCCATGGGTGGAGTGAGGGTCTGGGGTGCCCTGACTCACGGGCTGGAGATGGAGCAGATCCAGAGACAGGAAACAGGCCTGCGGCTCCCAGGCTCTGTGCTCACCCTTGGCCGTCCTCTCCGGAGGCATGTGGCCTGTGGCCGGGCAGGAATAGCAGGAAATGTCCTCTCTGCCCCGAGGAGAAGCCCAGAGCAATCCAGATGCAGAGCCATCGCCTAGCAGCCGCCTCCCTTCCCTCCCTTTTTGAGCTCCTCCCTGCCTGGGGGAAGATGAGTGCCTACATTCATTCTGTAACTCCTGTGAGTTATAGGAAAGCCAGCTGCTAACGTCACATCCCCTCCAAAGGGAGGGCTGCTGTCTGGGCAGGGCCTGCAAGCTTCTCCGAGGACTGGTCCATCAGGGGGGCCCTTCCTGGCCTGTCTCTGCCTGTTGCCCAGCCTTTGGGGATCCACACCCCTGCCCTAATCCCCGAGCCTGTCTCCCCTCAGGGGCAGGCACAACAGATGAGGCGTGTGAAACCAGTGCCCGCCAGGGCAGGGACCCTGGCTGTCATGTTCTCTGCTGTGCCCTCAGCACCTAGCACAGGTGCTCAGTGAATATTTATCAAGTGAACATCGTCAAAAACAAGAAAACTGGTTTATTAATTACGAGATGACAGATGCTTGTCCCCGGGGCTAAGATGCCCCAAACCTGTCCTCTCCTCCATGCACGGTAACGCGGCAGCGACCAAGCAGCTTAGTCTCACGGTGGCAACCTGGGGGCTCCTCTTGCCGTGGACCAGCGTGTACACAGCCACCGTCTAGGCACCGTCCCCAGGGATAGAGCTCAGAGCAGCCGGGGTTGGTCTCCTGGATGCCCCTCCCCTGTCTCTGCAGAGGGTCTTTATCCAGTGAGGCTGCAATGGTTCCGACTAACGAGGAAATCTCTTCGGCCCCTTCGGGGCTGTAGCCTGTCTTCCGCTCATCCATCCCAGGTTGATCTTAGGGGTTATCACTCTGGGAAGAAAATTCCCAAGTCCTGCATTTCCTAGTTCTCAGAGCGGCCTTGGCAGTGTAGGTCTGTGGACCACATGACACATGCTGTAAGCGTCTACTGAGCCCAGGAGGTGCTCTGTCTTGGGGTGGCAGCTGCCTTTGGGTTCAGTATAAAGACCATGGCATTTCTTCTGCCGTGATGGAGGGAGCCCGGCTGATTGTGAAGCAAAACGTAGGGTAAGAAAATGTTATTTTGTAAATATTCTCACAGTGATGGACCTTGGACCAGGAGGCGGAGAACCTAGTTCTCCGCCTAGACCTGAAATAGGATTCTATTCCTGGCTGGTTTTTGCAGAATTAGGTGAGCCTTGACTGTTTCATGTCCAAATCCTTCAAAGATCACAGGGGACATTGGAGCATGGGGGACACAATTGAAGAACTACTCAGGGGGCCTGGAAGGTATAAGTACATCTTTCATTGAAAATTGATGAGGCTGGGGCTCGAAAGCAGGGGGGAATTCAGGTGTGTCATCACTGGTAATTAGCGCGCAGAACCCCTGCCTCTGTGCACCCTGCCCTGCTTCTTACCTTCCTTCGTCGAGCAAGAGATGAATTCACAATTAAAGTTTTCTCTTCAGAATATGACACACAGGAAATTATTTTTTCTCCTATTTATAGAAATTCCATTTGCATTTATGAGGATGGTAATGAGCCAGATAAAATATTAATTAAAAGAGTTTGTTGAGTTGGACTCTGAAGTCCTAACTAAAACTCTTCTAAGACAAGTATTCTAAGTATTTTTTTTCATGTCAGGAGAATTCTTTATACATTAGCTGTGCCTGTTAATCACCTCGTCTATAAACAGCAGATATGTCTCAGTCGGTGGTACTTCTCTTTCTCATGGTTTCTTTACGCTAAGACCACTCCCCACATATATATACATTTTGTATATATAGAGTGTGTATATTGAATAGTGATTATTGACCACATGTAAGTTAAGGTCTGCTATGTTTTTGACACTCTGATGGGCACTAAAAAGTATAATGGTGGGCTTTGATCTCAAACGCCTGACAGTCTAATTGGGAGGGTCAGCCTACGTGCAAGAAAAGTTAGCAGAAAAATTAACAACTTGGGATTTTAATTCCCAGGTGCTAATTGACGGGATGGTGGTGTAGAGTTGATAATAGTGCTAACACAGCTTGGAGAGGGAGCTGAGGGGCTGACATCTGACTGCAGAGAGAAGTGGGGCACGAGGAAGAGAATAACACTGGAACATGAGGAGTGGGCTTGTTTGAAAAAGCCTCGGGGAGGCAAGCACTCAGGGAGCCGCAGTGAGGGTGGGGTTGCTGCTGGGACGAAGGGGAGCTCAAGGGTAAGAAGTGAGGCTGAGATATGGCTGCTGCAGATAACAAACTGAATTTTAAATCTTATTCCATTTTCACTGAAATAAGCGGGACGGCTGGTGGCTCCCACGTGGCACAGTCTAGGATTGGAGGCAGGAGGCGCGTTCGTGGGCCACGCACTGGGGCTGCCCTGCGGTGACGAGGGCAGGGGGGGACAGACCCTGAGGACGCACAGTGTGGTGCACAGCCCAGCAGCGTCAGCACCGTCTCGGGCCCCTTGTAAGAAATGCAGAGTCTCAGGCTCCGCCTGCTCAAAGAGAAGCTTCATTTTAACAAGATCCCCGAGTGATTCCCACGCACGCTGGGGTTTGAGAAAGAGAGAGAGAAGACACAGCTGAGAAAGACCCGGCACACGCCAGTGCCTGATAGCACCGGTGAACAGGGAGAGGAGGAGTAGAGCTGGGCTTGTTGCTGAGCTGGGCTAAGCTTCCCAGAATCCCCAGGGACCCTGAGGCTGGGCTCCCCCTGTGCGTATGGAGCCCCTTCTAGTCCCCGCACTACGGCTCTGATCGGCGCGTGCTGGGGCGTCTGTTTCCTGTCTCTTTCTTCTACCTGGAATCTCTAAGTTCCCTGAGGCTGACGGCCTTGCTTTTTCAAATCCGTGAAATTCGCAGAGTCTGGCACCGTCTCTTTTATTCAGCAATTGCTTACTGAAAGCATGCATGTCTGATGATGGGAATACGAAAGGCAAGAGGAACAGGGCGCTTGGAGAGCAGAGATGCAGAGTGTGGTTTTAGGCAGAGTATGTGCTAACCAAAGGTTGGGCGCTTCGCCCGCATGGAATTGTCTGAGAAGAGGAGGGAGTGGGCGTCTGGGGTTGAGGGAATCGGGGACAGAGGTGTCGACTTTGGGATGCCATCTACGGAGAGGAGGAGACTGGGACTCTGAGGCCAGTTTAGATGTTTGGAGGAGGGCGGAGAGGAATAGGAGAAGTGGCTAGATGCTCACACCTGGGGGGAGGGAGGAGGAGGCGGGTCCAGAAGGGGACAGAGGGCTGTGATCAGAATGACCCGTGTGGTGGCACCACCCTGAAAGGATGAGGGTGGCAAGACCTCAGAGTGGGCGGTGTACCAGATTCCATCTCCAATAAAATATTAGCTAAATGGTACTTATCTCATGAAGACTTGTGCTCAACACAGCAGGGGGGCAAGAAACGTGTACCCACAGGTCCTCCTGACCGCAGAGCCAGAAAAATCAGGGACAGTAGAGCTGAGGGTAAAAGCCACTGCTCCGGCTTTCCAGATGTCACTAGTAACTTCGCAGGTCATGCTAAATATGCCTCGTGCTGGTGCTAAATATGCCTCGTGCCTGATTGCCATGCCGGTGCCTCTGCTTCCCCGAGTAGAAAAGCATCTACCTGCTGGGAGAGGATACCAGATCACCTATCAGGGACTTTCATGGAATTCTGGCTGTAGCACAACTGTAGCTCCAGCTTTTCTAATAACAGCTGAGTTCCCGAGTTTCCTCTTATTCCTGAGTCTGGGCCCAGGTGCCCGAGGGAGACACTTACCACGATCGGCTGCACGGTTGATTTTAAGTCACCGCCTGTGTGCCTGGAGGCAGGGGAAACCCAACAGCCTGAGGACTCTGGATTTTGTCGCCAGATTCCAGTTTTCAGTTACTGCAACACTAGGAGCAAATAATCTTTCCTTCTTGCTCCACGAGAGGGACAATATTTGAAGATGAAAGAAAACAAACAACTTTACTTCCTTCCTATCTTTATTGATCAAATCTCACTTTCTTCTGTTTTATGGAAAACACCACAGCGTTACCGACCAGCCAGCACTGGCCTTGCTTTGGCAGTTTCC
This sequence comes from Neophocaena asiaeorientalis asiaeorientalis, assembly GCF_003031525.2. NCBI lineage: Eukaryota > Metazoa > Chordata > Mammalia > Artiodactyla > Phocoenidae > Neophocaena > Neophocaena asiaeorientalis. The sequence continues at coordinate 5,165,073 of NW_020172768.1, read as the reverse complement.
ACAAGTGGCCAATAGCACCATCTAGTGGCTGAAAAGGATTTCTCAGTAGGTAGAATACCTTATTGACTCATTCACTTATCTTAACCTTTAGTTTTGGTTTTATGAAAGTAACATATGCTTTTAGTCAAAGCGTCACATTGTTCTAACTAGTTTGATGTGAAAAAGTCAGAATTCCTCCTCCTCCTTCGTTCAATCCCCAGAGGCTACCATCTTTCCTCTTTGGTTATCTTTTCCCCTTGGTTTTACCCATTGTGTCTAAGTACTTAATATGTTTATCGCTGTACTTTTAGATGCTTCGCTCTTAGAGGCTATCACTGAAGATAGAACTTAGCTTTTTCCTCCCCTATCCCTATCACATGTGCACCCTCTTCCCGTGTTCCATTCTCCCAATGGAGTGGTATCGCCATTCTCCTTGGATAATATTCAGGTCTAATGTTATCAAGTCTATAAAACTCTACTCATAGCTGATCCATGCAGTAAGCCAGATTACTTTTTCTTTCCTGCACAACTTTTAGTTTCACTAATTTTCTTGGTTCTATTTGTTTTCATCACCAGTCTCAAGGAAAATTCTCCACCTACGGTTTCAGTCTCCTCTCAGATACGTAATGTGTCTTATTTACTTCATCTCTTAGAGAAATCTCCCCAGGAGCCATCCACTCCCTTTGGTCTGGATAGGTTGCCCTCTGCCGATGCACAGCTGGCCTCCGGCATCTCTTTTCCCTCCACACCCCCTTCCTGTATCACATCCTCTGTTTCCTGTGTCTCCTGAACTTTTGTTCCTTGGTTCGCTCCCTCACTTTGGAGGAACACATTCTATAGTTGTTTTGTGGGAAAGAGAGCATTCAAGGTAAATTTTCTGAGACTTTGCTTATCTGAGAATATCTCTACTTTATTTGATTGACAGCTTGGCTAGGTATAGAATTCTAAATTGGAAATCATTTTCCCTCAGAATGTTAAAGGGGTGTCTTCATTTTCTTCCACCTTTCCATCACGTTGTTGAGATGTCCAGAGCCAGTTCCATACCTGATCCTTTTACGTGTCCTCTTTTCACTTTCTGAAAACAAGTGAGACCCTCTGTGTGTCCGTAGTGTTCTGAAATTTCACAGTGATGGGACCTGGTTGGTGTGGGACTATTTATACCTGTTGCTGGGCACTAGGCAGCTCTTTTCATCATTGCCTTCCATTCTGGGAAATTCTCTTGCCGTGTTACTTTGATGGTTTCCTTTTTCCTATTTTCTTCATTCTCTCACTCTGGAATTCCTGTCACTTAGATGTTGGAACTCAGAAAACTCTCATTTCCTTATCTTCTTCTCCCAATTTCATCTCTTTGTATTTTGCTCTATGTTCCAGTAGATTTCCTCAACTTTTTCTTTCCACCGTTCCACTGAGATTTTTGGTTTTGCTACCATATTTTAATTTCCAGGAATCTCCTTTTATTATTCTCTTAAGGCTCATTATTTTGGTAGCATCCTTTCCATTTAAGGTTTCTTCCCCCTGTGCAGTCTCTGTTTCCTCCAAGACAATTTTTCATGTCTGTTTGTTTTAGCTCCACAGATACCTGGTAACCTGCTAAGAGGAAGCTCTGGGCCCAAGGATGGGGTTTTACAGATGTCAGGCACTCTGGAAGATGCTCTGTCTGGACCATTTCACTGCAGGCACCCCCTGATAGTAATTTTCCTTTGGGGATATTCAGATTCCTCGGGAAAAACTCTCTCAGTCTCCTGCTTGGAGGGTCAAGTCCTGACTGCCAGCCTCTGTAATCAAGTTGGGGCAAGATCTGGGGACCTTGACATCTGCGATGGGTATGTTTACTTAGCCTTTTTTTTCTCAGGGTATGAAAGTCCATCCTTAATGGTGCTGTGCGTCCCTCCATCCAGATGCCCTCTGTTTTACCCTAGAGAATAAACCTCCAGTCTTGTGCCAGGGAGGCCGGGAGAGGTTTCCTGCCTGGGCTGAATCAGGGAGAGGATCCTTCCTAAACAGACTCAACCAATCTTCCTCCTTCTAACCGCTTCCTTCATTCCCCACCTCCAGAGGCAGACTGTGCTACAAACTGCTACACCTCTGGGGATTCTGACGTGTCAGTTGTGCTGGTCCTGGTTTTTTCCTGTCCAAGCATAGAATGTATCTGTGTTCTGGTTTTCAAAGATATTGTTTTTATTGTCTCCTGTCTGGTTCTTTTTACCTTTAAGGGTTAATGCCTGTTTAAGAACTGTTATTTTATTGAGGTTTCAGATGAGAGCAAAAGTAGAAGCATTTCTTTAATTCACTCTCTTTATACTCAAGTCATTCATTCATTTTGAACCATCTGTTCTACTGACATTGGTTGACCCCTTGCTCTGCAGCAGACCCTGTGCCAAGTTCTGGATGCGCAGTGATAAATAAGGCCATATTCCATGCCCACAGGGATGCCTACCCTTGTGGCAGCAGATAAATAAATAGTTATGCAAGCGTATATATAAAGGGCACACAGCTAACTGTGATGTTTGGGTGTCTCCATGGAGGTCAAGTCGTCTGTTTTCCAAGAGCTCCCAGAAAGTGACATCGCTTAGAGCATTTGCCAAGACTCCCTTGCAAGTTCAATCAATCACCTGATTTTTGAGTACAACCATCTCCCAGCAACACCTGTTCAGGTCTAGCTTCCTAATGTCTGGACGAGAATGCTAACTCTTTAATTTGCAGTGAACACTCTCAAGTGCTGGGAGCTAGAATCCACATGAGGTCAACACATCTCTCCCTACAGGGGGCGCCAGAGGGGAGGTCAGCGCGTGACTGGAACATTGCCAGGTGAACCTGGACTCCGGCAAAGGGCATGAACTGTAGATCGGCTAGGTGATTACTGGTCTTGGCTATTGAACAAGAAGGCAGGTCATGTTCAATGGACCGGAATGTTGAAGTCTGTTGAATGAGGCTTGCCCTTCCCTAGAAGGTGCCTGATTCACAGTGCACCTGGGGATGTTTTTAAATTCAGATACATTAACTCACTCTCTGCATGAAGATCCCAAGGGGTTGGGATTTTTCTAGAGCAGTTCACACTCTCTCCTGCCTGTATCCCCCTCTCCCTGCCCACGGCCGCTCAAACCCTCCCCAGATGCTCTGGTAATACGAGATTGTATTGGGTCAGGGGACATGGTTACTTATCAAATGGCGGGTTCTGAATGAGATGCTCTAAATCTGTCTGATGATGGACACACCTGCTGGGGGATTGAAGAATCATATAACGTCGCTGTTGAGCTCTAGAGGTCACAGAAAAAGACCACCTTGCCTCCTTTTGTAGTGACATCAGAAAATACCCAACATCAGAAAATACCCACTGGGCAGTTGTTCCCAGAGAATTCACTTCCCCTTATCTCCAGAGAACCTGGCTGTTATTCGCCCCAGTGTCCTTTCGTAAAGGAAGGAATCAAGCCCCAAAGCTGTTGGTGAGAGTGGCAGGTGGACCCTTTCTCCTCCGCTGAGGATTTCCAGGCAACAACTGGAGGAGACCTGGGGAGGGAGTCAGGGAGGATGGGTGAGGTCAGGACGGAAGGGGGCTTGCACAGATGGGGGTGGGGATGGGAATAGCCCATATCACCTCTGCTCCAGGGCACTTGGGGTAACAAGGACAAGATTGTTAACCGGACACGGAGGCAGGAGGCCAGGAGCATTACCCACCTCCTTCTGCAGCTACTTTCCCTTGTTTAAGTGATCACATAAGGTCATGTTCACAAAAGTGCTTTGCAAAGGACCAGACAGAAAAAGAGAGGCTCCTGTGATGGTTGTTTCATAGGCAGTGCTGAGACCCTTTTAAAGAGCAGAGTTCACCCTTGGGGTTCTTTCACAGGAAGGTAGGAACGGCCCTGCATTATAGTCCCCAAGTCTAGGTCAGGCCCTATCTGTGCTCTCTGATCTCCAAAGAGTGTCCCAGCCACCCAGCACCTCCAATTCCACAGCCCATGCAGCCCCCCGGGGCCACTGGAGACAGCTGACTCTATTCCCACGTCACAGTCTGGGGAGCACGGCGTGGCCTCTGCTGTGCATTCATTGCTGCAGGACTTAGAACTAAACCCAGGATTTCTAGTCTCTGGCTCTATTTGATCTTAGTATTCCACATAACGGTAAAACAGCAAGTGATGTTCATGGAGCATTTAGCAATAACAAGACACTTTCACACAGTACCGTGTAAGCCAAGTGTAATTTGTCCTTTCTCAGATGAAGAAGCTGAGACTCAGAGAGGTTATGTAACTAACCCAATGTGACGCTGCCATGAAGGGGCAAAGGCAGACATCAAACCCAGAGTTTTCTGACTGCAGGTTCAGTGTTTTTCCTACTAACTCGAGCTCCCTGAGGCTCTTGCCCTGAACTTGAGGCCCTTATTCTGAAGCATGTTTCCTCCCCCTGAATGAAATCTTAATGACCTTGCACCCAAAGTCACTGAGGGGCCCGAGAGACAGCAGGGACCCAGGCTGGAAGGCCAGTGAGAGCTGCTCTTTGGAATCCAAGTTCTCAATATTCTGGGAGGGCCTGGGCGTCGTGGTTTGTTCTGTAGGCGCCGCGGGTTCTGATGATTTGTCCCAGGGCATTCCTCGTGGGTGGATCTCTGAGCAATGAGGTGCAGGGCTGGTCGCTGTGGTAGGAGATGATTGTCACATCAGCTAACTTGGCTGCAAAGGCATCAACTTCAAGGTCACTGGACTGGCCCGTGGCACCTGTGCTTTGTCACTGTAGGAGTTGGCAATTTCCAGAGCCTGGGTTTGCATGCCCGAGTCGAGAAGCTGAGCCCCATAAATACGCGAGCCTGGACCAAAGTGCCTGCCAAGTACCGGCTCGAGGGCCGTCTGGTCCCTGCCCAGCCCTCCTCACCTCCCGGGGCATTCAGCGAACAGAAGGGTGACTAGCTGGGACCGTGTGAACTTACTTGCCTTGACTTTTGATTTTATGGGGACACGTGTGAGTAACTGAGAATCTGGAACAAAGTGTCCGAGTCACTGAACTGAAACTCTACAAAACCATGGGCCAGTGTTGCCGCCACCCTCCCCTCTACCTTCCAAAGGATCCCAGCAGCACCCCCTGGTCCTACGTCCACGCATGTCCCCACCTCACACCTGCTCCCCAAACAGACGAGTATACAGGGCAGGCATCAACCATCCCTTCCTGCTCTGGTCTGCTGTCCTGGCTGGACCTACCTGCTCTGTGGGCTTCCGGTGCGTCTGGGCATGCCTGAGGGAGTTATGGGTGGTCCTCTGAGAATCTGTTGGTTGCCACAGGGATTGTAGCTCTAAGATAAAAGCATCGGCCAGACTACATGACCAGCGAGCCACCCTTGGTCTTCAGAGTGGAGGCATGATTATGACCACCGTGTGGCAGGGGCCGCTCAGCCCTGTCCTTCGCTCAGGCCCCATGGATGTGTGGCTGGGTCCTGGCAAGGCTGTCTTGGTAGCTTTCCAGCAAACAGAAGTCCCCACCCCTGCCCCAAATGAAAATTGCCTCCTCTGCTTACTTGGTCATAGCATGGCGCAGCATAGGGACCCCTGTGTGTCTGAGTGGTCCCGAGGGAAGGAAGACATAGGGTGCTCTGTGGATATGATGTCACCACTGGGTGCCAGGGCAGCAAACAAAGAAAAACTACAGGATGCCTGTACCAGCTGGGAACTACAAGAAGTAAATGTCTTTTGTGGGATGCCGGTGCTTTGCAGGGGAACAGGCATCCTGTGTTCGCAGGCTGTACACGGCAAAGGGGAGGGAATCCATTGTGGTCGTTCATTCATTCTTCGGACAAGCTTTCAAGCTTTGGAGCTTGGGAGCTCAGAGAACTCGGGGGATGAGGAACCTGTTTCCTGGGAACATCAAATCAGCGAGAGAGAAAGCCATGCTGAGGCATAAAAGCGGCAAGAAAAGTACCCCAGAGACCGCACGAGTTAGGGGACAAAGACTTGGCCGCTGACGGGTCTGGGATTCTTTGTGGAGATGCCCAGGGGGACAGCCTGGAGGCGGCACCCTGTCTTCCCTGCAGCCCCCTGGGGACAGGAGCCAGGGAAGTGGTGAGGCTTCAGAATGCAGGGCAGGGTTTCTGTGAAGCCACCCCTGGACCTCTTGGGCTGTCTTCCTGCCCTGTTTGTATTCACCACTTCAGTCCACGAGACAACCTCTCTGTCCCAAGTGTTAAGATGACCTATATATTTCATCCTTTCCCAAAGACTTATTTATTTTTTATGATTTTTAAAAATTGAAGTATAGTTAATTTACTTAGTTAATTTACTAAGTATGTTAATTTACTAACAAACTAATGTGTTAGTTTGAGGTGTACAGCAAAGTGATTGAGTTCTATATATATTTAACATGTATATATGTGTGTGTATACATATATATACATACATATATACGTTCTCTTTCAGATTCTTTTCCCTTATAGGTTATTACAACATACTGAGTATAGTTCCCTGTGCTATACAGTAGGTCCTTGTTGTTTACCTGTTTTATATACAGTAGTGTGTATATGGTAATTGCATACTCCTAATTTATCCCCCCTCCCCTCCCCTTCGGTAGCCATGTTAGTTTTCTATGTCTGTGAGTCTATTTCTGTTTTGTAAATAAGTTCATTTTCTTTAGATTCCACATATAAGTGATATCATCTTCAAAGATTTACTTTTATATGCTTATTCTTTTAAACTTAGAGTAAGTTACTCAGGCTTGTTTTCTTCCAGGAATTCTCCCTTTAAACAAGCACACACTGCAAAACGAAGAGAAATGTGAAAGAAATTTAAAACAAGAAAGAGGGCGCTCTCTATAACCTGCGTTTGCAATTTCACCATCAAGCCCAGGGCCGTCTCCCCAAGGCGCTGGGAGAGGGAGCCTGGGGTCCTCCTTGAGGGTTACCGTGTTCTCTGCCCGGTTCCTGGATCCTCAAAGACAGGAAGGACACTGGGGGAGAATTCTGTTGATGAGATTTGCTTGGTATTTACACCTCCACAGCGCCATGGAGTTAGTCTTGGATTTGAGTTCTGCTTCCCCGGAGCTCATTGTCTGTGCAAGCCAACCCCAAATGAGCCAGTCCTGTGCAGGCTGGGGGAACGAATGGATTATTTCCATTTGAAGACAAAACAAATTCAGCTGTAGCTCACCAGTAATCGCCCTGTGAGTGCAGAGGGGCATTGAGAAGAGCATCACTTCGCAGGCCAAAATGGCTTCCTCTCCTCCTCTCTCCAGCCCCACCACTGTTTTTTTTTTTTGGTACGCGGACCTCTCACTGTTGTGGCCTCTCCCGTTGCGGAGCACGGGCTCCGGACGCGCAGGCTCAGCGGCCATGGCTCACGGGCCTAGCTGCTCCACGGCATGTGGGATCTTCCTGGACCAGGGCACGAACCTGTGTCCCCTGCATCAGCAGGTGGACTCTCAACCACTGAGCCACCAGGGAAGCCCTACCCCACCACTCTTAAGTATTGAATGTACTTTGTATAATCTTGGTGGAATTGTTATTGTTATTAAAGAGAATATAGTTTTTACAATCCCAACTGGCTTTTTCCAAGTAACTAGCTGCATACTGAAAGGAACAAGTCCCCGGCACATACTGTGTGGTAGCCCGCCCCTAATTCCTGCTCTGATTTTTCGTACTGTGACCATGTTCTATTTGTTATACCCAGGGTAATAAAGAAGAGCATCACATCTAGAATGACAGAGGTGATGGTCCTGTCCCACGTGGGCTGGTTGGAGGGCACCTCTGCAGGGCTGGACTCCAAGGGGCAGGTTCTTAAGAAGACTACGGGCAGGCTGGAGAGTCTGGGTGGAAGTGGTTGAGGAAGGAAGCTTGGAAAATGTGGGCAACAAGGAGGTGACCTCTAGGTTCCCTTTCAGTGTGGGAGGTTTGCGAATCTATGAACCTCTCTTTCCATTCCAAGAAGGCAGCTGTCCCAGGAGATGGGGGTACACCATCTTTCAGATTGCTGGTCTGGTGTCTAGTGATCAAAAATACGGGGCCAGCCGAGTTCACGTAGGAACTGAGCCTGGTCTCATCCCCAGTCTATCCTGGGTCCCTTTAGGAAGGGCATTTGAGGCCCTGTGGGAACTGACCTTGCTAAGCCTCTGTGTCCTCTTCTCTAAAATGAGGATTAGAAAGATACATCTCTGCCTCCTTCACAGAGACACAGACAAGACAAAACAGCAAAGTGTCTCGAACTGCAGATCAGAAGCAATTACAGTAAGTCCCCTACATACGAACGAGTCCCATTCTGAGAGCGCGTTTGTTAAGTCCCACAAAGTTAGCCTAGGTACCCAACTAACACAGTCGGCTATAGAGTACCGTACTGTAATAGGTTTATAATACTTTTCACACAAATAATGCATTAAAAACAAACACAAAAAATAAAACATTTTTAATCTTACAGGACAGTACCTTGAAAAGTACAGTAGTACCAGCTACATCACCGCTGCTTTTACGCTTGCTTCCGGACATCCTGGGCTTGAAATAGAGATACTGGACTCTACACAGTACTGTACAGTAAAGTACACAAAAGCACAACCACTTGGAGAGGATGCACGCACGTGAAAATGTATGCCAGACACGTGAACTAACTTGCGTGATTGGACATGTGAACACACGTTCGCATCTTTGAAAGTTTCTAACCTGAAGGTTCGTATGTAGGGGGCTTACTGTGTTACCTTTACCCAAGCACTCCCTGCCACACCTCTCTCTTGGGCTTGTCCCGAGTAACACCTGTCACAGAGCAACCCCTCCACCATGGGACCAGGGACCCAGACTCCAGCCTGCTGATGGAAGACATGGGGAACCACAGGTTTCAAAGCACACGGCCCTGGGGAGGCGTCCATTCTCAGGGGGAGGACAATCCAGTCCTGGGCGTTATAGGGAGCCCACCTGAAGGGAACCCCCTGCAGCCGTGCTCTATGTATCTCGAGGGTTGGGAGGTGGAAAAATACATTTCTGCTCACTATTGAAGTAGCACTTGCTTCAGGGGAACTAACATCTATTTATACTTGGGAGCTTTTCTGAGGGGCGAGAAGGCCTCGGAGCACGGCTGAAGGCTGGCGCCTTTTCTAGAAAGCCTGGCAGAGACAGAAATGAGGGCAAGTCTGTAGCCTCTGGGCACCTTTTCTTCCTCGTTTAATGGTATGAGTGGCAGGGCTCTACAAGGAACACGAGTGAGACTCAGTGTGTGAGATTTGGGCTTCCAGGATGTGTCCCCACCATGTCTTAGAGGAGGAAACATTTTATATTTGTCAGAAATGTGCTAGAGATGTCAAAATAGGCAGCAATTACGTAAATACAAAAGTCTGGATAAAACATGGCAAAATTCCTCAAGATAGGAAATACAAAACAAAGAAGAACTTCCAGCATTGTCTTACATTGAGACCCATGGCTCTTGCATTCTGAGTGTCCGTCCCCTCCCCCTAGGGCCAGGTGACTCCCATGGAAACGTGGATAAAGGTCAAATGCAAGCACAGCCCCTCCCTCTGCCATCTTGTCCCCACCTGCCCCTCTTCTGCCTTATCCGCCAAGACGTCTGTTCTTAAACCGACGTGTCTCCCCTCGAGTCCTCTACGTGCTCCAAACTCACTGTTGTTCTCCAGCCTCCAAGCTACTTCTCCTTCACCCACTTCCCACCCTCCACCAGCTAGTTTCCAAGTAACCAGCTGCAGACTCAAGGGAGTGAGTGTAATTCTACCCTCCTGATAGCATCCAGCTATACATCACCATCTATATGAGGCCCCCCCCAATTCCTCCAGCCAGAAGTAACCTCTTCTTCCATTTATTCACGACACTTCCCATGAATTTATGCCTTATTGTGTCTGTGATGTCTTCTCCCCTACAAAGCATTAAACTCTTGAAGGGCAGGGACCATGTTTTATTCACATTGTAACTTCCCCAAGTGCCTGGCACTGTGACTTTTAAAGGAAGGCCCTCGACAAGATTTTAGTGAATTAAACGGAATCATCAAAATCCTCCCTTTGTTCAATCCTATTTTTCTTTTAAATGTCCCTTGACCTGGAATTTCTCACAGAGCCATGGATGCATTACCATCTTCAAAGGCAGTAAATGTTTCAGAGGGCAGCATTTCATCTCTTGCACACAGATTTCTCAAAACCTTTCCATTGTGAAGCCCGCGTAACGGTGTTCTTTCCTTTTTGTCACCTCAGTGGGATTACCCAGTTCTCCTCTGAGGCAAACGTGTTCAGACTGTACCACATCTCTTTCACCAGACACTTGTTCTCCAAAAAAATCGAGGCACAAAGATGAAAGAACATATTCCCGCAAAGAGTCCCTCTATCTTTCCCCATTTAGGAACTAGAGGCCTGTCTGAGGGGCCATGTGTTCGCTTGTCATGGAATCACCTTTGCTGCCCTTCCTAAATCAGAGGACACGGGTCACATCTGTAGGAAGGCGGTGGCCTGGGACACAGGAGATCTCTCCCCTTATGTGCAGAGGGGAGACAGCCTGTAGATTAGTGGCTAGAACAGTAGATTCCTACTCTGTGTTAGAATAACATGGCCATGTGCTTGTTTTGCAAAAAGGACGTGTGCAGGAAGGGACTCATGGTCTCCCACTCAGTGCAAAGATTTTCCCACAATCCCCCTTCTGTCTCCAGTACAGGGCTTCACCCCCATCCTCAGCAACATTTGAAGAACCCCAGTCCACACTCTCCCTGGCTTTCTCAAATCCTAGGAGTGGGGATTTTGTTCCTGATAAGGAATTTCAACCGGTTTTCCTGTATTCCGTCCTGACATGAGCGTTGCCTCCAGGGGTGCCTGGGCTCCCTCGCCCTGGGCTTTGAGAGCTCAGCTTTGCCCCTAGACGCCGGCTGACTTCTCCCACGGTGAGTACTTGTGTTCAGCCCTTGCCACTCTACCCTGTTCATATACTCTCCAGCTTCTTGAATTTTGTACAACTCTCTTGACCACTTTTGTTCCCTTTCCTGTGCTCTTTGTCTTTGTGGATTTTCACCTTTTAAAATTCCTTTACCCCCATTTTTGTTGAGCTCAGGAGGGAGCAAAAATAAACATTTGTTTCATCTACCGCATTTTCATCTTACAATTCTTTAAAATTTCCTTTCCTGATTCCCCAAATGATGAGTTCAGCACTTTGCCAAGAATATATGCTCTACCCAAAGCGTGCAGTTAGAACTGCTTTTTAACTAACCAGAGCAGAGGCAGGGCAATGACTTGAAGCTCTGTTTCCCACTACGGGAAACTGTGTCTGCCTCACAGTCGATCGTCTCAACAAGGCAGTGGTTGTCAGGGCCCGAGCTTCTCGTGTAGGCGTGAAGTTAACCTCTGGCTGGTCACATACTCAATGTGTCCCCAGAGACAAGTCTTTCCCCCTTTGTCTGTATGCTGATTAAAACGACACTTTCCCAAACGTTGTTAGGATGACGTGAAGTGACACAGCGCAGACTGGGAGCCCACCCGGGTCAGGTTCCCCCTTGCTCTGTTCAGACCAGGAATAATTTGCCTTGGCAGCATTGCTGTGATTTGCTGCTCTCACCTGCTATTCATCGCATACCCACTCCTGGGACCCAGAACTGGTTCCGTTTTGCAAGGCCTGCCTACTTTCCCTGCTGTGTGCTCTGCACCTGGTCCCAGCCCTGCGGAAATTGTTGTGAGCTGCCCTTTGTTGTGTGAGCGGGATGCCCCATATCCCCTAACCAGACAGGCACCTCTAAAGACCTACTGTTTATCCAAATTGCTCCCGTTGGAATATTGGTCATGAATGGGATAATATCTTTGAAATGTTCCAATTTTCTTTAAAGAAAAGAAAAAGAAAACCAGTCCATCGACTCTGGTCCCCCGACTCAGGTGCAGAGGTTGGGGCTCCTGGCTGTGTTTGAGGAATAAATGTCTGTGAACACCAGCGGGGTTAGCGCAGCGAGACCAAGGCGAAGCCCGGGGGGGAAAGGCACTCTGTGCGCTGCCACGGGCTGTCAGGCCCAGGAGGATTGTCTCTGTGACCGCAGAGGTGGGAGAAGCGACAGACGGTGGGACAGGGGTAGAATTTCTCCATGAAGACCGTGGGTAGGAGGAGAGACTGAGGAAACGAATCATGCTGGTCTCATGCGAGATGCAGCATCCCATCAGATCAAGCGCCTTCACTGGCACCTTATAACCAAGGCTCCTGGAGCTGGGAGAAGCAGCTGCCCTGCCCTCCCTGTTGCTTAGCAACAGCCTCTTTCTTATTCCCAGATGGTCCCCAGGGGCCGTTCTGAACTGGGGGGCAAGGAGAGGGAGGAAGGAGGTAAGATAACTACCTGGTCTCCATAACAATGAGACGCCTGGCTCCATCCTGCCAGGGACCTGACCTGCAAATGAATGAGATACTTAAGAAAATGTTTATTTTCCTCATTTGGGGTCTGTTCTGTGCTGACTCCGAGAATTAATGCTTACCTTTGCGAGGTGCAGGTTTGTGTTTCCAGTTGTCTGGAGGAGGATTGGAGAATGAGAGGCACATCTGCGGCTCACACTGGCCCGGAGACCCACCGTGGCTCTTTGGGTCCCTGCTCTGAAATTGAAGATGAGAGCCCTTTTCCTGGATTGCCCTGTGTGAACCCGGTGCCTGCCCTGCAGTGGCCCTGACAGCTCCCGTCCTGTCTGAACAGCCCAGGGGAGAGGGAGGGGAGGCGGAAACACCCTAGGCCGCTCTGGAGTCTAAGGAAGCTTCCAGTGGCCATAGGGGAGTTCTCCAGCCACGGTTGCTCTGGAGGAGGCCCCTCTCCATCACCAGCTCCCTGGGTGTGCCCTGTGCTCAGCCGTTGTGGGGCGCAGCTGCTAGGGCCCCCGGTCGCCCACGCTCTCTGCACTGGGCGTCTGCAGGCTGCATTCCTATGCACCCCACACCCATTTATTCCCCGGGTGGGGTAGGGATGCCAGGGAAGGTAGGTGGAGGACCACACAGTGGGGGATTGAGAAAGGAGGTAACTTTGGAGAGAGGGGAGAGCCTAGGGAGAGGGGGTAGGGACTGCTTGCCCACAGGGGACCTTCTGTGAAGGGAAAAGGTCATATTTAGCACAAGCTTTGGAACTCTCTTCTTGTTCCTTTTCCCGTGGCACTGCTGTTCCCTAGAATAAGTATCCTACAATCAAACTTCATACGGGAAATGCCTCTATAAGTTCTTTTACTTACATCTACTCTATTCTTTTTGCTTTATCATAAAACTGATGATACACAGGTTTGAAAACACAATTTCCTTTCCTCATGGAATTATCAGTTTCTATTTTATCGTCTCTACGAAAACCAAAATGTATACCTTCTCCTGGTTTTCCTGTGTCAGAATCACTGGAATGTGGCCTCCAAACAACAGCCCAGCTCTGCAGCTTCTCCCATTCTTTGAGTCACTTAGACCGGAGTGAAATCTGATACTTCATGTCATCTCGTGAGGTGCTGAGTGGAGACCGGCAAGAAGGTGAAGGTGAAGGGTGCCTGCATTCGCCCTCCAGCCCCGCGCGGCCCCCCCAACCGCTACTCCACGAGTACAAAGTGACAGCTTACTAGGGGAATGTTTTCTGATGCCCCAGTGGTGACTAGCGGTGAAATGAGTGAGGGTCCACAGAGGCCACTGGGACCGGGAGGAACCCAGACACCAGGACGGCTCAAGAGGGCGTAAGACACCAAGTATGAACCAGAGGGAGATGACCCTAAGGGCTGGGGTGGGAAGGAGGAAAGAAAGCAGATACTGGGCTGTGTTGATTTCCCAAGCCTTCGCTCAACGCCAAGTACGTGACAAGTCCGTTCCATCCATCACCTCCCTACCCACTGCAGACCCTGAGTGACAAAGCTAGGAGCTCACCCCCAGTGAGGTGCTTGTGCCGCAGGGCTCCCTTCCCTTTACAGGGCTCTTCTGTAAAGTCTCGGCTACAGAGCTCTGCACTGAACTGGGACCAGGGTGGCAGAAATTGGCCGAGGGAACGTCAGGCCAGCCTGACCTGTGGTCACTGAGGAGCGTCACTGAGCAGGAGAAATTTTGGAAAGGGCTCCTCGGGGACCCCGGTGCCCCCATCCGGGAGCACCCAGCCTTCACGCATGCGTTTGGCTGGGACCCTCAGCCGGTACACACTGGTTCCAACACGGCTCCATAAACATATCTCTCGTAATTAGCCCTGGCGGCTCAACACCTCTGCTGTATCCGGCCCACTTACCTGCCACGCCTCCTCTTATTGGAACCGGTTCTAAGTAAACTGTGTTCTCTGAGAGCCGTTGCATACAGAGGAGTCGGCAGCCGGTCTGAGCTGACCCACAGACTCATAAAAACGAACAGGGCCCCGGGCCCCGTCACCTGGGCCATCCAAATTCTTGAAGCAAAGGTGCAAGGACTCGCTCACATCAAGGACCCGGCTGCTTTCTAGGGGACCAAGAAACTGAGCTTTTTTCTCTGTGTTCACGCTGGCAACCCATGAGGTAAGGGGAGAAATGCCACATTGCTCCTTTGGGGAGTTAATCAAAAAGGAGTGAATTCTGGTGGAAATTTAGCCTTCTTTTCCCCACCTCAAATCTAGACAGACTGTCCACCGTTCCCAGGGGATAAAAGTGTGGTTTTAACTCCCTTGCTTGATGGTCTGTATCTTTTGATCGCACGTGGATGACGAGCCATGAGCTTCCTCCTGGCCACCCTTGGCCATTCCATAGCGCTGAGCATCACGCCTGGTTCCACCACCTTCTCCTCGTCGTGGTGGAGACAGACGTGCGTGGGCTTCTGTCCCTGATGGCTTCAGCTCCTGCAAGAGCAGAACTCTCTCTGCCTTTGCCGTCATTCAGGTAGAGGGTAAGGGTGCTAGTGAGGTCCACTGTGGAAAGCGCTGAAGGCTTGACTGGGTGGAATGTGTTAGTAAGTCTCTTTGCTCACCTGCAGCAAAAGTGCCTTTCCTTCACTTGGCGAAATGCTGCATGATTCCGAGTGAACGCATCTGGACTCCTCACTGTTTGTTCAGCTCCCTAAATACAGCTTTGACAGATGCTCTGCACCGTGAATGGCAGCCGTTCCCTGTGTTCCACTTCGTACAAGCCCTAGAATGAACAGGCCTGGAGCCCCCTTCTCCAAACCTCCATGTCGTATAGATGCTACGCATAGTTGCTCAAAAGGTGTCTGTCTTTTGCGATTGGCAAGCTTTAGGAAAATTGTGTTTGCTTTTTTCTGTAGTTGGGCGAACAAAATAAAGCCAAGCATGGTGATGGGAAGGACACCATTGTCAACAAGGACTTACCCAGCCCACTGGCAGGTGCCCTTCAGTCATACACTTAGCTTGCATTGTCTTAATCTGCCCTGTTTTGTGAAAATGTATCCCTACGAAGTTAGCTTCAGTTTCTCAAAACACAGTGGAGTCGAGTGTCTGGGAAGGTGTGAACCATCAGAAAAGACTTTTTTGAATACATAAGGCACGAAGATGGCTTTTCTCCTGGGTAAGAAGGACATCAATTCAGCTCAGGTGCAGGGCTGAATCGGCAAATCAGCACAGGGAGCAGATGATTTGTGAATGGTTCTTGGAGCTTTGATGTTGCTGGTGGCTTTGGTTTTCCGTGATTTTTTTCCAAATACATAAGATGCTGTAATTGCCAAGAAACACTCTGCAGAGTTGAGACTCAGTCATGTCTTTCTTCCTTTTCCCAGCAATTCATGTCTTCTGTGCTGGGTTACAAATCTACCCTGGACCTTTTCACAGCTCAGTGATTTTCCGAGGATTCAGCTTTGATCACATGCTTTGCCTCTTACCTGGCATGTGGCTTCCGTGGAATCAATGCTTCTTAATTTTTCCACTTAAGAGTTCTCACTGGGATCGCTTACATGTCCTGAGGTTGATTCAAATTTCACTCCTCCTGGATCTACAATTTAAGACGCTAATCACGACTACTGCGTTCTTCTCTTCACTATTGCCCTTTCCGTTAATATTATTATTAGGCATACAGGTTTTTTTCCCCATTTGCCTTTCAACAAGCCTATAATGAGCACCCACTGTCTTCTGGGAACTCTTTGAAGTCCTGGGAAATTACTGAACAGCCCCTGTTCGCATGGAAGTTACAGTTTGGGAGGGTGGGTTGTGCACGTGGAGGTAGACTGTCACACTCCAGTAGGATAAATGCTACAGTGTAGTCATGATATAATCATTGCCTGCACAGGAAGGACTGCCCAGTTTGCCTGTGGAAGGCCTCCTCGTGGAATTGTGACCCTCAGCTCGCTGGGTGGGCAGGATGGAGCCGCTGGAGACAGGAGGAAGGGCATTCCAGAGCGAGGGAACAGCATGTACAAAACCACAGAGGCATGAGAGAACATGGCGTATTCAGTGAATACTGAGCTGGCATGGCTGGGGTCAGGGGACGGGGAGGGGAGAAGAAGGACGGAGCTGTGAGGGGAGAGCTCACCATGAGGGACCTCGTGCGCGATGCCCAGGAGCGTGGCAGTATCTTGAAGGTAGTGGGAGGCCACGTGATGTCATATTTACAATTTAGAAAGGCTGCTTTGTCTGCAAAGTGCAAAGTGGGTTGAGCTGGGGTATGACCATTGCCAGGAAACCAGTTAGGAAATTACTAAAATGCAGAATACACGAGACCTAGGACAGACTGGCTGTGAGGATGAAGCATAGCCCTGACACGGGAAACTGAGGGTTGGCTGGTCTCATTCTGGAAATTTCCCCAAAGTCCAAACGATGAGCAAACTTTGAATGGAAAAGAGCATTTTCTCTACCCTGGGCCTCACGCACCCACCACGGCTTCCCGGGCCCAGAGAAATGAGTTAATGGGCCCGGATGTTACAGGAGGCCGCTGCTGTGTGGGGCAGAGGCCTGGCCTTGCAGGGGCCCCCTCCTCAGAAATGTAGCCTCCGGTCATTTGCTTTCCTCCATCATTGAGGTAAGTGCCTGCCTGTCTGCGGTGAAGGAGTATCTCTTTCTCCTTCTCTCCTTGATCACCCGGGCCTAGATGATGGGTCGCCCTGGATCTCTGCTGAGCCCCGGTGTCACCCCTTAGGAGGCAGGGCAGAAAATGTGTCTTTCCCGGCAGTGGAGCTTAAACTGGAGACAATATCAGAAAGAATAACAGAATTGCTGGGCTTTAGAGGCCCCTGTCGCCGTTACTCTAAGTACCATTAATTGCCCCAAAGTGTTCCCTACTCACACTGAGCAGTTACTTAGCTGAATCTTCCTTGTGGGTCATTCCTATGAGTAGGTGCTCTTTTCTTTTTTTTTTTTTTTAATATAGAATAATCTTTCTTCTTCTTTTCTTTTTTTTTTATTGGAGTAAAATCACTTTACAATGTTGTGTTAGTTTCTGCTGTACAGTGAAGCGAATCAGCTGCATACATACCTATATCCCCTCCCTCTTGGACCTCCTTCCCACCCGCCCCATCCCACCCATCTAGGTCGTCACAGAGCACCGAGCTGATCTCCCTGTGCTATACAGCACGTTCCCACTAGCTATCTATTTTACACGTGGTAATGTATTTAGGTCAAACCTAATCTCCCAATTCGTCCCACGCTCTCCTTCCTCCCTCTCTGTGTCCACATGTCCGTCCTCTACGTCTACGTCTCTATTCCTGCTCTGCAAATAGGTTCATCCATACTATTTTTCTAGATTCCACATACATGCATTAATACACGATGTTTGTTTTTCTCTTTCTGGCTTACTGCACTCTGTATGACAGACTCTAGGTCCATCCACGTCTCGAGTAGGTGCTCTTTTCAGCCCCATTTTGCAGGGAGGTAAAGATGACAGGGACAAAGGGAAGGGAACTTAAGTCCGTGTCTCCTGAGTTTTTTCTAGTGGGCCACATAGAAGAGGATGACGTTGATAAGACAATTACCCCTTGCTGGGGTCAGTGGAGAGGCTGCCATCTCAGGCCTGGTCACTCACTCCAGACCCACCCCAGGGCGAGGGGACAGCATCTGGGTCCACGTGACCCCTGTCCAGTCACAGCATCTGAGACGCTCTGGGCGGGTCCCACAGGCAGTGAACGGCAGAGCTGGGATTCAGACCCGTGTCTATCTGACCCCGGCATCCACCATATATCCCTCCTCCTTCCACTTGGCAGGCGGGTAACAGGTCCCGGATAGTGAGATCTCACAGTTCAGAGTATCTGGGAAAAGCAGCCCTCTGGGGTTTAGGTGAGGATAGACTCATGTCAGACTAGCCAATTTCAGGTGCCCCTGGGACTTTTCTCCCTGGACCTGAAGTAACTCCTGGGATCCAGACAGGACTCAAAGTGTTCCAGTTTCGTTTCTGTCAGGCCCGAGAAGAAGAATATGCCAAAATGTGTATCGTGTTGCAAGTTCAAGTCACAGCCGAATGAATTTATTGGCACAGAAATCAAAGTTTGCCCAAGAATTAATTGAGGATAGTTGAATATATTAATTAGTTTTAAAGACTCTGCTTCCCACTGTCTCATTTCCCCACATCAGCTCGGCATCTTCAGAGGTGGAGGTGATGGTGAGCCTGATAAGGGGGTCAGGAGACAGCTCCAAGGGACCATCCGTCTACCTTCATCTCAAGGTCAATAAGGAGACAGCTCCAAGGGACCATCCGTCTACCTTCATCTCAAGGTCAATAAAATCATTAAAATTTCATAGGTTGAGAAAAGAAAGTACAGGGCAGTGACGACTTAGGCCGAAGCCAAAAGTAAAGCAAAAAGGACCAGACCTTCCCAGTCTGTTCTGTCTCCTGGATTATGTATGATTCATGCGTAATATTAGCTCTGTTCCAGACAGCAAGAGTGGTTGGCTCATGTAGTTCAGAATCTTCACGAGCAAGCAGGGAGTGTGTATGGAAATGGGAGAAGCAAAACAGAATAAAAACAAACAACTTCAAAAAAAGAAAAAAAGATGAAAGAAAAATTCCTGGGGAGACATATAGGAGGTAGACCTAGAAAAGCCAACAATAAGCAAAGAATAACCTAAGGTCAAGGGGCTCAGAAAAGTCCATTCTCTGCTCCAGATGGAAGGATCCTAAGCCATCCTCATTGGCTTTGTTATGAAGGATGTTCAGAGAACTTTCCCCATCCTCTCTGTTGCCTTGTCAGAATCCACGCGCAGACAGAGGGAGTGATGCCCTCACCCCTGAAACTCCCTGGTTCTGTTTGAAAAACAACACAAAGAAACCAAGAATATTGTACACAATGGGCAACTTCAAGACTGCTGAGAATCCAAAGATGTTCTACCCCAAGTAGTTCCTTCTCGGAAACTCTAAGGGCTTTAGCTGCTCATGTAAAGCCCAACCTAATACCATCCCATTAAACAACAGAGCATTGAAATGAACTCTTTTTCTGGCAGATTTTTACAAGATTTTAATTTTATATTGGAGCAGTAGAGTTGATTCACAATGTTGTGTTAGTTTCATGTGTGATTCGGTTGTACATATACTTGTATCTATTATTTTTCAGATTCTTTTCCCATATAGGTTATTACAGAGTATTGAGTGGAGTTCCCTGTGCTATACAGCAGGTCCTTGTTGATTATTTTATATGTAGTAGTGTAGTATATGTAGCACAACTAATTTTAAACAATCATTCTAAGGGTTTATCAGAACCCTTGCTCACTCATCGTAGGAAAGAAGAAACTAAGGGTTAGAAGGGTCCAAGACCTTCCAGTGTCCCCAGGTAAAGCAGAAACCTGAATTCACCCAACAGGGCTTTAGACCTGTAACTCCTCACTCAAGGAAGCCTGTTGTTTTCTCCCTAAGTTGGTTCCCCAGCGTGCGGTCTGCCCCGGTGGGCATGTGTCTGCCCAGGTTCTGATCTGCAGTTATTCAGCCTTGTAAACATTCATAGAGGCAGGTCACCCACTTAGGCTTTAAGAGAACATTCTTTTTGAATCCTCTGAAATATACGAGCCAGAAATTTCCATGTATTCAGAATTTTCCAATGTCCATCTGTGGCCTTCCCTCTCTTCCAATTGCACAAACACCAATGTTTCTTAGCTCAGGTTCAGGAATTGCATCTACCAGGGGGTGTCAATGTGCCACCGTATCCCCAGGCAGCAGATTTAAATAGGCAACACAACACGGCTGAAAGCAACAGGTTAATACGTCTTTGCAGCAGGAACCACCACAGCTCTCTCAGGTGACTACCCTCGGGGAAGACTCATGCTTCGCTGCTCTTGATTAAACGCTCGGGAGCTTTTCTGACTCCATCCAGATCTGCCATTTGTCCTTGAGGAGCTTGACAGAGCTTGGAAACTATGAATAACTGTTGCTAGATTCTCACAGGCAAAGACTCCCCGAAATGTGGCCTTTTGGGGTCCGAGTCACTGATAAGATGTTGGGAGAGATAAGAGTAATCCCTGTCTTGTGCTGGAAGGCAATCAACCATGTCGGGGATCAGGAGATTCAGAGGATCTGAGGGGTTGGACCGCTGATGGACTGTGCATGGGGTGGAGAGGACAGGAATCGGATTCAGAGAGGAGTCACAGGAGTGGTCAGGGGATCACCCAGAAGACCTCTGGGGAAGCCCACGCTGTGCTGGGCTTTCCAAAGGGAGGACCCTGTCCCTACCTTGCAGAAATTGCGGGCCCCTGGGAGGACAGACAGGTGGGAATGAGAGAGGCATGGGAGGGGCACATTCTACCCGATGGGGCTGGGCTCTCCCCTCCCACCCGGTCTGCTCCCAGAGTGGCTCCAGCGGGATGGGCCGGTGGGGGGGGGGCAGTGTTGAGGAGAGAAGGCTCATCCCCTCTCCCAACTGCTCCATCCCCTTTGATGGAGAGACGAGGGCAGCTCTGAGAGACCCTAACTCACAGTGCTTACCTGGACCATTCCCAGCTTCCCTTTAGAGTCTGGGGCTCTTGTGCTCCTTTATCCAAAACCATTGCGAGTGAGAGCACAGGGTTTCCTTCAGGCAGTGCGGACGCTCACTGCTGTCAAGACACAGACAGGGTGAAGCCCCCTGGGGAAGGAGTCTAGCTGAGAAGTGGAGGGAACTGTGTCCAAGATTTGGATTTTATTCATCTTTTTATTAATACATTATTTCCTTTGGCCTGTGGTGCTATTTGCAGTTTTGGATTTCTACAGACAAGGATGCCTCTTTAAGGACCTGGTGGCAGTGAGAGGGGGGTGTGGGGAGGGTAGGGAAGGGGGCCCAGGCCAGGCTTGTGCCTGGAGCCATGTAAGCAGAGAGATTCGTCACTCAGGACATGAAGTGGGCAAATTCCTTCCCAGGAGTTGACTCTAGTGAAGGGAAGCTGAGAAACAGGCTGTCATTTGAGAAGGTCGTGGAGGGATGTGGGCTAAAATTGCTCCCTAACATGGGAAGGGCTGGTTTTCTCATACCTGCTGAAGGCAAGAGGAGAGTAGATTCAAATCTCAGCCCGAGGATGTGGGTTAGGTATCAGGGGGAATCTGGGTGCTGAGAGGCAGGAATGGGTTTCAGAGGGAAATGTTCCTTATACAGACAGGGAACCAGTGTCTGTCTCTCTGGGGGAGGGGTTCAGGGGCTGCCTGCCCACAGGCAGGGTGGCCTTAGAGTCTTTTCCCACCCCAGGTCCTGGGAGGGAGCAACCGTGAACCCCTCACTCTTGGTCTTGTGTTCTGGCAGCGGGGAGGCGAGTCCCCAGCGATCCCACTGTCTTTGGTGGCTCGAAGGGGCAGGTATCTGATTCTTAGCTTAAGTGTGGACCCGGGACAGACACTTCCGGCCACCTCCCCTGGCTAAGCCTTTCTTCAGGCTGCCTGGAAGCTTCCTTCCTGCCCAGGCCCCAGAGACGTCCCCCAGAGGTACCATAACCCCTGGCAACCAAGGGGTCAAGACCCCGTCTCTTCCAAGCATCCCCTCCTCTCCCTGCTGACTCTTTACTCGTACTCTTGTTCTGTCTCCACCCCCTGCCTGATTCCTGGTCCCCACCTGCAGCTACCAGACAGGGCAGCTCGGGGAAGCAGGCCTCTTTAATCCCCTTGGCCGCCTGCTTTGCTTGGGACAGAGCCTGGGCGGAAGCTGGCAGTGCAGCAGGTCCTGTCTCTGCTGGCTTAGCCCTGTGGGGGAGGGGCCTCAGGGACTCCAGCAGCCAGACCGCAGGCAGGCCAAGTTCCCAAGACAGACACAGTCAACGCCATACATCTGGTGACTAGCGACCAGATGCTGAGCCATTTCCAGGCCTGGCTGTGACGGGGGATGGAGAGAAGGCACGACACCCACAGAAAGATGCTGGTTTTGCCTTTGCACTGTGGACGCTCCCTGGTCCCCACCCCGGAGTTAATGAGAGTAATCCCGGGCAGGGTGCACAGTGGGGCTGCAGCACGGGTGCGGGGAGGGCTGGGGAGGGGCGCAGTCACAGGACCTTGGTCAGCTGGTCTCCAGGGTCCTGTGTGCATGGGGTCCAGTGGGCGGTGACTTCACTTTTGTTCAGAGAGAAGCTTCTGGAATCCCTAACTTAGAACTAGCAAAGACACTTCTTGAGTTCTTTAAGCTACCTCTTCCTGCATTTAAAAATGCATCCGTTTCTACATCTATTCACTCCACACAACGAAGCCTATGGAGGGTCAGTTAGTTATCACTTCTATTTTATTTTTTAAAAATTCTTTTTATTTTAATTTTTTAAATTGAAGTATAGGGGATTTACAATGTTGTGTACTTTCTGCTGTACAACAAAGTGATTCAGTTATACATGTGTATACATTTGTGCTTCCATACTCTTTTCCATGATGGTTTATCCCAGGATATTGAATATAGTTCCCTGTGCTCTACAGTAGGACCTTGTTGTTTACGCGTCCTGTATATAATAGGTTACATCTGCTGACCCTATTGCTTCTATTTTAAATAGTCAATATAGATAAGATTCTTCATTGGAAACCTGCTGTGCGTCATATCATCCTTTCCATCAGAAAGTTCTTCCTGGTGTCTAACTGAACTCCCTCTTGCTACGATTCCAGCTCACTTTTCTATAGTGTGTCACTCATTCGCCTGAACTCTCCCAAACGTTCCGTCATTTAATTTGTATGATGGCCTCGGGAGGTAGATATGTTATTATTGTCATCTGACAAATGGGAAGACTGCAGCCGGCTTTGTGCCCATGCTGGGGTGCAGGCAGGGCAGGGTTCCTAGGTCTGCCTGAAATGCTAAAACTCTCTGAGCAACGTCCTGGGTAGGAGCCAGCAGGTGAGCTTAGGAGGAGGCCGAGTTCGGCTCGCCTCCAGCCTGGGGGAGGACCTGCCCTCTCTCGTAGTGGCATTGCTTCCCCCCACCATCTTTAGCTCCTGGTGCCCTCTACTCGCTGCCACTTGTCAAGGTCACCCCTTGTTGCCATGGCTTTCTCAGCCCTTATCACCATCTATAATTACCCTGTTTATTTAGTTCCTTTTTGTTATCTGTTCTGTTCTCTCCAACTCCCTGAATACCAATCTCGTTCCTGCTCTAGCCCCAGCTTGCAGCACGGAGCCGGGCATGTGATAGACTCTCAGTAAATATTTATTGACAGAAGGAAAACAAAGAAGGAACAGGCAAAGAAAGAGCGAGCAAGGAAGGAAAGAAAGAGGGAAACAGAGGAGGGCCTGTCTTTCCCCAAGGCCTTCCTGCCTTTCCTCCCTGACCCTAGACCAGAATTGATTCAATCTTTATGGAACCTCTGGTAGAAGGATCCAAGAAGACTTGGGTTCCCATCCCAGCTCTGCCTCATCTGAGCTATTTAACCTCTCCATACCTCAGTGCCCTTCCTTGTAAAATAGAGATAATTATAGCTACTTCACAGGGTCGCTGTGAGGATCGAATGGACTAATTTCTGCAAAGCCCGCAGCACAGTCTCTGGCGTGTGCAGACATGCAATAAGCCTTCAGTCTTTTTCCTCTGCACTGATTTCAACCCTTCCGCCCCAATTCTGTAAAGCAAAATCAAACCCTGCAGTGTTCCTCCAGCCACGTGTGAGAGGTGCTCTGCCTGGCTGGAACGGGGATCTTTTAGGGAACACACCGCCAGCCTTCCGTCTGTGCCAAAAAAAAGTCACATTGGAAGGGATGCATTTTAATGAGTTTCTTCCAATAACTAAGTAGAAGGTGGACACATATCCCACCAGATGAAGCTACAGTAGGCTGAATTCTAACTTTCTAGCTCTGGGAACATGGGTCAATAACTTGGCTTTTCTGATCTCTGATTTTCTCCTCTATACCCTGGGAATAATGATGATACTGTGTAAGTCATAGAGCAGCTGTAACTGTTGAGTTTACACATGGAGCCTAGAACATAAATGGTCGCTATTGTTGATCTATGGGTTAGAGGAAAAACTACCCTCACACTAAACTAGATTCAAGAAAGCTTGATAGAACTTTCTTTCTTTCTTTGTCTCTTTCTTTCTTTCTTTCTTTCTTTCTTTCTTTCTTTCTTTCTTTCTTTCTTTCTTTCTTTCTTCCTTCCTTCCTTCCTTCCTTCCTTTCTTTCTTTCTTTATTTCTTTCTTCCTACCTTCCTTCCTTCCTTTCTTTCTCTCTCTTTCTCTCTCTTCCTTCCTTCCTTCTTTGTGCGAGGTCTTAGTTGCAGCAGTCATGCTCCTTAGTTGAGGCATGTGGGCTCCTTCATTGTGGCATTAGAACCCTTGGTTGCGGCATGCATGT
The DNA here is from genome assembly GCF_003031525.2 of Neophocaena asiaeorientalis asiaeorientalis. Taxonomy (NCBI): domain Eukaryota; kingdom Metazoa; phylum Chordata; class Mammalia; order Artiodactyla; family Phocoenidae; genus Neophocaena; species Neophocaena asiaeorientalis. Next base: position 5,140,585 of record NW_020172768.1, on the reverse strand, counting down.
GGGATCTAGTTCCCTGACAAGGGATCAAACCCGGGTCCCCTGCATTGGGAGCGTGGAGTCCTAACCACTGCGCCATCAGGGAGGTCCCTGGTGGAACTTTCATTAATCGCTAGTTACTTTTGTACATCTTATCTCCTTTTCTCTTCAAATAACACGGGAAGAGGACCCGCTTCCCATTCTTCATTCATTTATCAGTTCGCTCATTCAACAAACACTAACTGTAGCCAGAGAGACAGATAGCTTTCTGACAATGGTTAACCATCCATAAAACATGGTGGTGTGCAGATGTAGAAAACAAACTTATGGTTACCAAAGGGGAAGTGGGAGGAGGGATAAATTAGGTGGCTGGGATTAACAGATACACACTCCTATATAGAAAATAGTTAAACAACAAGGACCTACCATATAGCAGAAGGAACTGTATACAATACCTTGTAATAACCTATAATGGAAAAGAATAAAATATTTAGATACATACATATATACGTATAACTGAATGACTTTGCTGTACACCTGAAACTAACGTGATACTGCAAATCAACTACACTTTAATTAAAACAAACAAGCAGACATGGTGGTGTGTAGGTGACTTCTTTAACAGCCATTCTCCTGTCCTTTATTGCAGGGCTCACCACTGTATCGCTTGTTCCCTCGGAGCGGGGGTTTTCCTCTGGGTACCCCTGCTTGGTCAAGTGTCCCCTCATTTCCAGCTGCTCTTGCTGGCCAGGGCTCCCTACCAGCCTCTCCATCACCCAGCCTCCCTGAGCCTTGCACTTCATTGGATCTATCTCATTCACATTTTCTTCAGAGTCTCTGAGCTTTGAATATAGGTCAGCTGCTTCTACACTTTAAAAAACTTTAAAACCCTTGACCAAGTGAATAAACGCTAAAAATAAACGGTAAAAAAAAAACTTTTTTTTTTTTTTGCCAAGCCATGTGGCATACAGGATCTCAGTTCCCCGACCAGGGATGGAACCCATGCCCCCTGCATTGGGATCACAAAGTCTTAACCACTCAACTGCCAGGGAAGTCCCCCAAATGGGTCGTTTTTGGATCATGGAAACAAACACTCAGAAACACGTCTATTTCTTACACACATTTCCATGCACGATATTGAGTTCAAAATACATGAAGTTTATGGCCACTGCACATTGTAGAAAACCTAAACTTAACTTTAAAAGATTAGGGGGGAAAAGGCCCACAAATGCGTATGATAGGCGAATGCGCTATCTCCCTGTCACCTCTGAGACTTGGTATTTATGAATTCACCACGAGCTGTTTTCATACCATCACTGGATGTTTACTTCGTCATTAGTTGCGTGAACAAGTAAAAATCATGTTCAGCTGTATCTTGGAGGAAAATAGCTTCTCTCTCTTTCTCTCTCTCTCTCTCTCCCCTCTCTCTCTAGAGGGTCAATGGAGTCCAATGGGTGGCGCTGGATATAAAGTTGTGAACAGGTCACACCACGTCCCCGCGCTTGTGCACTTCCAGCCAGAGGAGGGCACGAACTTTTACTCTTTCGAGAACTATTTGTAGAGTTTTTCTAATGGTGGATCTGGGAGCTGAGAATTCAGAGGAAAGCAAGACAGGCTGCTTTCGTGGAGTGGATATATTCGACTAGAGGGGAGCTAGACAAGAAGTGAACACATAATAAATAGGCAGATAAATGAGATGACATCTGATATTGATGAGATGCGAGCAGCGGGGTTGACCGAGACCATGGTGCTCCCTGGGATTGGATGCTGAACGGCCCTCAGAGGAGGTGACCACGGAGCTGAGTCCTGACGGACGCAAAGGAGCCAGGACAGCCCCAAAGGAGGAAAGAGCAGGTGCAAAAGACCGGGGCAGGGGCAGTGTGGCACGTGGTCTGAGCAGCACTGTTGGTGGAAGCACAGTGATGTGAGGTTGGTCTGGGCAGAGCCCAGGTTATACAGGTCCTTGTGGTGGTTAGGACGAGGGGATGCCAAAGAAGGCTTCCGCCAGACAGCAACACGATCTGATTTACACAAGAAATACCTGCCTCTGACCTGGCGAAGGTGTCAGGGGGAGGAGAGAGAGAGGCAGCAGAGACATGAGCGAGCAGAGGTTATTTCTGCAGCTAAGCAGGAGTGATGGTGGTTTGGACAGCAGTGGCAGTGATGGAGATGGAGCCAGGAGGACAAAGGGGTTCTGGATATATTTTGTAGGAAGAGCAGAGAAGACTTGCTGATGGATTGGATGCGGGGATGAGAGACAGAAAAGAATCAAGATCGAATCAAGTTTTCCTCAATTGTTTTGCCATTGACAGAGCTGAGGAAAGCACGAATTCAAAAAAATAAATATATAATAAACTATATTTGGTGCAAAGAAAGAAAAGAAGAGGGTGCTAAGCTCATTTTTCTAGAGTAGAATCTCAGCCACAGATGCCCGGTGGAGATGCACCTCTCAACCCCACCCAGGGCTCATGGGGTCTGAACTCCTGCTAAGAGCTTTTGGAGAAAGGATCGTGCCAGACGCCGATCGCAAGCCCTGTGCTCCAGCAGCCTCTGCTCCTGGAAGGCTGGTCATGCTAACCTCAGAGGAAATTCAGTTGGTCTGGCATAATTGGATCTTCCTGGTCTAATCTAATCTGCTCATTTTATGGGCAACCTTTTTCTTTTTGATCGTCAGCCTTTTTCCCCAGCTTTGTTATTCTTCCCTAGCAGCCAGATAAACAAAGTCTTCGCCCTTTGGGCTTCATGTTTGCAAACACACTCTTTACAGGCCCCCTTAAAGCAGCCCGGCGTCCGCTGCCTTCCCCTCCCAGAGGTTCTGGGGGGAGAGCCTTCCTGAAGTGCCGGGGAGGACAGGGCTCACAGAGGCAGAAGAATACTGCCCGTGGCCTGGCATCTCCCCCCGGCGGGGCCACACGCCCGCCCCTGCATTTTCTCTGCAGCTCACGTGGGCGCTTCCGAGTCTGTCCTCGGATCCGGCAAGGAGAGCCAGCTGCCTCCTCCAAACCAGACCTGGCAGTTCAAATGATTCCTCAAATGCCAAATTGACACCGGCTGTCTCTTCATGAAGCCCCGTCAGCTCTGCCAAGCACGGAAGGAAGCTGACCTCACCGACGTCCCCACGTGCTGGGCCCCCTGCACTGAATCCCATCTCAGCTTGTGAAACAGGCATTCTTATCTCCATGTTCATGGAGAACACTCAGGTTCAGAGAAGCAAAGTCATTTATCCTGTTGACAAGTGGAAGGAGTGGGGTTTAAACGGAGTCCACACCACCTCCCAGCCTGACCTTCGCTACCTTTGTGACACCTGCTGACCCCCCTCTTCGCTTCGCCAGCCCTACCTACTGGCCTTCTGCAACGATGTTCTCAGTCTTAGCGCCCACAGCTCGGACCCCACAGCCCCCAGGCACTGGAGAGCCAGCATTTCGGTCAGTGCTAAGCCCACTGGTCTTTGCAGTTCCTAGTGGCCTTTCTTCCATCCTCGCTTCTCCATCTGGCCCAGGGGAGCCCGAGCAAAGGGCACCAAGCCAGGACCAGAGTGATGCTGTGAAAAACCCATTGCTGAAAATGGGTACAGTCACTGGGAGTGTGGATGGACTGGAAAAATGAACCAGGAAACAGTGGCTCTGGCTCTGCAATTTAAGGCTGCACAGAGCAGCGAGATACACAGACAGGAAAAGAAAGGAAGGAAGGAAGGAAGGAAGGAAGGAAGGAAGGAAGGAAGGAAGGAAGGAAGGAAGGAAGAAGCAAACGTAACTCACCACAAACTCCAGGGTCTTTATTGCTCCTAAGCTTTTCTTAGTGACTTTCCATTTTGTCTTGTTTATTTCCAGGTTTACTAGAATACATTGGGGAATTAGGTCTGTGAAAACGCAGGCAGTCAGCTCAGACGGGCATCAGTCAGCGGCAGGGCTGGAATTCAAGTCTGACTCCAGACCACGTGCTTCCAGGCCAGAGGCTCCGGGGAGCCTGCACACGCTCTGCAGGTAGACTGGCCTCTTTTTCTTTTTGTAGGAAGTAGTGTTCACCACAGGACAAGGGCCACAGTTTAGTTTCTTTGCCCCCCAAATGTCATTTATTTGTGATGATCCAGGATTGGTCCTGATGGTGTGTCATCAAACAGGTCATTGTGATCTATGTTAATGCAGGTGAGGTGATGTTTTTTTTTTAAGGTCGGCAACTGAAAATAGAGGGGAGGCCCACGTTCAGGAAGCATACATGGAAATCCAGCCCTGCCCTTGAGAAAGGGGCCGGGCCAACCTCCGGCAATGCACAGTGGGTGGTTTTCTGTCCCTCCTTTGAGAGGCCTCGAATTTGGACTCCGCACAGCTCTTCCCCCCAGCTGTCACCAAGGAAGCAGCCAAGACCCCCCACCCATCCTAATCTGCCTCACGCCCCCTCCTCCCTCCTCCGTGTGTGTGGGCAGGCGGAAGGATATGGGGGAATGTGGCCTCACGAGTGGTTTCAGTGGTGCGATGGGATTCTGGCTCATCTGTGAGGTTGCTGAGTCCCCACAGAGGTCGGGCTAAGAATGGATAACTAATGTCACTGACTCCAGGAATACAACAAGGGCCATGGGCAAGGAACAAAAGTCAAGAAAAAATAAAGATTAAAATATATACTGAGTAAAGGGGACTCTGCCCTGGCGGCCTGGCTGTTAAGACTGTGCCTTCCGATGCAGGGGGTGCGGTTCGATCCCTGGTCGGGGAGCTACGATCCCAAGAGCCTCGCAGCCAAAAACCCGAAACATAAAACAGAAGCAGTATTGTAACAGATTCAATAAAGACTTTAAAAATGGTCCACATCAAAAAATATTAAAAAAAAAAAAAAGTACTGTGTGAAGGAAAGAGCAGGAGAGAATGGAACTGAGCTCCCACGAGTGTGAGAGAGGGGGAGGGAGTGTGGGCAGACGTGGCCAGCACAGTGGACCGAGGGGCAGCCTGACAAGGCCAAGGCCGCGTGAATTCCCGTCCGCCTCCGGGCGACCCATCAGATGGCGCGTGGGTCCGCGAGGACCTTGGCCCGACCTCCTGCCCTGGGAGCTGCGAGGGGCGAGTGGGCAGAGCTGACCCAGGGCTAAACCCTGAGCTGCCAGGTCAGGGTCACGGCGTGCGGGACCCAGGAGAGGGTGGACGGCGGGGCGGCACCACGCTCTGCCTCGGCTGCTTCCCCAGTCACCACCGGCCGGGCTGGAGGAGAAGGGCTTGCCCACAGGTGCCGGCAGAGGCGCAGTCTCTCCTTTGCTGGCAGAGCGCGTGTTGAGGGTGAGGACGTACAGAAGCATCTTTGGGTGCCTCCAGACTCTTATGACCAAGGAAGTAATTTGGATGTGGTGCCTCCAGAATCACGGTGGCACTTGCTATAGGAGGAGGGGGCCAAGTTCAGCCGAGGGCCCTACAAGGGCCGAGCGTGGTGCTTCCGGCTGGCGCTGGGAGAGAAGGGAGGAGAAGAGATGGAGAGGAAGAAATTGGAGAGGCAGGCCACAGATGGGGGCAGTTTGCCGAGTCCTGCCGTGCAAGAGGTACCTGATGTGGATTTTTCCTGTACCGGCTCTGTTGAAACAGTACAATACGATACGATACAATACAGTATTGATATAATATAATATAGTATAATATATGGCGGGGCGGCACCACGCTCTGCCTCGGCTGCTTCCCCAGTCACCACCGGCCGGGCTGGAGGAGAAGGGCTTGCCCACAGGTGCCGGCAGAGGCGCAGTCTCTCCTTTGCTGGCAGAGCGCGTGTTGAGGGTGAGGACGTACAGAAGCATCTTTGGGTGCCTCCAGACTCTTATGACCAAGGAAGTAATTTGGATGTGGTGCCTCCAGAATCACGGTGGCACTTGCTATAGGAGGAGGGGGCCAAGTTCAGCCGAGGGCCCTACAAGGGCCGAGCGTGGTGCTTCCGGCTGGCGCTGGGAGAGAAGGGAGAAGAGATGGAGAGGAAGAAATTGGAGAGGCAGGCCACAGATGGGGGCAGTTTGCCGAGTCCTGCCGTGCAAGAGGTACCTGATGTGGATTTTTCCTGTACCGGCTCTGTTGAAACAGTACAATACGATACGATACAATACAGTATTGATATAATATAATATAGTATAATATAATATAATATAACACATTCCTATACCATGAAATCCACCCACTTAAAACTACAATAGTGCGTTTTGGGTATAGTCACAAAGGTGGACAGCCATCTCCACCATCAATATTAGAACTGTTTCATCACTTCAAAAAAGACACTCCGTACCCATTACAGTCACTCCGCACTGCCCTCTCCCGCCACCACTGGGAACTACTGATCTAACTTTCTCTCTATGTAGATTTGTCCGTTCTACACATTTGTACAAATGGGAAATCACCATATCTGGCTGCTTTCACTTAGCATAATGCTTTCAAAACTCACCGTGTTGTAGTATGTATCAGTACTTCATTCCTTTTTTATGGTTGAATAACATTCCATCGTATGGACAAACCCTATTTATTTATTGATTCATCCGTGGATGGACATTTGGGTTGTCTGCAATTTCTGGCTGTTACGAACAATGTCGCTGTCAACATTTGTGCACAGCTTTTTATGTGGACATGTGTATTTTCCAGTGAATCCCCTTGGCAACAAATAGGCGTTATAATCACCAATGTATTAGGAAAAACTGCGGAGAGGTTAAGTAACCTTTTTGAGACGGAAAAACTTCTTGTGATTCAGTTTGATTACGATTAGAAGGGCAAATAAGAGGAAGTAAAATGGAATTTCACTTCACCTTTTTCAGGACACTATACACACCAGTGAGTAAAAGGGAGGAGAGGAATGAGGAAAAGTGCGTCAGCAGGCCTGCCGTGGGCTCCGTGGGCCCTCTTAGGGGCAGGTCTCGGCGAGGCCTTGGGTTTGCCCACCCTGGCCCGGCTCTGAGTCTGGGAGAGGACTTCCTCCCACTTGCTCTCTTGTTTCAGGGGCAGACACTCGTCAAAAGCAGCGCAAGACAGTTGCTGGAGCAGCTCGTCATACTGTGAGGACGCAGGTGGGGCGTCTACGCAGCAATGTCCCCACTCTCAGAGGATCCCCTGGGGTGGGCCCTGCCCGGTGACAAGAAGAGCCCCAAAGGGAGGAATTCAGCACAGGCCCAAGGGCGGCTCTAGGACGCGGAACTACAGGGTCATGGGGGCTGCTGACTCTGCTTCCCTCTGCCTCCAGGGCTTTCCCAGAAAGTTCTTGGACATGGGAGGGTGGGTGACGTGCCGCCCCATTAATGCAACTCCCGTGGCTCGGCGGAACCCAAGCCAAAGCTGGTAATCATTGACCCTCAGAAGCTCCCGGGGCAGAGCGGCAGGATCCACAGGAGCGCGGGCTCTGCAGCTAATCCCCTGCCCTGTGGTTAGAGCCTTGCCCTTCTCATTACCTTTCCGGGAAGCATGCTGTTATTGCAGCCTGGACACTGGTGAAGAAAAGCCCAGAATTTAAAGGCATCACAGATAATGACACGGTTGGATCTTTCATTCAATGTATGGTTGTAACTTGAAAGAGAAGTTAGAGCTGGAGGTTGCATTCCTGAAGGTGTTAATGGCTGGATCACTTTGCATGCCTAAGTGCTGTCTGAGTTCTTTCTATCCATCTGTAATAGATATGAATGGGCCCATTTTTCAGATGAGGAAATGGACACACTGAGAGATGGGATGGTACCGCGAGTGAGGGCTAGTGACTGACCAACTCCAGATTCAAACCCCACACACCCACCTCTTAAATCCTGCCCTGTAGGCCCGTTGCTGGGGCAGGAAACATAAGCTAGCATATAGGACTGAAAGGCCTTCAGAGGTCCCCTCCAAACTCAGGAACCTGGGGTTCTGCACCTTCTCTTTGCATGTCTCTTGGAACAGGGATGGCCCAACATGACACCCTTCACCTGTGGGTACAGCCTCATGACTAATAGTCCCCCAGTGCCAAACTCAAGGCATCAGAATTATTCCTCTATATTATAACTCTTCAAGGCTTAGGATTCTATATGTTTTCTTAAAAACAAAGTGTATTTTCTTGTTGCAGACACTCAGGAAAGTATGTTCAGGGCCTCTAGTCCACACGGAATTCATTCCTTTTTGGGCTGGAAAGACTGAATTGATGTAATACCAACCCAAACCACAGAAAACTAGAAGGGTCAGACTAATAACGGGGTCACTGCACACATATAAATACAACTTTTGGTAAACATTAAAATTCTTTTATTAAACGTCAGTGCCATTTGAGGTGGGTGCTTGAGAGAGATTTAAAAATTATTTTATTACATATGTGTCCAGTTTTCAGAAAAACAAACTACACTCATCCCCCAATACACATACTTTTACAAGCCAAACAAGTGAGAAAATGATTATTTTATTTGAAAAAGTGATTCTTTGCTTTATAAACTTATTCAGTAAAGGATTCCTTTAAATATCTAATATTCTAATGCATATATCATACAACTTACTCTACACAAGCAGTTTCTGTTCATATATTATCTTTCGGGAACACCATTTATTGGTTTTGGTTTCAGTATAAGATTTGTATCTAGACTTGTATAACGATACTTTCATTGTAATGGATTTCTTTTGAATAGAAATGAGAATAAAAGGCTATGAGGCTAGAAATGCCTTTGGGTCCTTGTGTTAATTTAATTTTCAGCTCTAGGTTCACCAGAAACTAGAATTCAACGGTTAAGACAGTGGTGCTCAGGACGTCTGGCCTGAGTGCATGGTGGAGACCTGAGAACTGACCCTCCCACCCCTTCCATGGCAGAGGGTTCCATCTGGTCCTGGGACGGACTGAATGGAATTTCACCCAAGATTCTCTAGGGACCTGTCATCTCTCTCCAGATGATAACCATATTTGTTGTGTTTTACTATGTATTTTCCATACTGTGTTTTCACCCCCAATCCTGAGCCCAGCAAAGGCAACTTGGCAAATTCCAAGCCCAACAACTGGAACCCCAAAGCCAGAAGCCCTTGGGTCACTGCAAATTCCAGTCATACGTGAAGCTTTGAAAATCATCTCCTGCACCTCTTCAGACAGAGGCAAGTGACTTCACGTCCGCACTGGCTTCTCAGTAAACAAGCCAGTGGACAACCCAGGTTGCGAGAGGTTTCACACTCGTGGCTGGGCAGACACTGGGCTTCTTGCCCCAGAAGGTCCCTGCTTCAGGGCACCATTGAACTGTGCTCTAGAGGGCGCTGTTCACAAAGGATACAGCTGGGAGGCCCTCCACCCAGGTCTTAATGACCACTTCACAGTCTGCAGAGGCTTTTCTCAGCCCTGGGCTTCCCTTCATTCATTTTCCCTTGGTTTATCCTCTTCACTTTGGCTCAATCCATGCATAGCCAACAAAGCCGTGCCTTCTTTTGGTAAAGTACAAAACTCCCTAAAGTTGAGAAGATAGACTCCTTAGAAAATCTTTAGAATAAAAGCCAAGAAGACCCAACCCTGTGACTGTGAGTTTCTCTCGTCCTCGAGGGTTCTCTCACTCTGTGGTCACCATTCCCCACGGCCCCCGGGGATGTGTGGCTGTCCCTTCAAAACTCTGAATCAGGCAGAGATGAAGGGCCCCCCCTAACGGGGGTCCCTTTGCAGAACCAAGACATGCTGACATTTCCAAAATACTTCAAAAAACAACTTTGAAAATACACATAGAATTAGTGTCAACTTCCAAAGCACAGGTTTCCTACCCCACAGCGAAGGCATGCCGCCACCAAAGACTGGTGAGACCCTGCGGACACCTGGCTTGGGGCCAGCCTCACAGACTCCCAGGCTGGCTGTCCTGGTGGGAATATCACATCTCTTGATGCTTCCTGCTGGGTCCCGATCCAGGTGCCAGGAAGTGATACAGGTCTTTGTGGGGAGAGTAGAATTATCTGAGGATGACCGACGGCCCTTGTAAACTAGTTAGCTAGACAGAACTTAAAAACTGAACTTGAATATTTTAGCTCCTTTTAATGACTTTGTATGTTTAAATTTGGTCCTTCATTTTCACATTCTGATACAAAAGCCTGCAAATACACATGTGCGAGTGTGACCCCTGGAAGCAACGGTGTGGAATCATCAATTGGTTATAGAACGGCTTTATGACCTCTTAGTTACACCTCTTCTGCCTTTTGGGGTGTCAGTGCCTCCCAGCCAAAGAGCAGCAGGGGCTGACTTGTCGCAGCTAGTGAGCACGCGCCCCTGAGGAATGGTGGGGAGCCTCGCTTGAGAGAGTGTTACATAGCACATAATCAAGATTTGGGCTTGTTCTGGGTGATTTGGGAGAGTTAAGGAAGCAATACACTGTGCTCTGGGTTAGATGTCAAGAAATAGGGGTAATTCTGTGATGGAGTATGTTAATAAATCTTATTATCTAGAAGCAGAGAAGACCCGTGTAAGGCTAAAGCTGTTATTGGTAAAGGAGCAGGGATCACTCACGGTGCCAGCACAGGGGGACATGTGGTCGTTTTCATGGTTTGGACCATGTTCATGTTTCTGTCTGTGTTCAGACATGATTCTGATGTTGATATCCTGTGAAACCGGGTTCAACAAGAGAACACCAAGACCCGGCTGTGAGCCCCAGGACAGCTCCCGGCAGCACTGAGACCTAGACGTAGTGCCAGGCTGGCTCCCAGCTGTCTGGAGCTGCTTTCTCCTTTTCAACGGCGTCTGTAGATTGTCAGTGATACAATCAAATGCTACTTAATGTCTGTGGTAAGAGAAGAAGGGCATCACCCCTGGTAGTGCACCAAGGAAAATTCTCTCCCTCTATCCTGTTCTCACCTCTCCAGGATAAGGCTTCCGCCCTGATGACGGGCAGATCCTTTATACAGACGTGTTTGGCTTTCTCAGGTCTGTTCCACAGGTCGGGATGGGCTCTGAAGCCAGTACAGTTCACAGACATCGACGTGTTGTCAGAACCTTTGTCGCCCTCTCTCTCAGGGGCCGTGTCCCTCGCCTGCGTGTCGTTTCCCCACGCAGCCCCTGTGACTCTGCAGAGCAGACCCTCAGCGGCCTGGGCGGTGACACCTGGTGAAGCTGCTGCGCGGGTTTAAACTTCTGAGTTGATAATAACAGTCGCTGCTGTTTATTGTGTAATTGCTGTGTTCTAGGAACTTTACATATGCGATTGCATTTAAACCACGCTACAGCCTTGGAGAGCATATTCTCACAGTCATTTCACAGGTGAGGAAGCTGAGGCCCAGTTAGCCTAAGTGGCTTGCTCAGGTCACCTGGCCATCAAGTGACAGATTCAAGTCCATGTCTGCGCTCAGCCCAGCTGGACTTCCTCCAGTCTACCTGCTGCCTTTGGTTCTTACCTGTGCCACGAACGTCCTGCACCAGGGCTCCCACCCCATCTTGATCCCCACGCATGGCAGAGCTCTATAGCTATTCAGGTGATGCCCCTGGACCGGCAGGCTCCAGAGATGCCTACAGAAGCCGGTGTGCCGTAGGAGAGCACCAACACCCCCAGACCTTATGATTCACTGGCTCTTGTTCCCAAACTCTGTTCTCTGGAAGGAACCAGGCGCCTAGGAAAGTCTGTGCTGCATTCCCACCCTGGACACAAGCAACTTGTGGCTTCACAGGGGAGGGGGCCTGTGAGCACACTCGGCCCCAGGGAAAGGTGGGGTATTACTGAAGTGCAGTCCCAAATCTAGCCTGGAAGGGTCCTGAGGCTCATGCCCATGAGGCCAGGAATAATTATTTCCACCGGCCTTGCCAAGTTCTATGTAAGAACCCAGGCTGAGCCCAAGTGAGCAGCCTGGTAGAGCTAAAGACATCAGAGGTGATTTCTCTCGGAATATTGAACGAAAAGGAAACAATGCCCTCTGTCGACAATAGGTCTCCATTATCCCCAGGAGCTGGCTGACTGGATGCTCCTGGGCACTGAGGCTTTGCAAATCCAGCTGGGTGGCCATCCTCCAATAGCTTGAGGCCGTTTTCATAGAAAACAGGAAGTCCTCTGCGGTAACAGATGTATTTGTTTTAGCTCCTCAGCAAAGGTGTGTTAAAGAGTGTAAGCTTAACCTTCAGCCCGTTGCATCTCCTCTCCGGTGGCTGCTTGAAAACCCTGTCCTCAACCCCTTCAGGGCAGCAAACCTGCCTCATTGTAATTATCGGATAGTGACTGAACGACTACTCATCCTTGAGCAACTTGACAGCAGGGACTGTTACCTCTTTTGCTTCCTAGTGTAGCACCTGGCATGTAGTAAGTTCAATCAGTAGAGAGTTTGCTTGATTTCACTGCTTAAGAAGGCGGAGACCTTGGGCCATGATCCCATTGCATGCCTTGCTACGGTAGGTCCTCAGGAAATGTTGGTTAATGGTCTGAAGCAAAGCCATCAATTTTCAGGGCAGCTTGAATTTCTCCTCCAGCACCATCGCAAAGGGACTACAGAAAGTCATTTGACTTCTGCTCTCAGGCTCAATAACTCCTATTTCCTACCTCTGACAGACAATCTTGACTCTCAGAAATGTCCTGAGCTGTGAGAGGTTGGACTAATAGGCAGACTACGGCAACTGTTTTTTCATCTATAGAGAGGAACGATAGCCTTTGTAATTCTAAATAAGAGATAAAAGCAACATCTACTTGCCGCCTCCTCTCTGGTCCAGTGGCTGCTGAGTCCCGGGGCGGGTAGAAGGCTGTGTGATATTGGCCGTGGGAAACTCCAAATTCCCAATTCCTCGTTCTCAGGGGGTGGCCTGTTTCTTTAAATATCACCAAGGAGCACAAACTGTAGGTACCTCACTTAAAATGCAGACGGGTTTGGTTGCCATAGGTATTGTATGCAAATAAAGCATGCATCTTTATGGAGAAAAGGAGATTCGGGAGGAAAATGTTTATTTTCAAGAATTTGAAAGGCTGATCACCTGAAGAGAGTTCACACTTCTTTAGAAGTATCCTGAGTTGTCCCCGAGGCAAGACGAGACCGGGTGCTGTTGGTATCAGTTTCTCCTCTAGGTCTAGATGAGAACGTCTCGCAGGGCACACAGGCGCTAAGTGCACTGGCCCTTGCTGGTTCCAGCCGGTGTGTCGCGCTGTCCCCCAGCACCGTCGCCTGTTTACTCAGCAGTTCTTTCAGTTCCCCTGTGCCCCTGCCTCTGCCACATACACAACTACGGTGCTGCACAAAAGTGTCTCTTCCTAAATATCTCTATTGGACGGGGAGCCACGTAAGTGGTAGCAGACTCATTGCTCTTATGCATGCTTTGTTTAATTGACTGTCATCCAGCAAACAGTTACAGAGTTCCTACCACGGTGACGCTAATGCCATCTCCAGGCCTTGGTCTCCATAGCACTTCTCTGCTCCTCAAATAAGATCCTCCCAGAGCACATCCATGGTTTTCTACCCTGGCAGGTGTCATACTGCGTTTGACGGTTTATCAGCTCGTTTGCGTCTCCCACCTGGACGAGAAGGTTTTTCACAATGACAGGGACTGTACCCATTTGGTAAATGATTACTTCCGTGATGTCTAACACACATGTTAGAATCCACACATCCCTGTTGCTTAATGATGGATAGATAAATTAATCGACACAAAAGTGAGTTTTCTGTCAGTTGAGGTGTTTTCGCAGGGGGTTGGGGGATGCCTGTCTAACAGAGATCTTTGGGCAGAGACGTGTCCTTTGGGTATTATACAAACCACACCACATTGTAATTGCTGAGTTACTGAGCTCACTTCCCCCTTCGACTGTGAGCTCCTTGAGAACAGGAACAGAGTTCTATTTGCCTTTGAAATCCTACACAATACACTCAATGTTTGGAAAGTTCATACAAAGTCTATTTTTTGAGAATGGACTGTTTACAGAAAAAAAGAATGCTGGAGCACTGAAGAAAAAAGATGGCGATAATATAATCCACTCGCTTTGCCAGACCATTAAGAAGGATTTGGTAAATATTAGCTAATGTCCAGCCCTATGTTTGCTATTAAGATATACTGATTTCAACAGAAAGTGACCTAGAAACTGTGCATGTTACATAATCCAGGGCCAATTTCTAATCGCCCAATAGTTCCAAAAATACATATTGTGTCTGTCTGTGGTAGGATTAAGTGCCATTGTCTAAGCAAAGTCAGATATAGGCCGTGTGTAATGGGACTGCCACGTGACTGATGGGTTTGGTCAGAGGATGAATTTATCCTGTATTCTTGCATTCTCTAGGTATAAATCTTCTCACTGTCTGAGTAAACAAATCAACAGCATTGGTTAACCCAGTGCATGTAGAAAGTACCTTCAGTAAATGCCAGATTTTACAAAATAAATCCAACAGTAAAGGCTGCTTTTAAATCTCAATTTCTTAAACAACAGTGACTGCTGTGTAGAGAGATTAACATGGTATCTTGTTTCTTCCTGGTGTGATCTTATTTTGTCTTACAAATATGTACTTACCTACGTCTGTATCATTCACCTGTATCTTTGTGAACGCTTAGAAATCTCGGTATCTCAGTGTGTTTCAGGGAATATGCTGGGAGATCGATGATAACTAATTGTTTCTGGTGAAAGGTATTGGGCACAAACTAGGAGGAAGAGCGAGAGAGCTATAGAGCATGGTAAAGGAGGGGAGGAAAATGCCAGAACAGAACCTGTGCCTGCTGCCCAGGGACCTTAGCTGGTGGCTTGTCGAGTCTTAGCATGATGGCATTCAAGCCATGTGAGGTTTGGGGAAAAAATACATACCCAGCTTGGGGCTTGGCCTGAGAACGACCAATTACCTTGGTTTAAACCACACAGCTTCACTATCAAATTAATGTTTTCAGGCTAATACAAATTAGCATCGGTCCACTGGCCAAAGCCTACCATAAATTAGGCTGGGTTTGAAAGAAAATCAGCCTGCCTACAGAGACCAGCTCCCGACACTACCTCCTTGCTTCTCCCAACCGTGGATGCCTCGGGAGAGAATATGCTTAAGATGTTGGTAAGTGTGGGCAATCTGGGGAAAGCTCTTTTTAAGCTGGGTGCTTTCGTTCCTGCTCTTTGCAAGGCCAGGCAGATAATATTTTCTCAGTAGTACAGGCATGGAAACCCAAACTCATCCAAGAGATAAATCGGGGGGACTCATTTACTCTACAGAAATACTCTTTCTTTTCAAAAGTGAAATGAATTTAGGTGGGGCTACAAGAATAGTGGGGGAGAAAAGCTCAGAGGTTGCTGTGTTAGGAGTTACGTCTGGAATTACAATGCATGACAAAGAGGATGTGAATTAGACTGATGAATGTTGGCTTTAGAAGTTATTGTTTTAGGTGAGATCCACCCTAGGAAGAGCTTTGTAAACCGTATGAGCTTCCACGAACCTGGGAAAGGGAGAGAGTTCCCAGTGGATGGACACAAGGTTAGGGGAGATGTGAGCAGAGAAAAGGGAGAGATTGGGGAAGGAAGAGACCACTTCCCTTGGTGAGCCACACTTGGGACCATCCCCTCATACTCTTTGAGGACTTGAGGTCAATGAGGGTTGGGTGACATGAGGGGCAGGCCCCTCTGAGTGCACTGTCTGCTCTCCGGGTTACATTTTTTAGTATCTTTAGAACCTGTCCTTCCAATCACCACAGCCGTGGTTTTCTCATCACCACTTCTACCTGGGGTCTTCTTGTGTTTTCACCTGGTTTAAGGCCATGAGCAAAACGTGATAGGATATCACTTTTGTTTAAAATTTATCACTAAGTTGGTTTCGCTTCCTAGTTTGTATGAATAAACACATTTTTGAAGGGGGATTTTGAAATCTATTTTAGAAACATATTTGCATTTGATTAAAAATACCACGAAGACATTGCCAACCAAAACAGGCACACCTTGGGAGTGGGGTGAGCACAGATAGGGGAGGAGACCGTCTAGTGTTTATGACCCCGGGGGTTCATCAGTGCTGTCTGTTTGGGGGAAATCCCTTCAGTTTTGTGCTGTAAGATGGAAGTTACAATAATGTCATCCATGAGACCTTTGTCCAGATGGTATTTTGAAGTGCTTAATTTATTCAAGGAATGATTTCATTTATGCTTATTGAATAAATAGTAAGTGCCCATGGTCTGTGCTGACAGCTGGGATAGAGGAGTGAATAAAACATGGCTCTACCTTTGTGCAGGATTCTTTAAATCAGAGTGCCCCATCCTTCAGCTTGCGGGCAAGGAGGGAAGTGGGAGATACCGATGGTGAGCATCTTACTATTCCTTTTGGGAATCTTGGCATCCCAGGCTTGTGAAGCACTGAGAAAACTTCCGGGATCTTATGATACAACTTGACCAACAGTATTGAGGAACTCTGTTCTAAATAGTGTCGAGCAAAAAAAAAAAAAAAAAAAACGGAAGTTGACCAATGCTTCTCTTGAAATGTTTCAGAGAAATCTGGTGTTAGAATATGAAATGTTATAACTGAGACACAGGGAGGTAGAGATTTCTCTGACCTGGAAGCAGGGAAGCTTACGCTCTAGTTGTCATCCTGCCATGATCAGGTCCCTGACTTTGCTGTTGTCTTAATTTTATTGAAGTATAGTTGATTTACAACGTTGTGTTAATTTCTGTTGAGGGACCTGACTTTGGAAATATCATTAAAATTTTCTTAGTTCTGGGCTCCCCTGGTGGCGCAGCGGTTGAGAGTCCGCCTGCCGATGCAGGGCACACGGGTTCGTGCCCCGGTCCGGGAAGATCCCACATGCCGCGGAGCGGCTGGGCCCGGGAGCCATGGCCGCTGAGCCTGCGCATCCGGAGCCTGTGCTCCGCAAGGGGAGAGGCCACAACAGTGAGAGGCCCGCGTACAGCAAAAAAATAAAAAATAAAATTTCTCAGTTCCTTCACTAGATAAATGAGAGAATTGAATTGAATTATAATTTCTCTTGCTATGTGAGTATCCACAGCGGTACATAAGATGGTTTAGGTAGTATACTGATGACCCTTTTTTTCACAGTTATTTATTTCTATATATTAACTAAAATGTAAATAGTGCATCAAGTTTCTGTTTCACAGATAGTTTTGCTTAGCTTAAGACTAAATTTATTAAAGAAAAAAAAATTCATTTAAAGAATACTATCAAATAAATCATAGTACAGGCCATAATTTTTGTTCAGCAAAGTGATTCAGTTATACATGTATATACACATTCTTTTTCCTCTTCTTTTCCATTATGGTTTATCACAGGACACTGAATGTAGTTCCCCGTGCTATACAGTAGGACCTTGTTGTTTATCCATCCTACGTATAATAGTTTGCATCTGCCAACCCCAAACTCCCAATCCATCCCTCCCCCACTTCCCTTCCCTTGGCAACCACAAGTCTGTTCTCTGTGTCTGCGTTGTCACAAACATTTTTAACGTTGGGTGTGACTAAGGTCAGAAAACACATGGATGTATGCTCTCTCAGGTTCCTTTACATTTCTATCTCCCTGGAATTATTTTTTCTCTTTATCTTTAAGCAATATGGTCTTGTAGTGGGAATTTTCTACTGACGATAGCATTATGGTATCCAGAACAAGGTTGTCAGCTTGCCCAAGCGATCATTCACCCAGATCGTATTGAATGGCAGTTTCATAGACAGTTAGCTCTTTCTGTGAGTCACTTAGTTCACTAGTGTTAGACACATAATTTTGTTCTGTTTTGTTTTTCTTTGATGTGATTTCAGGTCGGGTGTTGACAGAAAGAATGTTCAAGCATCTTCAGAAATGGTTTGTCACTCACTTTCTTGGGCGTTCTGCGCAAAGAGCAAGGCTGGTCTCCAAAGACGGAAGGTGTAACATCGAATTTGGCAACGTAGAGGCACAGTCGAGGCTGATATTCTTTGTGGACATCTGGACGACTGTGCTGGACCTCAAGTGGAGATACAAAATGACCATCTTCATCACGGCCTTCTTGGGGAGCTGGTTCTTCTTTGGCCTCCTGTGGTATGCAGTCGCCTACATTCACAAAGATCTCCCTGAGTTCCATCCTTCCGCCAACCACACCCCTTGCGTGGAGCACATTAATGGCCTGACCTCAGCTTTTCTGTTTTCTCTGGAAACGCAAGTGACCATTGGCTATGGATTCAGGTGTGTGACGGAACAGTGTGGCACTGCCATTTTCCTGCTTATCTTCCAGTCTATCCTTGGGGTCATCATCAATTCTTTCATGTGTGGTGCCATTTTAGCCAAGATCTCCCGACCCAAAAAACGCGCCAAGACCATTACTTTCAGCAAGAATGCGGTGATCAGTAAGCGGGGTGGGAAGCTCTGTCTCTTGATCCGAGTGGCTAACCTTCGGAAGAGCCTCCTTATTGGCAGTCACATATATGGAAAGCTTCTGAAGACCACCATCACTCCTGAAGGAGAGACCATCATTTTGGACCAGATCAATATCAACTTTGTGGTTGACGCAGGGAATGAAAATTTATTTTTCATCTCCCCACTGACAATTTACCATGTCATTGACCACACTAGCCCCTTCTTCCACATGGCAGCAGAAACCCTTCCCCAGCAGGACTTTGAATTAGTGGTGTTTTTAGATGGCATGGTGGAATCAACCAGTGCTACCTGCCAAGTCCGGACATCCTACGTCCCAGAAGAGGTGCTCTGGGGCTATCGTTTTGCTCCCATGGTGTCCAAGACCAAGGAAGGGAAATACCGAGTAGACTTTCATAACTTTAGCAAAACAGTGGAAGTGGAGACGCCTCACTGTGCCATGTGCCTGTATAATGAGAAAGATGCTCAAGCCAGGATGAAGAGAGGCTATGACAACCCCAACTTCATCTTGTCCGAAGTCAGCGAAACAGACGACACCAAAATGTAACAGTGGCTTTTCAACACGGGTAAAGCAAAATCTAGAAGGTACCTAGTGACTAGAAACGTTATGGAGCAATCAAGAATTTGAGGGGATGACAGTGGGACAAGAGCCTTTAAAATCTCCCCGCACAATGTCCCTGAACCCCGTAACCATGATCCTACAAGACACATAGCTCTACAAGGCAACTGCACGAGAACATGCAATGGGTTTGTAGGAAACTGGAATATGGGAGGACACAGGAGCTCACATAAAATCTTGAATAGGATTATTTGAAATCATGCAGTGTTGATGGGAACAGACAAAAATCATTGAAAGCCTCATGGACAGACCAAATGAGATCTTTTTAAGAGTCTTCCCAAAGAAGATATAAGCTTTAGATAGGATCAGGGAACAAAGATATTCTTATTTTGGTTCTACTGATAAGAAAGAAGCCACGTTTATTTTAACATTGGCTTGTATCAAAGGAAAAATTGTCTCGTGAGTTGGGGGAGATGAACCAATCAAAGTAATAAGAAAAGACGGATGCACAGTGAACATCTGTGAGGCGCTGGCCTTCTCCAGCCCTGGTTGTTGGCGCTTTCATCTGAGTCTGGGTCATGCCGTGTTTCCAGAGGAGCAAGGGGGAGGCTTGGCCCATGGACTCCGCATCTCTACATACAGGAGAGGAGCACAGGGCCCAGCCTGCTCGATGGCACCTCCAGAGCCTGTGGTCAAGCTGGGTGTTGGCCCAAGGACATTTACACAGGGTCTAAATCACCACTCTAGAATCTCAATGAACACTTTCCTGCAAGAAAGAACGTTTGATTTGAAAATGAGGGTGATATTTCTTCCAATTTGTGCTAGATGGGATAAGGGGCTTCAAATCTGTTAAAACACTACTTCCTGATCTTCCAAGAAGGCAGTGAGGAGTTTGAAGGAGCAAAGACAGTTTAGAAGGGAAAATACTGCTAATGCTTCTGAGAAAAATATATCTTGTGTTTTTCACCCGAGGGTTTGTAACTGAAATGCTGTTTCTAAAGGAGAAGTATGAAAGGGAAGGGAATGGGATATGACCCCACAGTAAGGAAGCTGCTAGGTCTTCCTTCCTCTGAGGGCCAACACCATGTCTTCATCAGACAGACCAATGTAATATGAGGATTGATCTGCAGGGGAAGCTTTCACTGTGAATGTCTTGTTCAGTTCCCTGCTTATGTTATTTGGAATGTATTCTCGAAAAGATGGTACCCAAAGCTGCTTAGGAATCAAAACGTTGTCAGTGTGCTGGTTAACACATTAAATCTCTGGGCTTCCCTGGTGGCGCAGTGGTTGAGAGTCCGCCTGCCGATGCAGGGGACACGGGTTCGTGCCCCGGTCCAGGAGGATCCCACATGCCACGGAGCGGCTGGGCCCGTGAGCCGTGGCCGCTGAGCCTGCGCGTCCGGAGCCTGTGCTGCGCAGAGGGAGAGGCCACAACGGTGAGAGGCCCGTGTACCGCAAAAAAAAAAAAAAAAAAAAAAAAAAACATTAAATCTCTGAAACTGTGATGTAAGTTTGTCTTGAGTCCAGCGTGCCCAGGAGGACACGACCTCGGGTGCAGATGTGCCCCGTCCCATGCAGCCCCATCAAACCACTCCGGTGTGAGTCTAGGCATGTGGTCATGGATACCAATGACTTTATTTTTGCAGGCCTGGGGTTGACTTTGTACAGATACACACAGACACTCTGGTCCTTCCGACAAAAGTGAGTGAGGAGTCTGATGGGTTCAGAGTTGCGCACTTTGTCCGTGGCCATAACGGTGGACACGATGGGACCATGTGGGAGATTACTCTGTGCGTGTAAGTGTGTTGGCATCGCCGTTTAATCTGCTGACAAAGCTAAAGGAAATCGGGTGTAACAAGCTCGAGGGAGCTGGAACTCTCTGCTGGCCCATTGTCATGAGGGTTTATGACTCTGTAGTGTCTTTATAGACGGAAGGGTCAGAAGACATGCCTTCTAGTCTGTTCTGTTCCTTTTAGCAGATGTTGGGGGATGCTGGTAGTGAAGTGATCATAGGCAATCCGTTCCTCTTGATCATTAGGAGAGCAGGACAACCGGGATCTTTGCAGATGGCCTTTCTTTCTGGGTTATTCGATGGAAGACGTCTGCTTCCAAATATTCCTTTATTAGGATTGAGGCTTTCTGCCCTTTGAAATCTACTTTTAAATGCAAATTCCCATTGAACCTTTAGCAACTGTTAACATACTTACATCCAACAAAGCCCCGAGGAAATGAGGGCCTGCAGGCACCATGCAATGGTCCTAAGGGGTGGCTGGAACCCCAAAGCAGCATAAGAACTCTGGACATTTGGAGAGAAAGGGTTACCACAGGCATAGGAACTCAGTGAGTAAATAAATTAAATGGAAAACAGAAGGTTCCAGAAGGTTCCAGAAGGCCAACTTGCCCATAATTTAATGCCAGTGCTAAAGGCAGGCTTTCTATTCCAATGTGGTAACAGCGTTCCCACCAGGACCTGATCACACAGGCACTGCTACTGCTACAGGTGTACCATATAATTCTATTTACCGATTTACCCATTTTTAAAAGCCATTCAGCATTTCTTATTCCTTTCAAGAAAAACTGCATCTCATGGTGCATCACCGTGTTCAGAGTTTCCCTTGAATTCAGAGATTCCTCGTGAATGGGTTGTTTGGCTCTGTCGCTCTGAGGTTTTGACTTGGAGAGTCTGATCCCGGTTTAAACTTCCAGGACCTAGGTTGGCTCAAGCTCCAGTATTTAGAGTTAAGATGTGGGACACTGTCTAAAAATTTATTCCTCAAGACAGAAAGGGTAGAAGGAAAAGATCCTAAGCGGTCAGGTCTAAGGAGTGAGATGCTCAGCTCATCTGTCTGTTTTCATGGACAGCAAAGAACTTCCCTGGTAGATCGTGGGGACCGTTGGGGAGCTGTCTGCCCTCGAGACTTTTCATAAAACGGGAGATGGGTCCTCCACAGGGTGACTGCGAGTAGCGCGGGGGCTTGTCCCCTGCCCAGAGCAAACGTGATGAAAACCTCGGGTGCCCAGAATGCAAATGAAGCCCTGGCCCCGCCCCCGGGCCGTTGTCCTCCCCATTCCAGGAAGTGTATGTCAATCAAAGCTTGACAGGGGAGATAGAGAATTTTATTTTGGAAGCCAGAAGTTTGAGAGCAATGACTGGAATTTCCTCTTTCTGTCCAGCAAGGGCTGTTTGTCACTGGGGAGATAAAAGTCCAGGGGTAGGGAATAAAGGTTATCGGGATCTGGGCCACACAGAGCCGTGTTGGGGGGCGCCGCGGGAGGAGGGGTTACGGAGGAAATCTATTTCAATGCCTGTCATTAAGTTTCCATTAAAAGAACATTCAGTTAGGAATTCAAAAATAATTTAATCTCCCCAGCCAGATGCACCCAGCTGGACTCCTTGGAGCTGAGCCCTGCAGAGAGGGAGACCTTGCATGGGGGCTGCGGGGGCGAGGGATGGGTGTGGGCCCTCCTGCGTCTCCATCCCAAGCACCCTCCACCACCCTGGATGTCCTAGAGGCCGGGAGCATCTTTCAGGCGAGTGAGGAACCCCAAGTTTCTCTTGTGCTATAGTAGGAGAAGCTTACTCTGGGGCTCCTTACTGACTTCTTACTATGTCTGGAGTCCTGTTTAAAGCATTTCGTACACACTACCTAATTTTATTTTCCCAATGATCCTGTGAGGTACTATCATTCCACCGATTTTTCACCCGAGGCAGCTCAGGTAAGGAACTCGTCCAGAGTCACTAGCTAGTCAGTGGCAGGGCTGGGACTCAAACCCACATCTGTCTAGAAAGCTTCTGGGTTTAAAATCATTCATGTCTACATCCTCTAACGTGGATCACCCTCTGGGAGGACCCACCGGGGCTGCCAGGCATTTACCTGGGTCCCATGGATAGTCAGCACCCGTTCCTGGTCCCGTCTCATGCTTTGGGAGAAACCCCTCACTGCTTGGCATGGAGTAGAGCCCCTGGACAGGGCTTAATAAACATCTTTGGACTTGCATATTCTGGGGAGACTGGTATCTCCTATGTCTGCATATACCTTACATATCTGTACTAATTAGATATACGTTGGTTTATTTCAATCTCTCAGTAACCCTTCATTTGAGGGAGAGAAAGATATTTCTGTTTTGACAGATGGGGAAATGGAGCCTTGGAGAACAGTGTTCATATTCTGTATTCACCTCTGTGTACCTATAGCACCAACACACTGCCTCACATAGTCAGTCAATGGTTTTGAATCAGTACATGAATGAATGATTTGCTCACGACAACATGGGTAATAGCGGCTTTCAACCCACATCTGCCCAAAGAACTTTTGGCCAAGCTAAGTTATTCACTAGCTGAGGGTCCGTGACAGATAACTTCATCGAATCTCAGTTTCCTTATTTGTTAAAGGGAGCTTTGAAACAGGGTTAGGGGGAAGATTAGATGAAATAATCGATAGAAAAATTCCTTCGTAAAAAGTAAATGACTTTTGGGCTTCCCTGGTGGCGCAGTTGTTGAGAGTCCGCCTGCCGATGCAGGGGACGCGGGTTCGTGCCCCGGTCCGGGAGGATCCCACGTGCCGCGGAGCGGCTGGGCCCGTGAGCCATGGCCGCTGAGCCTGCGCATCTGGAGCCTGTGCTCCGCAACAGGAGAGGCCACAACAGTGAGGGGCCCGCGTACCGTGTAAAAAAAACCCAAAAAGCGTAAAAGTAAATGACTTTTGACATGGCAAAGTGGGGTAGGAGCGTGGGTTTGAAGCCAAGAGCACTGGTCCCCGGGGTGGACTCCCGGCCACCTTCATGGGCAAAGGAAGAAGGGACCTGGTTGGGGCACTGACAAAGATCAGAGGTCTCCTGAATACCGCATAGGCCATGAGCTGGGGGAATCTGAGTACAATCCTGGTACCTTGGGTTTCATTTCAATCCAGTGGGTGTTCATTGAGGGCCTCCTGTGAGTCAGGCACTGGGGATGCGAGAATGAATGCAAGGATGGTCCCTGTCACTGTGATAAAGGATCCCGAGGGGCTTAAACCAGCCTGGGGGACCAGAGCTAAATCAGAGAAGTGCTGATGGTAGAGAAAGTAATTTTTTACCTTATGAAACATGCATATAATTGTTTCCCCAAAAATGACATTGACATTACTGCTAACAAGAAGACTATTGATTATGGATTTATAATTATTGGGAATTTTAAAAAATCTTTATAATATATCCTACTGGGATGTACAGTCAACAAACTGCTGTAAAGTCACTTGAGGGAGTTCTTTTCTCTATGGGACCATGCAGCAATCTGACATAGAATTAGGTCCCTTTGTCTCAGCTTATTTCCAACGATGAGAGCTTGCTTATTGTTTATACAGTTTTCTTTGGTTAATCGCGCCAAGAACGGTTCTATGGTTTCAAAATCCTAGAACCGGATTTAGAAAACTCATTTCTATCCCCGTGGCCTCTCCTTTCCCTTCCCCTTATATCGAGGTAGCCATTCTCATTCATTTCATCATGACTCTATTTCTTTTTGAAAAATATAAGCAATACACATATATTTATATCCCCCCATTGTTACACAGAAGGTAGCATTCTAGAAACACTGTCCACTTAACGATACCTCCTGCAGTCTACTGTGTAAGGACCATTGTTGATAGGCTCCCCACCCCACTTGCCTTCACTGGCTTTGTTGTAGTTGCTGGGATCTTGCTCCAGAGGCCCCCTGCTCTGCTGTTATGAGCCTGAGAGATCATGGCTGTGCCTGTCTTGCATTCCTCTCCCATTGCAGAGCGCCTGCACGGCTTACCCTGCCTGGCAATAAGCTGGATTCTCAGAACCAGGGTTCTCAGTGGGAGCCGATCTGCCTGGACTAACAGCTCTTTAAGGATGAAACCTTCCTGGAATTTTGGCTGGTGAGAACGTCAGAACAGGTGTCCTCAAGAGAAACAGCGCCACTCCGATACCTGGTCTAGGGTCTCTGCTAGGAAGAAGGGGGGCTTCATTCCCAGGGCTTCTGGGTCATCACCTTCTGATGAGGATCCAGGCACCCTTTGGGAGATGGAGGTCATAGAAACTACCATGTACGTGAAATTTTGTGCACAGGTGTTAAAATTGAATTCAATGGATTACATAAATAAGATGCTACAACTGAAGTATGAAGAAAATGTTGAGGGGGCCAGAGGAAGGGGAAGGCTTCCCAGAGGAGGTGGCAGCCAAGCTGGGCTTAGTGGATGGGTAGGATTGAAAATAGGGAAAGGGGTAGACTAGAGAGCTGAGCGTCAGCTGCACACACGCCCCAGACTCATGGAAGAGCAGGATGTACATTTGCTTGGGTCTCCTGGGAGGTGATGTGGTGTTTCCATGGCCACGGCATTGGCACAGGAGGGAAGCATCACTCTGTGGTCAGAGCAGCCGGAGGCTTGGTGCTGACCTGAGGTTGCATCCTGGATCTATCAGTCAACCACTGGAGTCCTTGCAGGGCAATGACATGATTAAATGTGTGTTTTAGGTATCTATCTCTGGTGTTGGTGTTCAGGGTGGAATGGAGAAATTAGAAGCAGAGGCTCGCTTTGGGGGGCTGGGGAGGAAAGTGTTAGCGTTCCCGTTTTCCAGGAGGGGAAACCTGCTCAGAGAGCACATGACTTTCCCAGGTCACTAGTGATGCAGCAGGAAGGTGGGGCGAGGGCCCTGGGCTTCTGCTTTCGAGTTGGTCAGGGCTCTTTCCTGGGGCCACCCACAGACCTCATGCCTGGGGGTCACCTTTCCTGAAGGAAAGCTCACCAGGAAGGTGGCAGCCAAGGTCAGCGGGACTGCTCACCAGGACCAGAGGGAGTGAGTCTGGGGAACGGAGAAGCACATCCTTGAACTGGTTCCTTGGGGACACAGAGGTCACAGGCATCTACCACGGCACTGAGCAGCCAAGGGGTCTGGGAAGGTGAGAGGCTTGTCCACATCCCAGAGGTGACTTCCTCTGTCCCAGTGACATGAAAAGTAAGCGATTCACTGATGTGTGGGCTCTGGACCACCAGCACTGTTGGTTTTAGTTGAGCTCAAAGTGGCGGTGAGAGACCACAATGATCCTGATGGCTTTCTCACTTCCCCATGTCGCTGGTGGTGGCCACACACGACCTGAGCCTGGGACCGCCTCTGAAGGACACGCCCTGCTGGCAGCATGGAAGAAAAGATGGAGGTGATGAAGAACGGAGGTGAAGGCAGGAAGTCCAGTGTGAAGTTCAGGGCCTTGGAAGACAGACACACTTGGGCAAATGCAGCTTTCCCCATTGGCTGTGTTGTTTAAAACTAGTTCTTAACCTTTCTGAACCACTTTTAAAGACTTAAAAATTTTTCCATTTTTTAAAATTAATTTTCCTTGGAGTATAGTTGATTTACATGAACCACTTTTTAAAAAATCGTAAATAACGACAATCCCTCTCTTAGAGGGTCACAGTAAGGACAACAGTATGAAATAATACATAATGAAGTAGTATGTAAAGCACCCAGCACAGAGCCTGGTACAGCCTCTCAGTAGATGGTAGCTTGAGTGATGCTACAGCCGAGGAGATGATTCTGATGATTAAGGCAAGGTGAAAAGGTGAGTCTGGCCCTGTGGTTGGTCCCATACTGTGCCTTGTGCCCTCGGCCTGAGCCCCACCACTTCCTTTCACTTTCTAGTCCCAGCCATGATCTTAACCTGAGACAAAATAACTCACCTTCCTCCCACCACTGCTTCTGCTTCCGCTACAAATGCACCAAATCCTAGAAGCTTAGCAGTGAGAAGGCCTTATGAAAACCCTGACCAACCTTGTCATCTTACAAGTGGAGAGACAAGTGGGTCCTGGAAGGAGATGGCTTATTCAGCGTGTCTTCATGGATCTCGGAAAACACTGGTTGCTGACCTGGGCTGTGCTTTAGACGCTCCATCGGGTGACCAGGGGAGTAGAAACAGAAAGAAGATGCGGCACATATATGCAATGGAATATTACTCAGCCATAAAAAGAAACGAAATTGAGTTATTTGTGGTGAGGTGGATGGATCTAGAGTCTGTCATACAGAGTGAAGTAAGTCAGAAAGAGAAAAATACCATATGCTAACACATATATATGGAATCTAAGGAAGAAACATGTCATGAAGAACCTAGGGGCAAGACAGGAATAAAGACACAGACCTACTAGAGAATGGACTTGAGGATATGGGGAGGGGGAAGGGTAAGCTGTGACAAAGCGAGAGAGAGGCATGGACATATATACACTACCAAACGTAAAATAGATAGCTAGTGGGAAGCAGCCGCATAGCACAGGGAGATCAGCTCGGTGCTTTGTGACCAGCTATAGGTGTGGGATAGGGAGGGTGGGAGGGAGGGAGACGCAAGAGGGAAGAGATATGGGGACATATGTATACGTATAACTGATTCACTTTGTTATAAAGCAGAAACTAACACACCATTGTAAAGCAATTATACTCCAATAAAGGTGTTTAAAAAAAAAGATATTACGGACCTACCTGGAAAGGAAGGTGAGAGGGAGGGGAATCTACACAAGCCGTCAGTCGTAAGCAAGCTGGCACCTTACGTTAGTGCCTCTGGCCAGCAGGTGGCGCCATCCACTTCCAGATCACGAAAGTGAAAGTGGTCTGAAGTCCGCCTCCAACTGTTAGGCAGGCGGTGGAGAGAGGGCTTTCGCAGACCCAGCAAGCTCTTTAATAGCCATTATGTTGTTTAAATATTTAACAGAGAGACATAAAATATCTGTGTCATCTAATCATTACTGGGCTGATAAAACAACGGTGGAAGACTTTGGAAAAATAAATATGATATCAATGTAGACGTTTATAACTCTAGAGAGGGTATGGTGGCAGAAGAGACACTTGTTACTGTTTATTAAGAGGCTCCTAGAGTGCAGGAGCTTTCCATTTTCTCTACAACAAGCTGAAATAATATTATTATCCCCATCTTATGGGTGAGAAGACTGAGGCTCAGATACTTGCCCAAGGTGGCTAGTGAGGGCAGAGCTGGTATATATCTACATATTTAACATTTATAGCTTACTCATTTATTTTTTTATTTTTTGCGGTACGCGGGCCTCTAACTGCTGTGGCCTCTCCCGCTGCGGAGCGCAGGCTCCGGACGCGCAGGCTCAGCGGCCATGGCTCACGGGCCCAGCTGCTCTGCGGCATGTGGGATCTTCCCGGACCGGGGCATGAACCCGTGTCCCCTGCATCGGCAGGCGGACTCTCGACCACTGCGCCACCAGGGAAGCCCTATAGCTTACTCATTTAATCCTCATAACTACCCTAGGAGGAGTAGGAACAACCCACCCATGCAAGCACAGGTCATGCTGTGTCAAAATTCACGGATTTCCACCAAAAATAGGCCAACTCCTGTCTCCTGGTCAGGGCCCAATCCTGACCCTTCTCGTTGCTTTCTTATGAATTTGGTGCGTCACTTACTCTCTCTGAGTCTTAGCTTTGTCATCTGTAAGATGTGGATTATAACCACACAAGGCTATGGAGATCAATTGGGGAAACACAGGGTTCATTTTAAAGCAAAATTCTATTTTATGGCATTATTTTTACTGCAGACACCTAATGGCTTAATTCACATAAAGACGTACACAAGGCCATTTGTCACAGGATTATTTGTAGTGAAGAAAGACCTCCGTGTACCACAACAGGGAGATGGCACTAGTGCAGTGTGGACCAGAATAAGGTGAGATGCTATGCTGGTTTCAACAAACATTTGGGCACACAGCAGAGTCCTGGGACATGCTGGAAAACGAAATGCACTGGGAGCGCCATGGAGCTCAGATTCCAGAGACAGCCGACAGGAGACACAGTTGTCAAAGGAGAGACCAGGCACAAGGGGTCCTAACCTTGTCAGGGGCACCAAGGAGGGGTGCCTGAGGAGCAGACATCAAGGTGAAGCCTGAGGCATAAGGAAGAGTTAGTCAGATGATGGGGGCGGGGTAAGGAAGGATCATGGGGTGGGCAGTGCTCCAGGAATACACCACTACGTGTTACAAATCGCATTTAACAAGTGCAATGATTATAGACAGTGGTCTCAAAAATGTCACATGAAAGGAGTATGAACCAAAAATGATAAAATTAAATTTTATAAAAATTGTTTAATTAAATTAAAAAAATAAAACTTGAAATATTTTTTCAAAACATACAATTTTGTTGCGTATATATACATATGTGTACATACACATGAAAGAAGACTCAAAAGTAACCACAAATCCATTCACTCAGTCATTCATTCATTCATCAAATGTGTTTGGAGGGCCTGCAGTTCTGAGACTGCTGAGGGCAGGGGGGATACACAGTGAGGAAGATGGTCCAGGGCTTCACCTTTACGGACCTACTTTCTAATGGCGGGAGGTGGAAAATAACAGTACATGCATACCTTTAAGAATATTTCACGTAATCATACAGGTCGCAAGGAACATTCGGAAGGGTCAGGACTCAGAATGACTGGATGGGAGGAAGATGATTTAGACAGAGTGGGGACGGAAGACCTCTCCCAGGAGCTAACACTGAGAAATGGCCAATGGTAAGGAGCCAGCTACGCAAAGATATGGGAGGAGAATATTCTAGGCCAGTGGTCCTCAACCTGTGGCACACAGGCACCACATGGGGAGCTTCAAAAAATACCAATGCTCGCCACCACCAACACCCGGATTCTGACTTAATTCCTTAATGGTACAGCCTGGCATTAGGACTTTTCAATCTTTCACAGGGATTTTTACAAGCTTTCCTGGTGACACTAATCCACGCTGAGGCTGAGTGCCGCTAGACTAGGTGGAAGCAAGTGTAAGTGATGCATGTGATTATCTGATCATCTTTGGGTGGTAGCATAATGGTCATTTTCATTGTCATTTTTTCATATTCCGTATTCTACAGGTTTTCTTTTAAGCCACGCGTTTCTTTCATAATCATTTTAAACAAAAGATAACTTAGACAACAAACTAGTGAATATAACAAAAAAAGAGAAGCAGACTCACAGATACAGAGAACAAACTAGTGGTTGCCAGTGGGGCGAGGGAAGGTGGGGGGAAGATAGGGGTAGGGGATTGAGATGCACAAGCTATTATGGATAAAATAAGGTACAGGGAAGTAATGTCCAGCGCAGGGAATATAGCCAATATTTTGTAATAACTATAAATGGAGTATAACCTTTAAAAATTGTGAATCCCTGTACTGTACACCTGTAACTTATATAATACTGTACATCAACTATACTTCAATTTAAGAAAAGGTAAATCAGAGATAATACAGTGTAGTATCTAGGGATCTAGGTAAAGATCCAGGCCCGGACTGGATCTAGGAAATTTGAATTCTAGCTGCTGCTGAACGAATAAATAGCAGTACGGTCTTGGGCAAATTCCGTTACCTCTCTGTGCCCCAGGTTTTGCTCATCTCTAGAATGAATGCTATAATTTCATTCTAGGAACTGGAGTTCTGAATGAGGAAGAACTAGCAGACACCTGAACAATTATAAACCTGACTTCATGCGAGGGAAGGTCTCCAAATAAGAGCCAGCTCTAAACTTGCAGCTTTGGAGAATCTTCCCAGATGCTTCTTTTGTTCTTTCATGCAGTTTTCATGTGAACTTCATTTCAGTTGTTTTCTTATGTCGGCTCGTAAGGAAGCACAAAAGGATGAACCATGCCCTTCCCTTCATCCCGTTTCTCCCGGCATGACCTCACTCGGCTACCCACCCCGTCACAACTCCACCCCAGTGCTTTTGAGGCCCTGGTTAGAATCGTCCAAGGCCAGCTGGCAGAGTGCCTTCTATTCGGCCTCCCATCTTTGGCAAGACTCTACCCCATTTCCCAGGATCACTCTCTTGCTTCTTTTACTTTCCCCCCCAAAGAACACGAGCCTCGGGGGCTGGGCACTCAGGCCCTTCCCCAGCCATGCCACATTTTTAAGAACTTCATGATGGCAAGGTGAAGAGGAAGGAACGGCAGGCGACATTGTTTGTTTACTGTTCTCCTTCCTGGTTTCGTTCTGGTTGTGGTCAAAGTCACCAGGATGTGGGGCTCACCCCCCGGCTGTGTGGTCATGATTTCTGCTAACTAAGAGGACTGCCAGGCTCTGCTGTGGGCAGAGCCCAGGATTCACGTTCCTCTCCTGACTCTGGACCCAAGGAACCGTCGCTTCATTGCTGTGGGTCTCAGGGGAGGTCCAAGTGACAAGAGCCGAGGGGGCGCATCTCTTCCGGGCTCTGAGTTCAGAGCTTTCACAGTGGTTGCCTGAAGTCGGCCACGTGGAAGTCTTTATACTCTGGAAACCAACAAATGCTACAAATCAGGCCCCCTGCTGCCACCCCATCTCAAGAGCCGGTTATTAAACATTTACCAGCATACGACTGAGGCTGTCTGCCAGGCGGGGCTGTGTCCGCATCACCTGAGAGGGCTTGTTATAAACGCAGAATCCCTGGGTCCCACTGCACACCTCTGGAATCAGGACATTTAGATGCCCTAGGTGATTCCAAAGACCTGTGCACTGGACACTGGTTTTCTAATGACATGTCCTTAAAGGTTATTTTTAGCTGTAAAAAACTCTGCTTCTGGTTGTCACCTCTCATACGTTGGTGACTGTGGCTGCTTTGTCTCAGTGGCCAAGCCTGCTGACGTCTTCACCTGGAGCAGATCATTCCTGCTCTCTGGTCCCGGGATGGGAGGACTTGTAACTAGCCCGTCCTCGCTAGGCTTGGAGGGAAAGCCGGAGAGAGTTGCCGAGATTTCCTCCGGAAGAGGCTTCCCAAGGGAAAGCTGAAGAGCCCCAGGCACAGCGAGGCCCCCAAGGCGTCCTTCCTGGCTCCGGTTTCCTCCTGGGTCGCGAAGCCGTCCTAGCTCTACGGGGGCTGGCCTGCGGCCTGCTGCTGATGCCACGTTGGCCTTAATGGTAGCTCTTGCTTTGATCTGGGGAGGAGAGGAAATCACTGCCAAAGAGAGACAGAGATGTTCTGAAGTAGACACCACTGTCTTAAAATTCTACCTGAGCACACCTAGCGTCCTGCCAGCAAACGGACCATCAGCTCAAGAGCAGCCCCCAGAAGGGTCTTCTCCAGCGAAGTGAGGGCCTCCCGGGGTGGAGGAGGGTCTGTGGCTGAGCGGGAGGGCGGTGCCAGGTCTGTACCCGCCTCCATAGCTGGGGAGCTCTTTCTGCACCCTCTCTTGCCTCTGGCAGGACAGCACCCTGCCCTCCTGTGATCTGACCTGGACAGGATAGGTTTACTGCATTTCCTTTCTGTGTCCTTAGCTTATTCCCTTGCCTCTCATTTTCTGCCTCGAGCCGTTCTGTCTTCCGGAATCCCTCTGAGTCAGGCGGTTCCTGCTTCCTATGCCCCATACCGTTTTCAGGGCCCAGCCTTCCACCCCTGGCTTTGGATAACCCCCTCTGGCTGCCAGGGGCGGCCTCCTCAAAGCCTCTTCCAGAGGTTGGTTATGGCCGTAGGCTCCGGTCTCCCCACATGGACTAAGCAGCGGCCCCGCTTTCCTCCATGGCTCCCCTCGCCCACCCAGCCGCCGCTGGCCTTGGGAAGAAGGTGAGCTTTGCGATCTGTAGGTGCACATGAAGACTTCTCGGAGGCTGGGGGAGGGAGTGGGAACGCGCAGGAGCGCCCCTGAGGGGATGTCAGTGCTGACCCTGGGCGGGAGGCCGGGCAGTGTTTGCGCGTAGAATGGGCGAGAGGGGACCCACGAAGGGTCAGACGAGGTTTCGGCTTCCTCCTGATTTGTGCCCCCCCCCCCCACCAGGTCTCCCCTCGAATCAACATCATCTTTCTAAGAAAGCCACTTTATCACTGCCAGGTCACATGAGGCTGGACCCGGGAGGACCTCACGGTGGAGCCGGATCCCTGCTGCCCCGCCGGGCAGGGGCACAGCCTGGCACCCACGCGGCCCCCGGCGCCTCCCGGAGCGGCTCCGGCTGTCTGCCCGCCCGCGCTCCAAGGCAGCGGGGTGGATGGCCAGCATCCAGCCCGGCCGGCCGGCAACTTGAAAATACAAATAAAACAGAGGGAAAAGAAAGAAAGAATAAGGAGCGCACCGGCAAGCCAAAGAAAATATAATTCCCAGGCCCGGGCGGGCTTGGGGCCTGCAGCCGGGCCGGGCCGCGAGCCTTTGGCAGGGGAACCGGCG
Source organism: Neophocaena asiaeorientalis asiaeorientalis (assembly GCF_003031525.2). Classification (NCBI taxonomy): domain Eukaryota; kingdom Metazoa; phylum Chordata; class Mammalia; order Artiodactyla; family Phocoenidae; genus Neophocaena; species Neophocaena asiaeorientalis. The sequence goes on along the minus strand of NW_020172768.1, from coordinate 5,107,767 downwards.
GCCCTTTGTGCTGCCCTCGGCCGCCCCCCGCGCGGCCCCGTCCTAATTGGAGAAACACAATCCGGGTTTGCACCCGACGCGCCCGCGGCCGTGGAGGCCGGAGAGGCCGGCAGCGCCCTGCCCTCAACAGGGCCCGGCTTGTTCTTTGTGCGGCAAATATTTATTTTGGTTCAAGTGGACCCCTTTCCACAAAGACCACCTGGCTGTGATCAATAACACCTATTTTCAGATAATCTGCCGCTCTCTAGGCAGAGCCTAAGGAGCTCACCCAAACAGAGACCTTTTCAAAGGGAATTGTAAATGGGCTGGATTCACGGCGGG
>NW_020172768.1:5050244-5107314 GCF_003031525.2 Neophocaena asiaeorientalis asiaeorientalis | reverse complement strand
TCCATGGACCTTTCTCAAAACAAATTCCAAATCTTTCTTCGGTAGCCAAGTCTTGCTGTGGAGGTAAACTTCTAGAAACTCCGAGAGCAGCTTCCTATTCCGCCCCAAAGAGCATCTAACTTGTCAAATGGGGATTCGGGGATGCCGCAGTGTGAGGCTTCCTGTACCTTACTTGCAAAGTGAGCATCCGACCCCGGATCTCTCTTGGGGCAGCTCTTGCTGCAGGGGTGCACGCTGAGCACCCAGGGGTTCCCAGCGCTGGGATGCAACAGGAGACAGAACACAGGGACCCTGCCCTCAGGGAGCTGACCTTCCTGCACGGAGAGCCAGACGAATCAACAGGTGAAACACTTAGTGATGTACAGGAAAACGGAAGCATGTGAATAGGTATTTTGAAAGCTGTAAAGCGCTTCATGTGTCAGCTCTGAGACGGAAGCAGCTCTCCCGCTGGGCCAGTTTGTCCCCTCCACGGCAGGTGTCAGGAGATGAGTTCACGCATGTGGAAAACCCCAAGGAGACTCAGGAGGTGCTGTGAGCTCCAGATATCTCAGGGGTGGAGCCAGCAGGCCAGAGTCCAAGTCCACCTACTAACGAACTTCAGAGCCTCGGAATCCTTGAGAAGGAATTGGGCTGGATAACGTCCATCTCTTGGGTTGTCATGAGGGTTAAATAAAAACTGAGACCACACATCCATCAGTATTAGTTCCTCCCTGCCCCAAATGCCATGGAACCACGGCATGTAACCATGTAACCAGACTTAACAGTCTGGGCCCGGTGGAGGTGCAGTATCTTTTTGTACTATGACAATTTTAGGGTTTCCATAACATAATTTAAGATTTGGGGGCACAGACTGGAGACCAAATAAGTTCTGGTAGCTGGGGCCTGGGATTCCTTCCACAGGAGACGCTACTTGGGGTGGTCCCGCACTCGGGCTCGTCCTCACTCTGTCGGTAGGGATGGCCTAGGCTGGCCAGTCTGGGTGCCTGCCGTGCCCTCAGCTCCACTGGGGAGAAGCTGGGCTGATCCAGAATAGGTGACACCCCCCTCTCCCGGCTGCCGCCCCTGGGCCCTGAGCCCTGAGTTGAGGACAGTCAGTCCACAGACTTCAACTGGATGGACCTCGAGGAGTCAGAGTTAGGTGACAGTAATTCGCTTGGCAAACCTTCTCTCTCAAACGTTTTAACTGGGTTAAATGTAGGGTTTGAGGCCCGTGGTGGTGGGAGGACGGGTGGGAAGATGTGGGGAGTGTGTCTTAGCCGTAGGAACGTAGGTGCGCTCTCCCTCACACCCCTGGGTCCCCGGTAGCTTTCTTGTTCCGGCTCCAGGAGGCTGTCTGTCCATTTTTAAGAGGTCTCCATCTCCCCCATCGCCCATGGGTGTTTTACAGTCAATTCCCAGTTCTCCAGGAAGCCTGAGTGGCTGCCTGCCTCTTACAACTCACAGAGCCCACCTTCCCTGCAAGCTGTCTAAACACTGCAGGGAGGCTCTTCAGCCGTATGTGGCCAGGCTGGGGAGAGGGGAAGGGCAGACCAAGGGTAGGACGAGCGTGCATGATGGTGTTAAAACCTCAGCAGGTGAAACTGTTTCAAGAGTTTTCCCTCTTTGTCAGTTAGTAAAGGCCTCCATGCTGTCCGAGGACCTGCTGTAAAATCTTGAAAAATAGCTTCTCGTATCCTGGTGCTGCTTTCTCCGCACTCGGATGTGGCTGGAAAGAGGGGATAGACTGATTTACTTCATCTTTGCACTGGTTGGGCCAGGCTGGGGCTGCGTTTATGTCACTACTCGTCATCAAGAATGTGGCCTTCTCCCTCTGATGAGATGTCCTCAGTGTTGATTCCTAGCTCCGAGTTTGCTGAGATTAAACCTGGATTCAGACAAGCTGGTGGGGGGGTTGATGGCCCAGGAAAGATTATGATAAGAAAGGGGCGAGGGACAGGAAGGAGGCTGGTGTGTCGGAATTTGGGATAATTGAATTTGCGGTGCAGCCAGCAGTTATGACCTGGGTCATCTGCTGAATCTTTGGTTGTAAATCCTCTAAGACCAGGAAATTCCATGATTAGGCCAATCTTTCCATTTTTTCTCAAGAGACCAAGATGGCTGAAGATTTAGCTAGGGACAGTTTTCACCTTCTAAAGATACTGACTCTGAGTAAACTAGTATTCTTGCATTAAGATTGTTTAACTTATGTCCTGGAAACCAAGCGTCGGTCCCCCTGTCTTTTTGTCACAGTTTCTCCCAGGAAATCCAACAAGCCCTCATACTTAAAGGACATCTATCCATCTGCCCTGATTACCCAAAACGCTGGAGGCGGAAAGGGTTTTCCTCCAGGGACCTACTGCATGTGAGTTTTGAGGCCATAGTTTTGACTCCAGTTTTCCCTCCATTGTCTTTTGGGCATTTGCTAATGCAAAGCTGTGGGGCTGTTTGTAATGAACTCTCAGCAGACTGAAAAACTGATGTCCTGAAAACGAGTATTTCTTGCCAAGTAAGATATAACCTAAGTGCACACTGAATGCAAATGTGATGTTTATGGAACCTTGAGAGTTTTCTGGAAGCTCTACAAATACTCAGGATTTCCCTCTTGGACTTAGGCAAATCCCCCCGAGGTGAGGGGCTTGCTTCTTTAGGGACACAGTCTCCTGGCCATGCAGAACAGCTTAGGGGATGACTGTGTCTTTGGCCACGAGGCTCGTTGTGGGGATGGAAACTCCTGCTCTGCTCCACTGCTCCATCTTCACTCCCCTTTGCCCCAGACCTTCCAGGGTTGGCTTTGAGCCCAAGTGGCAGCCCTCTGCTTGAAAAATTGGATCCATCGGAGTTTTGTGCCTTGGGTTCTGATCAGGTAATCAGTGAAGTTTGTAAAGATTCAATGCGAAGGGAAAAGACTGCAGATCATCAGAAATACTCTTTTAAAAGCAGGTTTAAGCTACAATTTGATTAGCTTTGCTTTTCAGAAATGAGTGGCAAGCTCATTTTTCTTCCTCACACACGAAGTATCTGTGGATAGAAAATTCATATTCTCCACTTTTTAAAGTTCTCAGATAGAGGTCTGGTGCAAACTGGTTTCTTAGTCATCATATGTTCTATTATTAATTTTTTAAGACAAAACTTTGAGTTACTCAGAAAGATGCTAGATAAGTAGAAGGTCCTAAAAAGACAGAGAAAGAGCAAAAGAAGGGAAGTTTTCAGGAAGAGCTGGGATGTCTGGAAAGTATTCCTAGAATATATGTGATGCTTGACTAGACGTTTCTGAAAACCAGGGCCTCCGGGCACTGCAATAATCAATGGGGAAAGGAATACTGCATCTTCTGGGGAAACCAATTGGCACCAAACACTGACTTGGTAGAAATTGTTAGCAAATTATAACAGCGCTCTGGTCTTACACTTTAACTGTGTCTTCCATGTTTTTTATCTTCTCCATGTATCTCTGGGGTTAACTGTAACAAACCAGAGCAGAGGCTCCCACCCTGGCTCTCAGAATTGCTGGGCAAGTGGGCCTGGACAATTTCTGTCCAGCAGGTGCAGTTTGACAAACAACAGACATGTATCGGATCCTTCTGTAAAACCAGGCACTTGCTAGGTGCTAGGAATAAAAAGAAAGAATTAGACACAGTTCCTGCCCTTCATGTCTTTATAGTCTAATGAAGGACACAGATCTTCAAACACAAATAGATTCTGGGGTCTCAAGTTGCCGTGTCTTAGCACTGCCCCAAAACCAAAATTAATAAAAAGTCATGCCATCTTTGCCTCCGTTTCTCTCAGAAAACATTAAAGGCGTATCCCAGAGCATTGCTTTTCCACACTCACCAGCCATATCCTGTCCCTCCTCCTGCTTCCAATTGTTCCCCTGGATACCCAGCACAAGATTTTTTTTAAAATGTGTTGAAGTGTAGTTGATTTATAATGTTGCGTTAATTTCTGCTATGTAACAGTGCTTCGGTCATATATATATGTTCTTTTTCATATTCTTTTCCATTCTGGTTTATCATAGGCTATTGAATATAGTTCCCTGTGCTGTATGGTAGGACCTTGTTGTTTATCCATCCTATACATACAAGTTTGCAACCGCTAATCCCAAACTCCTAATCCTTCCCTCCCCCACCCCCTCCCCCTTGGCAATCACAGGTCTGTTCTCTATGATTGTGAATCAGTTTCATAGATATGTTCATCTGTGTCGTATTGTAGATTCCACATATAAGCGATATCATATGATATTTGTCTTTCTCTGTCTGGCTTACGTCACTTAGAATGATAACCTCTAGGTCCATCCATGTTGCTGCAAATGGCATTATTTCATTCTTTTTGATGGCTGAGTAATATTCCATTGAATCTATGTACTATATCTTCTTTATCCATTCATCTGTCACTGGACATTATCTTAGGTATGGTAAATAGCTAGCACACAATTTTAAAATGTCATTTTCTCCATCTATCCCCCATTCCCAACTAGCTCCTAACTTGTAGTCTCTCTAGTTAATTTCCATCCCTTTCTCTCCTTTCTCTAACTGTTCTCCAATTCTGCACCGTGAAAAGTGCAGGTGTGTGTGTGTGTGTGCGCGTGCATGCCCTTTTGTGCACACACACACACACACACACACACATTTGGATGTGAGAATGCAGAGACAGGAAAAAACCACAAGTTAATGAATCTTGTAATCCCTTGTCCCCACCCATGTCCACCACGTACACATATCAATGAGATACATGCTGTCTTCACTCTGTGTTCATGGATCTTCCCTTTTTCCATTTTCCTTCCTTTCCCTCTTTCTTTTTCCTTTCTTCCCCTTTCCTTCCCATCCAGAAGTATTTATTCCTGAGGCCACAAGTGGAGCAGAGCAAGATAAGTATCAGAGCAGTGGTGTCAGGGCCTGAAAGGGGCACCAGATGGAGTGTCCTGGAGTGTGGTGCTTGTGCCCGAGTGGAGTAAAGAGAGCATCCATGGTGGGGACAGGGGTGCAGCTGTCACAGCAGTCAGGTTTGAGAGGGTTGAAGGTGGAGTCCCAGATAGGAGGGAGTCCCAGCCAGACAGTCCCAGGCCTGTCCCAGGATGTCAGAGCTTGCATGGGGAGAGGAAGACATCCATAAGGAAGCATGGCCTGGTGTAGGGTAAGGAGGGTGTCCATGCAGTGGGGTAGCCAGGATGGGAATTGAGAACCACAGCAGGGTTCACGTGGGGGAGGGGTGGGGTGCAGCAGAGATAGGAGACTGGTTACATGCAGAAAGATTGATAAGTAAGTGTATATATTATGTGTAATGGAAACCATGTTTCTCGTTGTCGAACAAGAGAATAACAAATGTGGGAAGGGAAAAAAACTGGGGTGGGTCTTGTGGTGTTAGATTGGAAATAGGTGCATCTGAGTCAACTCCAGGCTTTCGAGATATGTGTATAGATATAGAAATAACTATAGATATAAATGTCTATGCATATGAGCCAGCTAATTTCATGTGTCATCTTTTTTTAAATAAATTAATTTTATTTATTTATTTGTTGGCTGCGCTGGGTCTTTGTTGCTGCACACAGGCTTTCTCTAGTTGCGGCGAGCGGGGGCTACTCTTTGTTGCGGTGCACAGGCTTCTCATTACAGTGGCTTCTCTTGTTGCGGAGCACGGGCTCTAGGCGTGCAGGCTTCAGTAGTTGTGGCGCTCGGGCTTAGTAGTTGTGGCTCATGGGCTCTAGAGTGCAGGCTCAGTAGTTGTGGCACATGGGCTTAGTTGCTCCGCGGCATGTGGGATCTTCCCGGACCAGGGCTTGAACTTGTGTCCCCTGCATCGGCAGGTGGATTCTTAACCACTGCGCCACCAGGGAAGACCCATGTGTCATCTTGATTGGGCTAAGAAATGCCCAGATAGCTGGCAAAATATTATTTCCAGGTGTGAATGTGAGGGTGTTTCTGGGAGAGATTTGCATTTGAAACAGTAAACTGAGTAAAGAAGATCCCCCCACGCCAAGGTGGGTGGGCACCATCCAATCCAGGGAGGAACTGAGTGAAACCAAAAGGGGGAGGAAGGGTGAATTCTTTCTCTGCTTGAGCTGAGATGTCCACCTTCTTCTGCCCTCAGATGTTGGTGCTCCTTGTTCTTGGGTTTCCACAGTCAGACTGGGACGCAACACCACTGGCCTCGCCCACCCGTCATTCTCGAGCCTTTAGACTCACTTGGACTGAATTACACTATGGGTTCTTGAGCTTGCAGACAGCAGACTGTGGGTCTTCTTGGCCTCCGTAATTGTGTCAGCCAATTCCTATAATTAATCTCTTCTTATATCTATCTATCTATCTATCTATCTATCTATCTATCTATCATCTATCATCTCTCTGTCATCTATCTATCTATCTATCTATCTATCATCTATCATCTCTCTGTCATCTATCTATCTATCTATCTATCTATCATCTATCTACCTATCTATCATCTATCTATCTATCTATCTATTTATATTTTCTTGGTTCTGTTTCTCTGGAGAACTCTGATTCACACAACGCATGTATGTATATAAAAGTCTATGTATGTATACATGATGTATATGCATATATACACATAGGCTTCCTAGCTCTGTCCACTTGAGAGGTCTGGGGAGCAACAACATTGCAATGGCAATGAGCACATCCAGCACCCTGATATTGGCTTCTAAATATCATTTTCCACTAAAAAGAACCAGTGACATTTGGAGAAATGAATGACTCCAGAGCTGAAACAGGAAGCCCCAAATATGTAACTGGGGGAGAAAGCAAGAAAGTGCTCAAAGACTGAGGGGAACACGTCAAAGGACATGGAGGCCAGCTTGAATGACCTCCCATGGGGACCATGTAATCATCAAAATAAATAACTGTAAGAACCGTCATACCCACTGAATAAAATAGGAAAACACCCATCTTTAGAGATATAAATAAATGAATGAAGTTATTGAAATCTGATGATGAATGGAATATTTACTTAATTTCAAAGTACCTCCCCACAAAATACTTATTAATTACAAAGGGGAAAAGAGTAACTTTACAGTCTAGAAGCCCGGCAGACACCATACCCTAATCACATCATCAAAATGAACACCGTCAGTCCTGGGGTACACTGAAATTGTCAGAGGCAAGGAGGAGGCAGCAGCATCAACTCTGTGATGTCAGAGATGCCTAATGTCTAATCATGAAACACAGACAGCCCCAGATTGAGGGCCATTCTGCAAAATAACTGGCCTATAATATTCCAAGTTGTCAAGAGTCCTGGAAGTTGAGGAAAGCTGGGAGTGTCCCAGACTAAAGGTACGTGGCAACTAAATGTGATATGTGATTCTGGATGAGATCCTTTTGCAAAGACAAGACATAACAGGGCAACTAGAGAAGCGTGAGTGCTGCCCGAGGATTACGTGGCTGTCTGTCCATGTTCATTTTCTTATTGTTGTGACTGTCCCAGATTACGTGGGAGAACGTGGTTGTTTATAGGAAATACACACTCAAATATTTGGTGCTGTTGGAGCATCAGGTTGGCAACTCACTCACATGGTTCCCTAAAAATGTTCTTTGTGCAGTTCCAACTTTTCTGTACGTTTGTGACTGTCTCAAGCTTTTGTAACTTTTTAAGTTAAAAAGGTATATTTGCAACATGTGAAAGAATGAAGGAGTACGATTTACTCCTCTGTCTTAGGATGAGAGAGAAGAGACCAGGACAGAGTTTTGAATGATAAAGAGGGACTGCTCATCAACCAAGACAGTATCTGGCATTTCTGTCCTTCTTTTCAACATACACAGCATTTTTACTTACAGTCTCATACTTAACTCCTGTCATAACATTGTGTGGTTGTGACTATAATCCTCATTTTACAGATGGGAATCAAGCTCAAAGACAGTAGTTATAATTAGGGAGGTGTAAATGCCGGGCTTATGTTCAGACCGCGCTGACTGCATCCCTGTTCTTTACGTATCCACTCAGCATATAGTTACTAACTGCTGTGTGGCCAGGAAGGCAGCAAACGAACGGAACAGAGGCTCTTCTCTCCTGGAGCTTACAGGCTCTTTGGGTCTGCAAAAAAATCTGGATCCAAGCTTACTAGGCATAAAATCCCAGCTCCCAGCCTCTATTTCTTAGCTGATTTGAAAACCCAACACAGCATTTCTGACAAAAGTGCATTTTTAGCATTCCTTCACAACCATCTCATTTGCAGCGTTCTGCAGCTTGTAAGCCTGGTCTGCTGGGCTTTAGGGGTACACAGAACCAGTGGAAGGCAGGAGGCCAAGTGGGGTGTGGCGAGAGCCGGGGATGGGGAAAATCTAATGTACTCCCACTTTTCACTCATTTGGAAAATGCCTTTCTGACTGTAAAACAAAACCTACACTGCATTGCACCCCCCAGACAGAGTGCTCTCTGGTTACTGAGGACTTAATAAAAGTTCTTGGAGAAACTTAACAAACACTATATATATATATATATATATATACATTTTATATTATATACATGATTTTATTTATGCATACATACTTCCTGCACAGTATTTTGTAAAGGGTTTTCCATGTGTGTCATCTAATATCTCACAGGAACTCTTGCGGGACTTATTACTCAGCTCCCCAGTTCGTAGGTGCAGATAAGTTGCCCAGTAGGTGGAAGGGCCAGAATTTGAACCCAGGGCCTCTGGAGTTACATCCCTGCTCATTTATCTGCCTAAATTGCCTCTCTCCTCCCACTAAGAAAACACATGAGGTAACAGTTAAAATCCAGAGAGTTAGTTGAGCCACGGTAGGTGAGTGGTCTCCCTGGAAACTTTTTCTGTTTCCCCCTAGAGCTTTTAAGCTAAGTGTAAATTGACTATGAGCTTAGGAATTTACCAGCTCAGACAGACTGAAACAATTAGAGAGGAGGCCAAGTAAGAGTGAGAGAGGGAGACAGACCCCAGGCGTGTGAGCTGAGCAGACATTCCTTTTCAAAGCTTCCCTCCATCCCCTTTCTCAATTGGCTGAAACCCTAGAGGTTTGACTGGCTAAATCACTTCCTCTCAGAAGTGTCCATCCCCCAAGGGAGGCTGGGATTTGTAGTCTTGAAATCAGCCGACCTTTCAGAATCCTTCAGCCAGACTCCCTGGGTGAAGGAATGCAGTGTGGATTTCAGTAGCTTTTCTGTAGAATGAAGCGGCCAGTGTGCTTTTTGCAAAACTCAGAGTCCTTCTTGGATGAGAAGAGTTGAAGCCTCTGTTTGTGCACCAGGACCCCGTCTCCTGCCCCCCATTCCAGTTCTTTATTGTCTCCCCTCTCCTTCCAAAGAGACTAAGCACCATTTATTGCCTCATCACTGCTGTTGATGAAAGGGAGACCTGGGGGCGGTGTGTGGTGGGGGAGCAGCTCCCAGGGCTCAGCAGCAGAAGAGCCTTGCCCGAGGGTTGCTTCCCAAAGTGGTACCTTCTCAATAGCTTCTAAGGTAACATGTTTACATAATGGATGTTAATAATAGATTTTAGAGGAAGTAGAGTGTGAAAGGAAGCCCCCAGACCACTTAAGGACAGCACTGCACTTTGTTTTGTTTTGCTTTTCTCTAATTTCCTCACCAGCCAATGCCTTGGCCTGGCAGCTCTTTGGCTTAGTGCAGAGTCAGATGTTCTTTTCCACCTGAGAGTACTGGAACCTCACGTTCTCGTTTGGTCTGAACTAGTGATAACCTGTGTGAGGGCCCACACTTTATGCATGACTCATGGCCTAAATAAACATTGTAGACATAGATGGTTCAGTTGCATGTACATGTCATTGGTTTAATAAAATAATGATCATTTTAGGTGTTATTACATTCCTAGTGGTCATTGACCATTAACAATGTTGTAAAACAACAGATTGGAAAATACAGCTTCCCTTGCATGGGAGTCAACATTTTTTGGCACACACACACACACACACACACACAAAATGACTGCCTGCTCAAAAGGGCTGTTGAGTAGCATCTTAAACTGTGGGGGAGACGATTTCCATTAGAACTGCCCACAGGCTTGCCATGCTCCGCTCTGCTTGGCATGCCGTTTGTTAGACTGAATGCACTTCGTGGCCTCGGTACAGAATGGTTGAGTGGGGGAAAGACTGGGCTAGCAGCCAGGATGGTGAAGATCGTGTGTGTCCTCTGTGACGAGTCAGCTGGCTGCCTTGGAGTAAGTTAGCAAACCCTAAATCCGAGTATTACAGGGACGAACTGTCAGCCCTCACTCCATACAAATGCTTCTAAGGAGGAAATGGTGTCCTGGTCCTGTTACGAGTGGACCAGCTCCCTAAATGTGGAATAAATCATGGGGGGATGAGTTCTAGGGGCAATATTTGGTCAAAGTTCCAAGACCTTGTAAAGGTCTTAGCCAGTGCTTGAATAGGGCATACTAAGAAAACCTCTTAAAAGGGTGACCTCTCCAGGGTCTCAGCATCCCATCCTTCTCACAGCAGTCAGAGGTCTGTGCCTCTGTTTCCCCAAATGACTACTTAGCAGATTTCAAAACTGATGGGAAAATTACTTGGCTGAGAAAAAGATTTGCAAAGGAATCCAGCTAGACAATTCTTAAACATCCCTGGCCTTTATCATTCCTCTTTCTATGCTTAGGCCACTTATATCAAATTTTTATTTTCTTCTTTCTTAGAAGTCCACTAGAAAACCCATACAGGTGTATACATACATACTTATTCCTCTAAAGACTAACATTCTTATTGAGTGTTGACAGTGGGAGATATGCAATACAATGAAAGCAGGAAGAAACCATTAGAATTTCAGTTACAATTTATTTTTATATCACTCTTTAAACTTGTTTATTCTGTGTTTGTTTTATAAGGTAGATAATAATAACGTAACAGTTTTATATATGCTTTATAAATTAATGTGCATACATTGAGAATATTTGCTTACGTTTTTTGGTTTTTTGTTTTTGTTTTTGCGGTACGCGGGCCTCTCACCGTTGTGGCCTCTCCCGTTGCGGAGCACAGGCTCCGGACGCGCAGGCTCAGCGGCCATGGCTCACGGGCCCAGCCCCTCCGCGGCACGTGGGATCTTCCCGGACCGGGGCACGAACCCGTGTCCCCTGCATCGGCAGGCAGACTCTCAACCACTGCGCCGCCAGGGAAGCCCTGCTTACGTTTTTTAATGGCAGGGTGCAAGTTAAAAAATTTAACTGGGACATGTCTCCTTTCGTTTAGGTAGACAAATTGTCTAGAAGGTACTCAGTGTCACCCAGGGAAGATTACAGGGTGATCAATGTTGCGAGTCTAATTTCTCACAACACCAAGGACTTTCCAAACCTCCTTCGTTTTCATTATAAAATAGAGGAAATGAAAGTGAGCTAACTAACAGTGAAACGATTTGAGGCGGGTTTCTTCCTTGGGAAGAAAAAAGATCTTAAAAATCCTCATGGGCCATAAGCTCCTGGTACAGGACCAGAGGCAGCTGGGCCATCTGATTCTCTGCTGGAGTATCAGGGGGATGGCCACTGGGTTTGAGGTGCTCAGTGGATGCAAGAGTGAAGTCCAACGGATGAGGTCTATCCTGGATGGACCTGATTGCTTTCTTCTGGTTCTTGGACACAGACTCTCCATGGCCTTGGCTGTCATCCTATAAAACCCTTTTAGGCTGGAGGAAGATTTAAATAATATTAAAAAGAAATCTCTGCAAACATTATGCACAGCGTGAAGGTCAATTTTAAGTATCAATTTGACGGTGGCCAAGATGAAACGGTATTTCCGGGTATGTAAGTGAGGGTGTTTCTGAATGAGATTAGCATTGAATGTGTGGACTCAGTGAAGTAGTCTCCCCTCTCCAACGCCGGCCAGAGCACCTCATCCAATCACGGAGGGTCTGAAATAGAGCAAAGAGCAGAGGAAGGAGGAATTCACCCTGGCTCCCTGCCTGAGGTGGGACTTTTCTCCTGCCCTTGAACTGGGATTTACACCATCAGCTAGTTTCCCTAGTTGCCTAGAATTACACACCACTGGCTCTCCTGGGTGTCCGACAGCTTGCAGACCGGGGGACTTCTCAGCCTCTAGAATCACATGAGTCGAGTCCTCATAATAAATCTCCATATAAATCCCATTGGCTCAGTTTCTCTGGAGAACCCTGACTAATACAAACAACAGTAAAAACCGAGTTGATCCTATACTTTCCGCTGTATTCATGGTGCCAGAAGACGTCAATAGGAAACTTCCCCTGGGAAAACCCTTGGACCTGAGGGGGGCAGGGGAGAGAGTGCTGGTTGTAAATAAGAAAACGGTGTCCTCGGTTCTGAGAGAAAAAGACACAATTTATTTAGTCCAATTATTATACAACATAGTCTTCATTGACAGTTGTCAGCTTAACACTTAATATAGTTTAAAAAAGTCAATGATTACCTGCAAAATTATATATATTTTAATATCTAAAAAATATATTGCATATATAAGGCAGGAAGACCCCTTGTATGCACAAGGGAAAGTTTGGTTGTTCTTTTCCAAGTTATGATTTTTGCAGTTCGGTTATTTACAAACATCTCCAAAGCAGGAACGGTTTAAAGAGTTTGCCTTGATTTGCTTCTGCTCACTTGTTAAATAACAACACCAGTGGTTCTCTTTCTAGTAAGTCAGTGACTTGAACGTCCTGTGTTCTTTTCCGCAATAAGTCACATTATGCTTTTTAAAAACCAGCTATAAAAAACATACAAACAGCTCAAATGTACAGATTGACAAAAGATGTACAAATTACATTAAAAAAAAAATAACGACTGATTTGATAGTAACATTGTATTTGTGACCGAGGTCAACTCGTTTCTTTACTCTTTTTCACTTTTTAATTATTTATTTTTAATACTGCGAGATATAGGAAAATAACTCTGCATAATTTATACAGTAAGTTGCCTTCTGGTTGGTGGACCCTGGACTGATCTGACAAGCGCACAGCACTTGCGAATCTGTTTGTGTTTAGAAATCCCTAGGACTTTTCAAAGTTCTGGGACCCACTGTCATTATTTAAAAAAAAAAAAAAAAAAGTTATTTAACTCTCTGGCTTTCAGGAATGTCTGCATTTGCATTAACATTTCTTAGTTCATACTTGACTATTTCCAGAGAGAATGGTCAGCCTAGTGCATATTTACTGCCCACTGAGAAAGATTTTGCAATGCCCGTGGCTTCTTAAATACACACTTGTTCTTTCTCTGAAATTCCAGTTGGGTGAAAACTTCACTAGCCTTACAACCAATGTTCCAGTTTGCTATCCACTGAGTTAGGTCTTCCTAAGATAAGATGATAAGCTTCCTGCCTCTATTTTCACTAAGTCTCAAACCAGAGCATAACTGGTTAAGTCCATGATTCTTTATCATATGAACCCTTCAAGGTCCAAGATGAGACCCGTGTGTCGATAAGTAACTGCTTTGGTCCTAAAAATATAAATCTACAGTTTCTTTCCCAGAACCATGACACAACTATTCCAGTAATCTAAATATTCAACTCGTAGGCTGACAGGAGATTGAGACTCCCAACTGGCATACTGGCCCATGGAATTATCCATCTCTTTGTTCAAGGTAGAGGAAGCAGGAGTTACCAACGTTAAAAAAAAAAAAAGAATCGTTTTTAAAGAACAGGTACACAAGTTCTATTCAACAAGAAAGAGCATCCAGTTTCGTTTTCTCTTCAAGGCCACGTATGTCCAACAAGAAGTGTGAGGAAGGGGACTTCCGCGAGAAGGCCACTGGTGATGAAGCGTCTAGTAGTAGCTGCCTAAGTGTGAGGGCACGTGGGTGTTTGGGTGGCGGGGGACATTGGGGTTGGGGTAGATGCCACCCGTGGGGGAGGTCCAGTACTGTGACGCTGCTCCAAAGAGGCTAGAGGAAGTGACCGGCATGGAGGACGGGGGGGGAGGGACAAAGTTCACCTTCTGCTGGTGGGTGTGGTAGGAGGGCATGTAGGAGATATCCGAAGGGTACTTGTACATGGACGACTCGGTGGGATGTGGCTGCAGGGCCTGGGCGATGCCGTGGAAGTCAAATTTGTAGGCATACCTCTTGCCGTGCACTTTGGTCATAATGTTTTTATCGTAGTAGTATCGGAGGGCTCGGCTCAGCTTGTCGTAATTCATGTTGGGTTTGCTCTTCCGCTCCCCCCAGCGCCTGGCCACCTCATCGGGGTCCGTCATTTTGAACTCCCCGTTGGTGCCCTCCCAGGTGATGCAGCTGGCGTTGGCGCTGTCCGACAGTAACTCCAGAAGGAACTGCCACAGCTGGATCTGCCCGCTCCCTGCAGGCAGCGAGGCAGACAGGAGGAAACAGAGGCTCAGCCTGGGAAGTCAGAACCTAATTTCCTAAGTGCAGGGTCCTCTCACCCTGGTTAAGAATCCCTTGATTTATTTTTATGGTCAGAACCCACTGGCCCCTGACGCTGGTGTGATCAGCAAGGTTAGATGGTAAGATAATCTGCCCCCGGGGCCAGGTGACATTCGCCCAGAACCAGCTGTGTGGTTTTGGGCAAGCCACTCCCCACCCTTCCGGGCAAGATGCCGACTCTCTTCCTCTATAAAGGCCTGAATCGCTGTCTTCTCTTTACTCAGTGCTGAAGTCCCTCAGAGTCCCGGGGGGGAGGTGTGACAACACTTTAGGCTGATGGGACCTGGACTGTTCCTTAAGCCCTCGTGCTTGGCTCTTGGCTCTAAGCTCTACAGAGAAGAACTTGGGCAGAGAGGAAACCAGAGGAGAGGGAGCTGGTGAGTTCCCAGCCTTCTGAGCAGGACCGGCCTGGAGACACAGGCAGCAGGAATTCCCTGGGTGCCCGTCTCACTATTGCGAGGGCCTATTAGCTCACACAGGAGGTGAGTTTCGTTTAGAGTTCACTTGAGAGTTAGTTTAATCACAGACCCTTAAAATACACTGTCAAGTTTATTTTAGCTGCAACCTCTTTCATGTAGCCAGGTAACGCTGCAGCACTTTCTAAGGTCAAGACTAAAGCGCCTTTGGAATATGTATTCACTTACGTGAGGAAGATTGCCGTGAGCTGGCTGGAACTGTTTCCTGGTACCCCACCCCCCATCTTTCCCTACTGAAACTTATCTCAACCTCAGTGCAGATACACTGGGCTAAAGTGTTTGTTGTCCCGAAGCATCTTCAGCTAACGGACATTATCACCATCATGCCAAGTCCTGTCCTCTCCTGTGTGCGCCGGAGAAACAGGGCTCGAACATTTCAAGGAAAGAAGTACATGCTACTCCCAGGTCAGGTGTCTGAACTGAGGACACCTAGGAGGTCCCTGTGACCACACAAAGCTGTGGAACATTCTGGAAGACGACCTCTCAGGTCGAGGGAAACTCACCGGGATTGGCTAGGCGACTGCTGGTGGGGCCCAGGATCTGATATGGATCTAAGGAAACAAGAAAGGAAATTTGCTTCACTGTTATTAAAAATATAGAATCAACAGCATTAACAATGACAATACCCCAGGGGTTTACACTTTTATTTCAATATCATAGGAAAGCCTGATTTCCGAAAATTGCACTGCCTTTTTTTGCAGACCTCAAAGATCTTGACCGGTTACCGTCTTTATCCCCGTAATTACAGAAACAACGTGAAATAGTATCATTTTTTCATACTTGGTGTCTCAAATTTGTAGGTAATGCTGTCATTACCTAAAACAGAATAGTAAAACCACTTGGAAGGGAGCTAGCTAATATTCAGTCGTCATGAATAAGGTGAAGTGTGGCTTATTAAATGGGCTTAAAGAAGTCTAATGATGACTGGACGTTAATAGCTCTAACTATTACTGACAACTTTACACGTCTCTCTTTTTCTGATGTAGCAGAAACACATGCCCAGTAATCAAGCAGCCTGGGTTCTAGCCCAGCAAAGTTATAAACTAAATAACTCATTGGACAATCTCTGGGTATCGGTTTTCTCATCTGCAAAATGATGGGTTGGGTTCCTGGATTCCCCAGTTCCCTTCTAGAATAACCTTCTCTGATTTTAAGCTTGGAAATGTCAACACCAACCAGAATTTGGATTTTAGCTATAAAATGATTATTCTTAATATCTCAGTTTACTTAAAACTTATGTGATTGTTTAGCCATAAAAGAAATCTTGGCAATATTGACTTATGTGAGGTTTATCTTCTTTTTTTCAGGCGAGGGAAGCACGGTGGAGACCTGGATCGCAACTTGGCCATGCTATCGTAAGTTTGATACTTTACAATTTTCATAATTATAATTGTAATTTTAAAAATCGACATGATTTGGGGGGTTTTGCTTACAACCACAAATTAACTTGAAGAGTCCTTAAGCCCTCTTAGTCTACCCCTGTTTATCCACACGGTATGACAACTAAAATATTTTGGGCAGGTGATGTCTAATTTCGTTGTTGTTGGGGATTCTTTAAATCTCCTATGTCAAGTCCTCTTTGTCTGACATGTGTTTCACAGTCAGCAAATTCTCAGCCTTCCTGAGGGAATGTAGGTCAACTTTCTCTCGCTTATCCTCAGTGGAGATGGAAAACAATGTCTGTCCATCCCAAAGCAGTGGCTTGTTTGGAGCTCACTCTTAGCTCTGTCCCACAGAGAAGACCAAGCTGGGCTTGGAAGGGGCACAACAGCTGTCTTTAGGTACATGAAGGACCTTCACAGAGAATGGGAGGAAGACCTCTCCTGAGGGCAAACTGGAAAGCTTGAATGGAAGCTACAGGGAGGGGGACTTTGGCTCACATGGTGGAATTGAGCCTAGTCAGGTAGTGAACTCCCCGTTGCTGTAGGTATTCAAGTGGAGGTGAGGTAATCATAAGACTGAGATGTTACAGGAGGATGTTGTAGACCTAGATGTCTCTAGGTTCCCTTTCCATACTAAGAGTCTCCAATTCCACGGTTTTAACAGTTCCTCTGCCTTAATTAAGTAGATCCACCACAGGGAACGTTTGGTCAAGCAACTTGAGAGTCTGGGATGGTAGCTTTAGTTCTCCCATAAACCAGCCGTGTGGCTTTTCGCAAATCACTTCACCTCTTTGGACCTCAGTTTCTTTATTTTACAACATGGCTTATTAAATGGGCTTAAAGAAGTCTAATGATGACTGGACGTTAATAGCTCTAACTATTACTGACAACTTTACACGTCTCTAGGCTCCTTTCACCTCTGATATTCCACGAGTCTCTATGTGATTCCAGTGTCAGGTACCCAATTCACAGATCTATTATTGTGTCAAATATAGGATTCTATGAAAGACACAAATGCCGTACATTGTCTACATCCTCCTCCGCTGACCATGTGGGACCAAGGGCCACATAGGAAGCAAAGGAGGGTTCGCACATCATGGACAGGTACCTGGTTGGGGCCGCTGTTCAGTATTCTTACTCATTGTTTGTGCTCCTGCAAGGGGGGGACCTGCAGCAAGAAGAGAAATACGGTAAGTGGGGCCATTCTCCACGAGGGGAGGGGAACACCTCGTCCAACGCCCCCCCCCCCGGAAGGAGGACAAATGTGCTTTCTCATTCATTCATTCGCTCACGCTACTCATTTATTCATTCTATTTTATAAATATTTATCCAGAATCTACTCTGTGCCAGCACTGCTCTCGATACTAGAGAACCCAGCACTGAATCAGTGGTTCCTGCTAGAACTTACGTTTTAATGGGGAGACAATGATAAACAGCAGTAAGTATGTAGAAGAGCATGTCTGACGGTATCGGGGCTGCGGATTTCATTTTTAATGAAAATTTAGAAAGGTCCTGAAGGAGAAGGTGACATTTGAGCACAGGTCACCTGCTCCTGCGTTTCCATGTTTGTGAGCTCCCCTCCATGGCATCTCTTAGGTACACCCTTTCCACCCCGTCATCACGTCTCCATGTGAGAGCTGCGTTGCTTCTTGCACCGTCTATGGACTCATCTGACTGGCATGCTCACCACTTCTCTCTCTTCCCACCGACCCAACAAATGCTATCTAGCCAGTTTCAGCTCCCTAAAACACTACATCCCACCATCCAAAAACCTTAGTGGCTCACTGTCGACTGAAGCATTGAGGTCCATCTTCCTGGCATCTTTGCGCCCCTTCCTTACCTTTCCAGACTTATTTCCCTTCATGCATCCTAAACCCCAGGAACACAAGTCCTCCTGACTGTCAGACATGTCAGCCTTGATGTCTTTCCCTGGCCCCACCTCTCCTGGGAGGCCCAGTCCGCCCCACCGCTGCGGGTCCAAATCCTGCCTCTCCTTGCAGAGCCAGATCATACGGCCCCAGGTCCACGTGGCCTTCCTGATACCGCCCAGAGGGAAAGAGTTATATGTGTGCATGACTCCTCTCCCCTGCTTGAGAGATTGGTCCATGTCTGATTCAACACTGTGTACCCCACAGGGCCAAGGGCTGGGGTCAGAGTAAACAAATAAGGCATATTATTAAAAGGGATGGTGGTTATTGCTGGCATTAGTTTTTAGTCCCAACCTCTTTCTTGAAAGAATTCCCTTCACCATCCATTTCTGTGCTTGATATTTTACTTCCTAGAGATAGCAAGATTGACACATTCTGGTTCAGGACCATATGAGTCAGTCTTTCCCGCTACTCCCTTAATGGGAGATTTTGGGTCAGATTTCAGCACAAATTGATGTGTCAGACCCCCACCATCCCCTCATCAGGTTATCTTCCTCTCAGCCTTTCATGAAATTGGGGTAGAGATGTTGGTGTAACTACATCTTGACAATTAGATAAGCAAAGCCATAGAGGATCATTATCATAACTTAAATGACAGAGTCCGAATCTGGTGATTTTTCATTCATACAGACCTTGTCATGAGAGAAAGCTTCCAACTTCAAAAATTCTAAAGCCAAATGCAATGAAACAAAACTCACAGGTCTGAGTGAAAATCCCATCTTTCCAGGACTAGGTATCACTGACAGGTCCTACACTGGCAATTAATTTTGATGGCCATTCAAAAAGCAGGAAAACAAAATGCTCACTCCTCTCCTCCTTTATCTTATGACCCTGTTCTCCACCCCGTCCTCAGAAAAAGGTTTTCTTCCCAGAGAATAAAGTGACATTTACTTACTTTTGTTGAGACCAGAATTCATGTTATTGCCCCATCCTCCTCTCCTGACTGAGTCATAGGAAGGGTCTAATGGAAAAAACAAATAGAGCATGCATCAGCATCTCCTGCTCTTTAGAAAGATTGCATGAAGATTATCGTTTAGTGACCTGGAGAATTCTGCAATAACTTTTCAAGCATCACTAAATTCCAGAAGTGTACTCTTCCCCTGGGGCAAAGGGGAATGAATGGAAGGAACATTGACACACTGATTGGCAGCCCAAGTAATGGAAAGAACCCTGAATTTGAAGTCATAAGGCTGGTTCCAAATTCTGTCCTTCCGTCATTTGTTGTGAGACCTTGGATGAATCCAGACATCCTTGGGCCTCAATTTTTTAAAATATGGAAATAAAAATTTACATGATTTACCTACCTTACAGGGTTGTGCTGATGTTATCAACGGAATATTTGTGTCCCCTGTGCAAATTCATACACTGATGTCTAATCCCCCCAGTGGAATGGTATTGGGAGGCGGGGGTCTTGGGAGGTAATTAAGTCATGAGGGTGGAGCCTCCATGAATGGGATTAGTGCCCTTATAAGAAGAGGTCACAGAGTTAGCATGTCTGTCTGCTTCCTGCCATAGGAGGGCACAAAAAGAAGTCAGGTGTCTGCAATCCAAAAGGGAGCTCTCACCAGAACCTGACCATGCTGGCACCCTGACCTCAGACTTCCAACCTCCAGCAGTGTGAGAAGTTTGTTTCTTTTGTTTGTAAACCAGCCAGCCTACGGTACTTTGTTACAGCAGCCAGAACGGATGAAGACAGGTAATGATCAAATGAGATAGCATATGTGAAGCATCTTATAAGGCATTCTACAAATATCATCTAAGTTTAGCAAGAAAAACATGTCCGAAGCTGTATAGCAAAGCCCTTTGAGCAGCTCTGGAGAGATGCGTCACGTCCAGATTAAAGGCTCACGGGCAGACTGTCTCACAGTAAGGACCCTGGTGGTGGCTCCAACCCCTCACTCCAGCACACTGATGCTGTGGGCACATCTGGGCTCTCCTCGGCCTCTCATGCTTTTTTACTGATAGTGAAGAGGGCTGGGTAATGACCACAGAGAAAGGAAAAAGGCCAGAGGTGTGGCTGGAACCAGAAACGGGGGGCTGGAGAGATGCTTCCTGCCTGGAAGTGCAGAGAGGCTTCCAGATCGCCTTGGCGGACACTCCACTGACATGGAACATTCATGATCCCAACCCCTTTCTTGAAAGGATACACATGCCTCCCTAACCCCGTTCAGAAATTGCTTAACCGACTGGCTGGAAACATCCTCCTTTCCTTTCTCATGGTGTGAGTCCCGTTGAGACACGGAGCAGGAATAGCAGAAGAGCTTAAGGATACAGAATGATGACTTTCAAAGTCTTTCCATGGACAACAAAGAAACCATGAAAAACATCTGAACAAATGGAGCACAAACCTCATCAAACAACGGTCAGGCGGGGTGAAACGCGAACCACCCCCCCCACCCCTTCTGAGCCTCTCAAACGAATTAGAATAAGAACTGCAAAGACGGACCGGCCGGTCCCACGGCTTGTTCTTGTTGTTTCTGGCTAAGAAGAACCAAAAGACAGGAATGATTTCCTTGTGGAAAAATCCACGTGCGGATGCACATTCCTCCTGGCTCTGGAAAAGCCAGTGCAGTTTTAAAATTACAGTCTTTAGCAATTGGCATGAAAAGCAAAACAGAAAGTGAGGGGGATGCAGATGGGAGGAAGGGGAGGGAAGGGGGCAAAAGAGAGACAAAGCTCAGCTCGTTTGAGTCGTCTGTTTTTATTTTTCTTTGACTTTTTTTTTTTCCACAATTCCTCCTGCAAATAGATTCTTGTGCTTGCTTAAAAACAAAATAAAACAAAAACAAACAAAGAACCTAAGTTGTTTTCAAGCTGGGGACGCGGTTGTAGGTTCTCATGGGTATCTTCTGGGCTGTCTTGCAGGGGTCTGCAGAGTATCCTTGAGGAAAGGCCAGGTTCTTCCCAGATTTCTCTTTGGTGGAGGGGGATGCTGGTTAGGCCTCCAGCAATTTATCTGGGACTGATTTCTGCCATGTATTGTGTGTTTGGCTATACAGTGGATGTGAGCGAATATGACACAAGTCCCCAGTGCTTGCCTTTAAATAGGAGACGATAACAGATTGTGAAGAAATATGGGTCGTGTACCAAAGGAGTGCTGGAGACACTGGGGGTGAAGGAGGGAGAGGCTCGTGTGACTGGGTCTGGGTTGACTTGAGTGAGGCCTCTTTGGGCAGGAGAGAGTGCGCATACCCGGTGGGCATATGGCAGAAGTGGGCAGTGAGATGCTAACGTGTCGGATGCGGGGAACCACGCGTGGGGCTGTGGGACTGCAGTGGGGAGACACGGAAGAGAGGGCCGAGGCCAGGTTCATGGCCAGGTCCACGGCCGCTCAGCCAGCTTAATGGCTCTGGGTTACAGGCCATGGAAACCAGGAGAGGCTTGGGGCAGGTGGCAATACCACGAACCCAGGGTGTGGTGGAGAGTGCAGCTCGTGGTGATGTGTAGGATGGATGGATGGGGTGGGTGCCGGGGGAAGGAGATGAATCTAGCAGGAACGGAACAGAAAGTGGAATAGAAAGTGACAAATTCTTGAAAGAGAAAAAGCAAATCGCTAAGTTCCAGGAATTGGTGTGACTTAACTTCTGACTTACTGCACTGATAATATATCTGACTCAGAGTTTTCTAATCAGCGTTTCTTCTCAATCCTTAGTTTACTGGAGGCTTCCATCCTCTCTTCCATCTTCTCTAAAGCTATGTTATATTCGTTCAGAAGAACCTTTTTTCTTAGTCCAAATTATGGCTTTTGGCTATAGTTATCCTTGACGTCTTGCCAACTTTTCCTCCTATTCTTTTATTCTAGCTCTGGGGGCACTGCAGACAGGCAAAGGTTAGAGAATGCTTGGAAGAATTACCTCTAACCAACAGAGGGCGGGTGGTGGCTGGATCTTTCTCTGAGTGCCCAATCATGTTGGAAGTTGATGCTTTATCAGAGAAGTATCTGGCGGCCCCATCTTTCCCGTGATGCCTTGGGGGTTGGGAGGGGAAGCCTGACCGGGAGGACTTTCGAGGTCCCAACCAACCTTAAAGTCCCCTAGTAGGTGAAAAAAGCAAGGGACAGAAACAGAGAGGCCACCAGCAATCAGCCTGAACTGTGTCCTCCTGTGGAGTTAACTGAGAAATAAACAGCAGCGGGCCGTGCCGTGAGCGGGTGTCTTTAGCCAAGGGTCCCGGAGCAGAGTGTAGAATCAGAGCAGCAAAGACCACAGGGCTCTCTCCCATGTGCTCTTTCATTCCTACCCACTTGCATGGAAAATCTTGCCACTGGCACCTGAGTCTACAAAGGACACCTGGGTCCATTTACTGGGGAGTTCAACAAACGCTCTCTGTGGGCCCTGGGGTTTGTGGGGTCATCTCCTAAATGGAAGATTGACATGAAAGCCAGTGTTTTTGGAGTAAGTCCTACTGCAAAGACAAAGCTGAAGATGGAGAAGGCCAGGATCAAGAGCTAAGGTCTGACATTCTGCCTTAGAGATTGGAAGTACTGGGGCAGCTTTGCAGATTAAATTAGATATCCAAGCAAACAGCTGGCCCAGCGCCCAGCACAGCATCAAACTCGGTAAATATTAGCAAGTAACATTATTACTGTGTTTGCATCGTTAAATACCTTAAAATGTTCAGACCCAGAAACACGTTTGCCAGCCCTACCAAATACACATTAACCCCCCTCTCCTGCTTCCATCCCCCTTACCCTGCTCTACTTCTTACTTTTCCACTTATCACCTAATTTAATCAATAATTAATCCATGATGTTTATTGTCCACATCTCCCACCTGAATGTCAGGTCCATAAGAGTAGGGACCCCTCTTTTGTTCTCTGGTAGAACCAAGCACCTAGAACAGTACCCAGCCCAGAATAAGCACCCCATAAATATTTGTTGAATGAATGAATAACTGGGCCGATTATTTTCTCCTTCTTGCTAAATATACACACTTCCTCTTGTTGTTCACTATTTTCCTAGCTGGAGAGAATTCAAAGCCTCTACCCCAGCTGCTCCCCACTAAATGAAGTCTTCAGGGCATTCCAGTCTGGGTGATGGGTGATACATGAGTATAGACTGTTAACCCTGGCTGCCCTCTGAGCAGAATGGACAACAGTCCATGTATGACAGGGCGTAGGCTGAGACCTGTCCCCACAGGAAGCCCAGGACTACATGCCATTCATTCAGGTGGCCTGCTTCTTGTTTCATATATGTTTTAACAACGTCATTGTTGAAACGAGGGCTTGTTTTCCTCCTAAAAGTCATACAAGTGAGAACTCAGCAGTGTGGTCAGCTCTAGTCCCAGACACACAGACAGAAATATGTCTACAACCAACATGGAAAATCCTGGACCCGGAGCTACCCAACGACTCATATTCCTGCACAAACACTCTTCCTCTCCGGGCCTGACGCCTGGCTGTGCCAGAGCTCCCTGACCCTCGGCTGCCGGTCAGCACGTGGGTTGCTCTCCAGTGGGGTGTGCCTGGCCCACAAGGCAGCCTGAGCATGCCCTGGGCCCCCCCCCAACCCTGAAAATGGTGCATACTGTCTGCTTTCTGAGAACTGACTTCTCAAAACACACACTTAAGGGAGTGGCCAAGGGCACAGAGGGCAAAACTGTGACCGTTAGAGACCTACAGAGCAGCTGGTCTCAGAACTTCTGCGTGGTGGCAGAGGCTTGAGCAGCAGAAAATTACCCCTATTCTGACCCTCACTTTTTACTTCAGTGAAGGCTGGTACCCCTGGCTTGATGACGAATCTTACTGTGATGCTTTTTCAGAGGAGTCCTCCCAGAAGGGCTTTGCCTGGAGCTTATGGTTTCAGGCGGTCCTGAGATCAATTTTTGCCAAAGCAAAGAGAGACCAGAGCCTTATTCTGGGGAATCTGGGCACTGCCAGGCATTGTGGATAATTCAGCTTCAAGTATATAATAGTCTGAACAGTATCTCCATCATGGGATGCCCGGTGCGGCTGACTTTGACCCTAAATGTCCTCTTAGATTCCAGGAGAGCCTCCCAGGGTGGAGAAATGTGAGCACGGAGATTTTTTTCTGAAAAGTCCTTGTTGGAAGGGGAAAACTTTCTCTGGACGTGACTTTCTCGCAGACGTCCCAGTGTTAACTCAGCTTCTGTGTGAAGCTATTAAACGGGTCCTAGAAACCTGGCCAAACATCTCCGGAAAGACATCTCTTTCTGCTCGGATGCTGACGGTTCACTGTCTGAAAGCCCAATGTCCCGGGCAACGCGCAGCTCCACACTTTGTCATGCCCTCACCTGGAGGCCAAAGATGCAGAGACACCAGCACAAAAGCCTCTCTCTTCATCCTGTATGACATGAGACCGTGCTCCCGATTACTGGATAGAAAAAGATGGATTTTCTCTGAGACTTCTTTTCGAATTTCTGGTTGGCAGTACCTATAGTCCTGTTTACCCTTGGAAAGGCTGGCTTGTGAATGCAGACCTTTCAGCAGAACGGGCAAGGCCGCCCCTGCTCAGGGAAGAAGCTTCTCTCAGTCCGATCCAGACCTCTTTTCTTGGAAGACTGAGGATGCCAAAGGAGAAAAGCTCTAATAAAGGGGACCCTGAACCCAAAGCCCCAAACTTCCCAAAAAAGAGCCAAGTCCACCAGGAGGAAGACGCATCGCCCAGACTTTCCCCCATACAGGGAAGCCTGTACATGGGGGCAACATCCTAGCTGCTGGCAGAGGACGAGATGTTCCTCCAAACCCCTCCTCCCTCTGAGGCCCTGGGTTAGAAGAGGCCCAGCCTTTGAGGAGAAGCAGGGACCAACTGGCCACCAACCCCATTCTGCTTCCCTCTGGGCTCTCCCTCCTGCAGTGCCCACCCGGGACAGCCTGCCCTGCTTCCCGAACCTTCTCAACTCAGGACCGGCCCCTCGTCTACCACTGTCTCCCTACGACCCCTGCCGGCGACCACTACCAGATGTCTGACCGGCTGGCCTGTCCTCGCACCTCCAAAACTGTGCAAAGGCGACTGGCGCCCAGGCTGTGGAAGGTTGTGGAGGGCGAGGATGCCCTAGTGCAGACATCCTTTCTCTCTGGCAGGTCTGTGGCATTCAGAATCAGTCCACCCTGGGTTGAGACCCCAGCTCAGCCATTTACTCTGCCAAACAATCTCTGTCTAAAGGTTCCTGTTTTTGAACCCCAGGTTCTGCTTCTCTAAGTTAACCTTAAAAACGCCTTTCAATATACATTAGGTGCAGACAAATACTGTTTGATTCCACTTATACGAGGTACCTGGGATAGTCAAATTCATAGAGTCAGAAAGCATACTGGTGGATGCCAGGGCCCTGGCGGAAGCAGGAAAGGGGAGGCAGTGTTTGCTGGGGACAGGGTTTCAGTTTAGGAAGGTGAAGAATTCGGGAGATGGATGATGGTGAGAGCTCACAGCCATGTGAATGTACTTAGTGCCACTGAACTGTACAGTTAAATATGGTTAAAATAATATGTTTTATATTATGTGACTTTTACCACAATAAAAAAAAAGGATTAATAACAAATGCCTTATGGGATTGTTAAGGGGATTAAATAAGCATTCGATAAATGGCAACTTAAAAATATACACAGTATACACGTGGTCTATACCATCTTGCTTGCACCTCTAAGCTGCTGACCTTGGTGAACTGAGGTTCGAAAGTCATTAGAGGAGGCCCTGAAAATGAAGAGAAGCGCAAAAGAGGAAGAATAATTCCTGTGCCCCGAGATCAGTGATTCCCAAATCAGAATAAACTCTGGCTCTCTTTTAGAAGAAGAAATGGATTACCCTGTATCCCAGTTTAGAATCGCCGGCCGGGAAGCTGGCTCTGGCTGGTGCCTGCTGGTATATTACCAGGCTGAGGGTTTACCCGGCATCCTTCCTGCTACCCTGACGGTCAGCTTCCCCAGCTCCCTGCCCAGCCAGCCCTGGAGCTCCAAGCTGGGTCCTCACCTCCTTTCAACCCCGTCTATAAGGGTAGCTCGGCCTTTACCTCAGGGGCATCTTATGTTCTAAAGAGTAGCAGAGGATCTTGGCTTCCATGGAGATCTCAGGAGGAGGGCAATATCTAGGGGAGGCTTTCCTTAAACTTGGAACGCACAGAAAAAAAACATCCTGGATCAGATTTCCTTTGCTCAAGGATCTTGTCCTGGAATCCAAACAGCCCCTCAGCCTCAGAGCCGGCCCCGCTGCGTGGAGGAGAATAAAACTACTGTTTAAGATATTCCACGTGCAAAGGGAAGAAAGGACACGTGAGAAAAATGCTTGAAGAATGGATGGCTTTCAAAGATGAGAATTTGGAGAGGCCCGTGACACCCTTGTGGGCACAGCCTCGCCACGGTCTCACGAGGCTCCCCACCAAGCTGGGACCCTCCCTTGAGTTCGTCCCTCCCGTGGGCTCTGTGGCTAAATGACACACGAGTCTAAACGACCTCTTTATTTTGATGAGGCCTCAAAGTGGGATTTGGGGGCCAGCCTTGTGTGGAAAAGCAATTTATACTGACTCAGTTAATTGGGTGTTTGCCCAAACTCCCCTCCATGTTGGGCCATGCAGACGCAACGAAACTGCAGCCTTCCTGGGTCAAATCTGCCTCAGGTTTAAGAGGATTCTGGGTCAGAAAAAGAAAACCTAACAGCTGACTTAGGTAAGAGGGCTTGAAGATGAATGAGAAGCAGTCTGTGTTCAGCCCCCTGGGCTCTGCCGAGAGCCCGGATCTGACCCTCTCCCATCCGCATTCCTCAGTTGGGTCGCCCTCACTCTCTGGCGATACGGGATGGTCTTACATCTGTTGCATGATTCAGCTTTTGCATCTGTTTCTTCCAGAGTTCTGCAAAGGCTCACCGGTGAAGGTCTCGCGTTTATTGCCCTCAACTTGTTCAGCCTCCTGGTGTAATTCTTTGTGCACTTATGCCCCTTTCTTGGTGAGCATCTCTGGGAAGACACGGACTGTATCTTATCACCTTGCTTCCTTCTCTTGCCCCCAGGTTCTTCCTCTTCCCAGCACCAGCTATTGGGCTTAGCTAATACCTCACATCCCACTCACATTCATTCATTCAACGACATTTTATTGAATGTCTACAATTGTGCTAGATCCTGTTCTATGTGCTGAGAATACAATGGTGGCCAGGCATACATCCTTTCTCTGGGAGCTGACATTCAAAACAAATAGTAGGGCTTCCCTGGTGGCGCAGTGGTTGAGAGTCCGCCTGCCGATGCAGGGGACACGGGTTCGTGCCCCAGTCCGGGAGGATCCCGCATGCCGCGGAGCGGCTGGGCCCGTGAGCCATGGCCGCTGAGCCTGAGCGTCCGGAGCCTGTGCTCCGCAACGGGAGAGGCCACAACAGTGAGAGGCCCGTTTACCGCAAAAAAAAAAAAAAAACAACAACAAATAGTAAACGACATCGTATATAAGAAGGTGGTGAGTGGCGTGGAGAAAATGAAAACAGGTGAAGGGGAGCGGGTAGTGCTGGGACAGGGAGGGCCTCGTTGACAACACAATTTTAACAAAGACTTGACCTATCTAATGTTACAGAAATAAAGCTCTCCATAGTGCCATAATTTTCTTATGAAAAGTGACTGGGTCACCCAATACTGATTTCAAAGCCCTTCTGGAAAGGCAATCCCTTGTTAGCAGTTCTTTACCTTGTGAGAATTACTTTACGTTGGAAGACGAAAAAATAAGCTAAAAAACTTGACAGTATCGTTTTGATGTCTGGGTGAGAGATAGTAAAAGGCGAGATGAGCTTAGTCTATTAAAGAGTTCACCAGTTTTTGCAGATTTAGAATCAGGGTAATTGCCAAATCTGTTGTCTTAGAATCACACTGACTTAGGAAGGCCATTCAAATGAAGAAACTTAAAATCCCAGCGCTTCCTATGATTTGTTTTTGACCTGCCTCTGAAGCGTTTTGCAGGAAAGGGCGTTGAGAAGAGGACAGGTGAGTTCTCCCTGAAGGAACACTCCATCTTTGTGGCCCGACAGGTGAACCCTGGAACACTTCCACCTCTGTGTCCTGCACCCACACATCAAAAAGCACAGGAGTTAAAGACAACCATCAACTCTGGGCAGGTGGAATGTGGTCTCACTTATATAATAGGATCCGAGGTTTCTTTTCAGGCTGGAGGGGACTTCAGACATTATCTAAACCAGACATGCAAATTAGCACAGGCCTGGAGGCCCAAAGCCTGAGGCCATATAAGAATTTTAATAGAAATTGAAAGTCTGACTCATAGCAGAAAAACTGCCTTTCTCTCAACTCCTCTAGGATATTGGGCAGGCCAAAGACTTTTGAAGCTCGAAGAGTTTTCATAGTTATACCAAGAACGGTTTTCATTTCTTTGGAAGAGGGGTACCTAAATCTTATCAAGTCTAAGGTCATTTGTGGTGTTATTAAGGGCTCTTAAAGATTTTCATGGGAAGGAATTCCATGATTTCTCTCTAATTCATTCCAAACAGGGAAACAGTTCACGGCCATGGAAAAAAACTCTAGATTGCGGTTCAGAACTCCTTGGTTCCCCACCCATCTCCGCCAATTATGAGCTGTGTGAACTTAGGCAAGTGACAATCTCTCTGAATCTGTCAACCTATCCGCAACAGGGGAAAAAACGATTCTCCTAAAATTTAAGAATTTGGAAAAGCAAATAGCCTGTTTAATCCTCACAGGGTTCTTTTGAGAATCAATGAAATCATGCATGTGAAAATGCTTTACACACTCCAAATGTCTTCTAAGATTATAGCTGCTTTTCTTTTCCAGAGTTTTATTCCTTGGAAAGAAGTTAATCTTTCTTGTGTCAACCAAGGCTAATTTCTTCTGGTTCTCTGTTTAGGGAAGCAGAAGGATTGAGTAAATATTTAATTAAATTGACAAGCTAGATTTTCCTTCCCCAGTGAATCTATCAGCTGTCAATGTTATTTACTGAATATCTACAGGGCTGGAAAAAAGGGATACAGGACAAAACTCACATTAAAGATGATAAGATGATTAAAGATGATAAGATAATCTGTAATTAGGTCCATTGATGGCTAGTGACTGAGATAGGGTCCCAGAAGAGACTGTAGTCTTTGTGGGTAAGGAAAAAGTATCCTGACGAGGGTGGGACTTGAATTGGGCTTTGAAGGATGTCCTGGATTTTGATAAAGTAATAATCTCGCATAATTTACCACTTTCTCTTTAGAATGTGCCTAACACATGAATTTGAACTTCATCAGAGGTGTGTTAAACTTTTTACTGATCCTCACATGTGATTGCTTACAGATCTCTGAGGCTGGAGGGGAGAAGCCCACGTGGGTTAGTGTTTCTAACCATAGTATTTCTTCCTCAGAGACTTTATCTTCTCTCAAAAGGATATTTCATGAGAAATAATTATTTATTATCTTAGATATGGGCTTCTCTGAAGAGAGTATGATGTTACATCTATAAAAAGAACTTGGGAAAGGTTTTTATCTTAAGATAACAAATGATGCTATCTATGCCTTGGCTTTTCACTAGAAGATTCCCCAAGTCCCTATACCTCTGTCTGGCAGGAGAAAAGCTTCTCTCTTTCTCTGGGGTGGGGAAGGAGGGGAGGGAGAGGGGAGGGAGAGGGGAGGGAGAGAGAGGGGAAGAGAGATGGAGAAAAATTTGGTTTACGAGCGTGGGAATAAACAAACTTCTTTTAAATACTCTCAGCAACTACTGACCCTCAAACAACCTCTCTGTAGAATTTCTAAAAATCAGTGTATTTTGCAGAACAAATGCATTTGGAAGATTCTGTGTGGAGGTGGCCACCAGTGGATTACCTAGAGCACTTGTGGACCTCGCCTTTTCTTCCCAAAGTACTCTGGGACCCCCACTCCTCAGCACAGCTAACAGTCATCACTTCCAGCTTCTATTACAAACCAAGACCCTGCGGTCATGGAAATGGAGTTACATCAACCAAGGCCAATTTCATTTTGAGTCGGAGCTCTATGATCTGGAATGGGATGAAATGTCTGAGTCAAAGTGAAACGTGGTAGGGACGGGAGGGCTAAAATAATAATAGTCAAGAGTCTGGAGATGAATTGGAAATGCAAAACCCAAACGGCCCCCTCAGTAAGTGTGAAACACCACTGAGAAGTTAGTGGCGCTGTGGTGGCACTCCACCTCACCCACCAAGTGTCCACCGTCGGGACACCCCTCCCTGGCACTGGTGGGTGGAGCAGCTGTCTGGCCGAGTCCAGTTGCAGGGGTGCTCTGGAGGTCAAGTTGGCCCCAAATACCTTTCCCACAGCCTTGCACCTCTTCCCCTCCCGCTCTGAGGTTTACATAAAGCGTTTTTCTTTATTAAGGTGCAGCAGGGTTCATGTTTTCCCTGTCACCTTCATGATGTTGCAGAGCACGGTGGCGCCTATCAGATTCTCCGAGGAAGCATGTAAGAGCAGTTTTGATAAACATGACGAAAGATGCCCACGGGGGCAGGAAGGCCAAAGCGGGCACTTCTAAGCAGCCAGGAACAATACCAGGGGCCAGGATGCCTGCTGGCACAGGGAAGAGGAGAGACCAATGGTGCAATGGCAGAAAGGATACCGATGCAGAGCAACGAAGGCACATTTTGTCTCTGTTAAGTATTCAAGTAAAACTTGGCTCTCGCTGGTGGGGTGATGTGTGGGGCGAGAATTTCATAAGCAGTGGGAGATGCCTACTCTCAGAACACTCAGCTCCAGCTTCGCCAACCAAGGGCACCTATGGATGGAGAAGGGGGTGTAGGCTGGGATGCTGGAGCAGCCTGGCTTGTGTCTTTAAAATGGTCCAGGTGATGCTGATCTCCTTCCTTTTCCTGGAGAGCCATGGGTCAGTGAAGCTTATTGAGGCGAGGCCTTGCCTACCTCTTGTAATTTGAGGAAATTTCACAACTAGATTTATTGAGCTAATATCCACCGCCCTTGTTTTTTTAAGTTACGTTTACTGCAATCCTTATTGATCAACAGAGTGTTACTCAGGGTAGCATTTCCTTTTCGAAATCTCTTCTTTCTTTCTTTGATTTTTAAAAATGTAATATTAAACACACAAAATGTAGAATGTTGTGTAAATTATAAAGCACAATAAAGAAAAGGACATCTGTGAAGCCACCTAATACGCTTCTTGAAATGCAAGAACTGAGTACCCTGAGTAAGGGTCCTGATTTGAGGACCATAGCAGAAATCAGTGAATCTCACCATGTCATCTTAACCACTAGATGACATCAGCTTCCTGGAAGAAATGGGCCATTCCATGTTGTGCTGGATGGAAGAGGGAGATGCAGTTGGGGGCCTGGCACTGCCTGGGTGGGGAGTGGGCTGCGGTAACAGGCTCTGTGCTGCTTTCTGATTCCTACTAGCTTTGCCATTTGAGCTTAACGCATCTGTGCCCCAGTTTTCTTATATGCAAGATGGGAATAATAATCATAGCCACTACATAAGGCGGTTAGGAAGCGTAAAAATGAAGTGAACATAAAAGTTTTTGGCACAGAATAAGCCCTCAATCAATGGCAGTTGTTATCGTTATGGGGCGGGGGGGTGTTGATAAGAAAGGTAAGGAAAGGAGGGTTGAATGAGCAGGAGTTAACCTTTCCTGCAATATGACTTTCCCTTGTCCTGGTCCTGTCCTTGGCTTCTTTCTCATTGGCACCCATAGCAAGAGGACCCAAATCTGAAGGACCTCCAAGGGGAGTGTAAGCTGATAAAAAATGGGGCAAAAGGGGGTGATGTGGAACCATCACCGTGTTACTGAAATCTGCTCTAGGCAAGCTCCTCCCTCTACTTCTGGGTGGGACCAATCACAGCCTGGGAGGAATCACGCTGGGGTCAAATGAAGGGGAAATTGTGGCAGAAAGGGAAAGGCAAGTCCTGAGCCCATCTTTGCAGTGGACGAGGCCAAAACATCACTCTTGGATTTAGAAACATCACAAAGGGTGAGTTTTACAGTAAGTCCTTGGGGAGTAGTTTAAGGCAATTTGTCTATAATTTCCATCCATCCATCCATCCAACCATCCATCCATCATCCATCCATCCATCCATCCATCCATATCCATCATCCATCCATCCATCCATCCATCCAACCATCCATCCATTCATCCATCCATCCATCCATCCATCCATGCATCCAACCATCCATCCATCGTCCATCCGACCATCCATCCAACCATCCATCCATACATACATACATGGCCTTTTCTAAGGCACTGTCCCTGCCTCCAAGATGCATCAAGTCTTGCAAGACCAAAGACTGTTGGATATACTCTGTCGGATGCTTCACTGGGAAGACAGTGGGTACAAGCAAAGCTCCATGGGGCAGGGGTGGTTGAGGAGACATCGTCTGACCTGGGCCACCAAGAGCGAGTGTGGCTCATAGGGTGTGGATTGGGGTGGGAGCGAGACAGCTGAGGATAGTATGTCAGGCAATGGGAGAACGGGAAACATTCAAAGTTCTGTTTGAAATGGTCTAGACAGGAATCCATTCACATTTGAAGGACACATTTTTTTGGTCGGAACCTAAATGGGTAAAAACTGTGCTGCTGGCCAAGCTGTCACCCCGCCCAGACCCCGAAGTGACCCAGGCCGCGCTGGACGGTACCTCTGTCCATCCTGCTTGGAGGGACCTGGACGGCCTGCAAACATGCACACTCCGGAAAGGGTGGGTTTTGCCTCACAATCTCTCATGAGGTTGCGGCAGTCAACTGATGTGAGTGGCTGGAGACAGTGTCTGCTTTACTCCAGGGGGTCACCCAGTTGTGCCTGCCTGTCCCAAACTCTGGGGGCTCACGGCTGACACCACCTACATTGGAATTCCCTCCCCGAGATGAGAGAGACCTATGGTGGTAGGTTTCTTTAAAAATTATCAATTAATCGATCAAACACAGAAACTGAGGGGAACGATCATCGGAAGATATCTTTATACATATTTCAAAAAAAAATCTGCGAAGGAATAAAACGTACACAATTTGAATTATTCCTGAGATGGAAGAGCTCCTTCAAATAAGGGGATTCGTGCCGTAACTGGGACTAAACAAAATGCCCCAGCGAAATCCCTCTACCTGCCTCTAACGTGCAACATGGAAAGCCGTTTGCATCGTTATCCTGGAACAAATTTACACTTGTCTTAGGAAACAGGGTAAGTGTTTCCAATAATTTAGAGAGAGTGTGTTCTAGTCGCTGTGGAACCCACACATGCGGTAACAGCGCACACAGCACACCCACGGAACAAAATAACAGTTCTTTTACTCAGAGAAAGGAAGGATAATGGTTACTTAGAAAGTGTCCCAGACAAGCTGTCAAATTGAATTCAGAGAGCTGGAGTCTGACTCCAGGACAGGGCTGGCTGGCTCAGCTCCCTCGGGATTGGGGTTTCCTGCCTGCTACAGCTTACAGACAAAGATTCTTTGTTTCCAGCACTCTCTCTCTTTCTCTCTCTCTTTCTCGCTCTCTCAATCTCTCTCTGGTGAAAACACACACACACACACACACACACACACACACACACACACACACACACACAACATGTAGCTCTCCAAAGAGGGTCAGATTGAAAGCAGACAAAACATTAAGTCTGGAATTTCAAAGGAAAACAATTAAAAAAAAATAAAACGGAGAGAGCAAGCTACTGTCTGTTCTATAATCATAAATCTTGCCTTTGGACACAGAAACAGCACACACTCACACACACACTCAGCAATCATCCCTGCTTTTGCTAAAAATGGATTAGGGGTAGTTCATCATAAAGGAAAAACATATAATGACAAAGTTCTTAACAGGCTCTCCTGGGAGGCCTGAATACCCTCAAATTTTAAGTACACATTAGTGGACACAGACAGAGCCCGTGGAGCCACATAACCTGCTCCATGAGAGATGTTATTTACTCCCTAAAAATAACAGGTGATTACCTCACAGCATTACAGGCCCTTTCCTCAGGCACACGTGTTCCAGACCAACCCGCACTGGCCATCCCGCACAGGGCAATACGCACACGGCCCGAGGCCCCGCCAAACACACGCTCACCCCCTGAGACCCTGACTCAGGCTGCTGCCTCGAGCCCACCCCCCCATGCTGGGCCCCCAAGCTGCCACCCTTGTTCACTGCCACACACACAGGGCACAGGAATCCATATTCTGCACGCATCTACATTTTCTCCATCAAAGCAAAACTTCTTGGGGCATCTTTTAAATCATGGAAAAATTTGAAGATGTAGGAAAGCAGAGAGAAAAGTCTACTGCACCCCGAAGGGCCCTGCGGCTTTAACAAGCATGAACTCATGGTCAACCTGACTTCAGCTCTCCCCCCACCCATGCCCCCTCCCTGCCCTATTTTGAAGCAAATCCCTGGCTCCTTTGCTGAGCTTCCTGTCACCCAGTGACACTATACCCGTCTTTCGGTTTCGTGTAAACCACTAAGAGTCCCACCCAAGGCTCCCCCATCATGCCCGCGCCACACACCCGGGCCCCGGTGTTCCCAGGGGGCACACTCAGGTATACCCATGGGAGCCCACCTGGTCCCCCAAACCCAGTCCGAGCACACGCAACCCCCGCACGGGATAGACCCAGACATGCTGGGTCTTTGATGCCCACCTTCCCTTCATTCGATATCCATTTCCAGCACCACCGTGCTGGGTCCTTCCAGAGGCCTCCCATCTTTCACTACGACCTCTATCATTAAATCATCAAGGACACCCCACAGGCGATGAAAATGCAGGGAAAAGTGCCGAGAGGTGGTGCTGTAGCAGCCATAGTCAATACGCAGCACTGACTTACGGGCCCATCTGTATCTCTGACTACATCCTCTTGAGGGTAGCTGGCTGGGTACCACGTTTCCGAGGCTCAGCCTAGCGTCCCATACATGGTAGGTTCTTAATAAATGAAGAGATGCGTGAACGGGGTGGAGGAGGGCACGAGTCCTGACTAGGGTCCTGAGAGAAGCTCTTCCCTTCCTGTGTGGTCTTGGGGGAACCCACGCCTTCCCTGGCCTCCTATCGCCTCTGTTCCATGAAAGGTTTGGAGTGGATGGTCCGCTTTAACATTTAATGATTTTTCGTCTCTTCATTTCTCTTAGGGAACTTCTTGTAGGTCACATGCATTTTTCTATTTGATTATATGCAGTTTCACATTATTCCTTAATCGTTCCATATATGAATCTCCCGAATAAGATTTTAAACAACTTGGCCATCTCATCTACGGTGTTACCACGCCACCTGATATGGTGTCTTTCATAACCCTGGGCGTAGTGTCAGCATGTGGTAAACCCTCAAGAACGTTCTAATGATGTTGTGATAAAATCCTAATTACTACTGTAATCCATGGAGCAAACATATTGTGTACTTACTGGTGCATCAGATACCCTGGTAATTGATTTCTAAGTATAATATCCCTCTTGAAGGGGCACTAAGATTGCCTTCATTCTATACGTGAGGAAACTGCGGCAGAAAAAAGTAAGTGACTTGACCAAAGTCACACAGCCTGTTTGAGTCCAGAGCCTGGGTTTTGAACCAATATGCTCTAAGGCTGAGATATGAGATAAATACCTGCCTTGGGGAAAGGGAGAGCATTAATTAAAGAAGGTTTAAGATGTTTGTTAGATGCTTGATGCAAACTATTATATAGAGGATGGATAAACCACAGGGTCCTACTGTATAGCCCAGGGAACTATATTCAATAACCTGTGATGAGCCATAATGGAAAAGAAGGTGAAAAAGAACGTATATACGTGTATAACTGAGTCACTTTGCTGTGAAGCAGAAATGAACACAACATTGTAAATCAATTATACTTCAATAAGATAAATTTTATAAAAAGATGTCAGATGCTTGAATGAATATGTTGAGATGATGAGGTGAGAAGCAGCCTGGAGGGAGGAGTGAACAGCAAGACCTACGCTGGAGTCCTGCTCTATCCTAAGACCTGGGTGACTTCAAACAGACCCTGTTATCTCTGTGCCTTGTTTCCATTATCTACAGAACGGGGATAATAATAATATCAGCCCTGCCAGCTCGCGGGGATGGTGAGGGGTGCAAACGACGTAATAGATGTGCAAACGCTTGGCAGACAGTGAGGGGCTGCAGAACCGTGGTCCCGGCTATGTGCACAGGTCCTGCCATCTGGAAATCTCCTTGAGAGAAGCAGGGCTCTCATTAGCATAATCGTCAGCACCGGTTAGGCATTTCACTCTGAAGGACACGGAAAGGTGGTTTCTCCCCCTCTCTCTCCCACACTCAGCGTGCAAGAAGACAGACTTTTTATCCATTAGCCCAGGTGACTGCAGGCCAGGACTGTACCCCCGGCCGCAGGTGACCTGCGTGGGTTTGCATTTCACAGCGGGTCCTGAAAGGCTTCCTGGGCGGGGGCTAGAGGCTCAGCCTCCACGGGCCGGTTTATGAGTTCCAGGAGTTAATAAACAAGGAGCTCAGTATCCTCTGACTTTTGGAGACTCAGAGGTATTTAAACAGATCCAGCACAAGGAGCTAAGGAAATGAGGGTTTAGGATGCAAAGCAGCTCTGAAGCAGAGCACTGCTGCCCGTCCAGGGGATGTGCTGGCAGGGCCCAGGGCAAGGCTGCCCGGAAACACGGTGGAGCTCTGACCTGCATCCCGGGCGGACACACTCATCCCTGGGCATGGAGGTCGGAGCTCGAGGTTTAGAGAATCCTCAGTCCGGGCCCTGGGACTCCCACGTATTGGGTTGGCCAAAAAGTTCGTTCAGTTTTAAGCAAAAATAAGACACATCTTTCATTTTCACCAAGAACTTTATTGAACGATGTATTCATTAACAGAACGAACTTTTTGGCCAACCCAATACTTGGAATGGCCATTTACTTGGAATGGCCATTTAACTTCTAGAACCCCAGTGCTCTCCGGATAAGATCAGGTAACCAACACCAATCCCAATGACTATTTAGATACACACGATGAGAACATATAAGAATGGGATTTCTGAGAGCCGAAGTGATAGACTCATGTAAAGCTGTTGGAATCAATATCAATAAAAATTATAACCTCATCAATGACAAGGATGAAAAGGAACTAATAACCCAGTGGTCAGTTCAACCTGCTCTTCCATTAGTATAACATGAGGTCCTGCCCTGCCTTTTCTAGGTCAATTTGGGGCCAGGAAAGATAAAGATCAACCTCCCAGTGTGTCTCCAAGACAACCTGGGTGGCTCTGAGACGGGTCTCCCTTTCCTCTTTCTGGTTCCTGTCTGCCGTGTAGGTCAGCACTGCTCAATCTTGGCTGCAGGTTTAAGAGTAACGGGGAGAGCTTGAAACAATTCCCAATGCCCAGCTGTCACTCCTAGAGATTCTGAATCAGTTGGCTGTGTCTGGGACCTTGGCATCAGTATTTTAAAACATTTTTTATTTTTACTTCTGTTGTATTTTTTCAGATATATATATATATTATTTTCCCTGTATTATACAGTAAATCCTTGTTGCTATTTTAGTGGTGCTATTTACATAGTGGTGTGTATCTGTTAATCCCATACTCCTAATTTATCCCTTCCCCCACCCCTTTCCCCTTTGGTGACCATAAGTT
Organism: Neophocaena asiaeorientalis asiaeorientalis; assembly: GCF_003031525.2. Lineage (NCBI taxonomy): Eukaryota > Metazoa > Chordata > Mammalia > Artiodactyla > Phocoenidae > Neophocaena > Neophocaena asiaeorientalis. The sequence goes on along the minus strand of NW_020172768.1, from coordinate 5,069,765 downwards.
TGTTTTCTATGTCTGAATCTGTTTCTGTTTTGTAAATAGATTCATTTGTATTACTTTTTAGATTCTACATATAAGTGGTATCATATAATATTTGTCTTTCTTTGACTGATTTACCTCACTTAGCTTGATAATCTCTAGGTCCACCCATGTTCCTTCAAATGACATTATTTCATTCTTTTTTATGGCTGAGTAATATTCCATTGTATGTATGTACCACATCTTCTTCATCCATTCATCTGTTGATGGACCCCTGGGGTGCTTCCCTGTCTTGGCTATTATAGCTAGTGCTGCTATGAACATTGGGGTGCATGTATCTTCTCAAATTAGCATTTTTGTCTTTACTGGATATATGCCCGGGAGTGGGTTGCCGGATCATATGGTAACTCTATTTTTAGTTTTTTAAGGATTCTCCATCCCGTTTTCCACAGTGGCTGCATCAATTTGCATTCCCACCAACCGTATAGGAGGGTTCCCTTTCCTCCACACCCTCTCCAGCATTTATGATTTGTAGGCTTTTTGATGACGGCCATTCAGATTGCTGTGAGGTGATACCTCATTGTAGTTTTGATTTGCATTTCTCTAATAATTAGTGGTGTTGAGATCTTTTCATGTGTACATTTCAGTAGCATTAAATAATTCACGTTGCACAGCCATCACCATCAGTACTCTTCCATCTTTCCAAACTGAAACGCTGGGCCCATTGAACAATAACTCCCCATTCTTCCCTCCTTCCAGCCCCTGGCAACCATCATTCTACTTTTCTGGTCTCTGTGAATCTGTCCATTTACGGTCCCTCCGATGAGTGGAGTCATACAATATTTTCCTAGGGTATCAGTAATTTTAAAAAGCTCTCCCGCTCATTCTCTGTGCAGTTAGGAATAGAGGGTAGTGCCAAGCAGGGGTTATGTATGAATTCATCTTTGGGAGGAGAGGACAGTGCAGGGATGTGGATGGAGATGATAGTAGAAAAACTGCAGGGACAGAGAAAAATAATGAAAAAAATTCACATCTCCACCCACACGACATTTAGGCAAGTTATTGCTTTCATGAAAAGCCAGCTAGAAGGGAAAGGCTGTGTTTGTCAGGGAGACTATCTGAAGTAAGGGATTTTGAATCCTACACCCTGGGTTTGAATCCTTGTTCTGCTGTTGAATAGCTGTGTGCCCTTCAGGGAGCCATTTAATAGTCCTGAACCTCACTTTCTCTGTCTGAAAAATGGGGCTAATTCAATCTACCTCTCGGGGATGTTGCCGGGCTTAAAAGCAGAGGCAAAGCACGTGAAAGTGTCTGAGGCATTGCAGAATCCTATACATATGACAGTGGCGGCTGCATTGAAAATGGGTAGCAGTTGCTTCCACTCTAATTTATTTTCTTAGGTGCATTAGCCTTGGTATCCGGTAGAGAGAGCATAATTGTTCTAGCCCCGTCCAATCTGTGACCATAGAATATTTAATTTTGGAAAAAGCTTAAAAACTGCTACAAATTAATTTTTAAAATCTAGCCTTACTTCTTGGGCACCAATAACCCTTAGAGAGTGCAATTGTTTTCAAGAGACAAGCTGGAAGGATGATTATGCCATTTTAAAGTAAAAAGACATACTCATTTGATAAGCACATTGAAGAAGCATTCATAGAAGCATTTACCTCTTCAACTTCTTTCTTTTGTGCTTGATGCCAGCACCTGTCCTTTGTGAAATAAACACGTACACTCATGCACACACACACACACACACACACACACACACACACACACACACACACACTCACACACACACACAGAGCTCTGGTCCTCTTGTTGGACTCTGGGTTTGTTTGGGGCTGTGTGTGTGCCTTATTCAAACAAGACGGAGCTAAGGTTGCATGACGTCTTCTCTTTATTTTTCCATTTAATATTTTAAGAACCCAAGATAGCTATTAGAGAAAAGCAGAAGAGAGAGGTGGGGAGGAGGGTGAAAAGCAGGGAGAGAGGAGCGTGGCCAGCTTTGTCTTGCTAATGTACTTTGTTTTGTGGGCGATGGGCCGTTTAGACAGATCCAGACCACCTCAGGAGGGGGAAGGCGACAGAGCAGCAAGACAGCTCAAGTGGAAAGCTTTACTGGGGACAAAAGCTGCACCTGCAAAGCGCAGACGCAACCGTTTCTGGAGGCCAGGGCCGATGCTGGGAGATAAATACCCAGCACCACCTGACTGAGGGCTTTGCAGTGAGCACTTGCCTGGATACTGCAGTTCATTCATTTCAGAAGAGAGGCAGCTCCTGCAAAAGCCCCAAAGAGCCCAGCGTGGCATTACAAACTCACAAAAGGACCGAGGGAAGGAACAGCAGCGCAGGTAGAGGAGAGGCTGAAAGCTAGGACCCCTGGAGGAGTAATGAATCGTTTATCAGCGCAGTTCAACCCAGAAAAACTTCCTTCTTAACGAAAATCTGTATTTTACGTCCAATATCAGATATTCTCTCATAGGCTCTGCCCCCAGAGTCTCCCTGGTTAATCCTGGTGGTGTTAGCAGGTCCCAGCCTGCAGAACTGGAGGAGCTTTCAGGGATCTCCTGCCTCCCTTCCTCCCTTCTTTCCTTTCCTTCTTCCTTCTCTCCCTCCTTCCTTCCAAGACATGGATCCCTATCTGCTGACGAAACGAAGTTCAGTAAGTGAACCAGATCAGAGCAGAGGGGCCCTGGACGAAAGCAGACCCTCACCTGCAGCAGCCAGGAGCTCGACAGTCAGGAGTGACTCTTACTGGTTTAGTTTGGCCCTTTTATTTGACAGGAAACTGAGGTTCAGGGCATGAAGTGATTTCCCCAAAGTAAACCAGAGGTGCTCCGACCTCAATCTAATATGTTTGACACTGTAATATATTTTGTCTCTTATGGACATTTGCAACATGATGGTAAATGGGTCACCTAATAAAATGTGGCTTGGACTGTATGATGAGTCAATATGACTTCAGATTTTTTATGGCAAAAGCCAATAACTCTGACTTTGAAAGAAAACAGTAGCAGGGACTGGCCCAAGGTGGGGTAAGAGGTGAAGAAAGTCACAGAAAACCAGGAAAGTTTACAAACATATTCATTATGTTGAATTTTTCCTCCACAGAATTGTCTAGTCATCATCTGATTATAAATTGTTAACAGGAAACAGGAAGTCTAATGTGATCGAAGGTGTGAACTTGGTCAAGACACCCAGGCTCACTGGGTCTCTGTTTCCTCCATAACCCAAGACAGTTTTGAACCAAATGTCTCTAAGATTCTTCCCTTAGAAGAGCTTTATGTTTCTCTGAAATATTATGCTGTGCTAACTCCATGCAACCAATACTGAAAACTTCTGCCTTCATTCATTCTATGCAGCAGGTGTGCCTTAAAGAAAAAGTATTGAAGGAGAGAGAGCCAAGGAAGAGAGTGCCCCTCATACTCCTACTCATCCTTCAAGGCCCTACTCAAAATGCCCCTCCTCCATGGAATTTTTCTTCTGCCTCAGGCAGAATTTTTTCACTCCCATTTTTTCTCCCTTAAACCAGGTACCATGAATCATTCACTTGTTTAAATGCCTGGAATCTAACAGTGTCTGGAGCAGGAAATCTCCACAACGTTGTTTCATGAAAAAAGATGCTGAGAAATGTATTGTAATGTTTGCTAAAACCCTCACTGGCGAAGACCATTGGCTGAGACCATTTTCTTTCTCTTTCAACCAAAGCAAAGCAACTAGACCAAATCTCCAAATCACCACTTTAAAAATGAATTGATATCGCTTAAATTTCTTACCAACACCCCCCTGAAAATATGACATTGCAAGAATCCTTGAAATCTTCATTTTGTTTCCTTCAACAAAGAAACCCCCCGCCTTTTGGTTTTGAAAGTGAGCAGCATCCATTTCCTTCCAAGAGCAACACGCTTTCGTTCATGGAGTAACAACCTCAAGTCGCATCTTTATGGAATTATCACAAGATATTTTACAACCTTGTCATGTTTTTGCAATGAGCAGCGTAAGGGGGATCAGCTTAGGCTTCTAGAAAAGCTGAGTGGACAAGAGAGTTGGGACACACACCTGAGGTTCCCCCACCGCAGTCTTACCATCGTGGACTGTGCTGGGCTGGTAATGAGGACAATTCTACATGTGAGAGAACAGACTCACCTTCTTTGACATTCAGTCGTGAGGACGGGTCCGTGTGGGAGGTTGTGTTATAGGCCAACAGTGAACCTGAAAGGCGAAGCAAAAGCATCAGGTTATAACCAAGACACTCTTCCGAGATCAAGACTAGGAGATGGGATGAGAAGTGAGTGGGGAGGGCAGGAGACAGGGAGAAGGATGGAAGGATAGATGACTGAGTCCTTGAGAGAAAGAAAGAGTTAATGTTACCCATTTGGGGGGCCAATCACGCAGGACTGTAATAGCTTCCTGGAGTTAGGGTCTGAGGAAGGTAGGACAGAATGCTCGTGGGCAGGACACACACAAGCCCTCCCAGCAGCCATGTTTAACGTTCTAGAGTTCTTGGGGTCCACACTATGTCACAGCAGGAACACAGGGCTGGGGACCATGTCCTGGTCCTTCGACCGACTTCCCGTGTGACCGTGATTGAGGGACTTTACGTGTCTGGATCTTGATTTCTTCGCCTTGAACTACAAGAGGGGGTGGCAAACTTTTTATACAGACCAGATAGTAAATATTTTAGTCTCTGCGGGCTGACTATGGCCTCTGTCGCACATTCCTCTTTGTTTTTGTTTTGTCTTGTCCGTGGGCCAGTGCTGGCCAGATTGGACTGTAGCTTGTATTGCCACGCCCTGGAGGAGAAGCCCGGCCACTTTCTTCCCACTGTGATGTCCTTCGGGTTTACAGGTGGGCAAGGTGCTTGGATCATCACGCTTGGTGAAGGGGGTGCTAGGAGCTGGGAAAGGGGCGGGGCTGGCAGCGCTCCCTGGAGTAACTTTTGTCTCCCTTTATGCATAGCTAAGAGAACACAGCTCAACGTGAGGCATAAGCCGCTGAATTCTCTATTATCACAGGGTGCTGATATACAATCTTTTAGAATGAAATGTCCATGCAGAGCTACCTTTAGCAAGCACTAAAAGTAGTTCTAGTCTGGGCATTTTCTAGTAGATTTAGACTGGGCATTTTCTTTTTTTTATTGTTGTTGCATGTAAAAAAATTCTCCCTTCTTTCCTAAAACTAGACGTGTGCCTTTGTTTCCGGCAAATCCAAGAGCTTTATTTTGGAAAACGTAGGCATTTTTGTCGTCCTCCTTGAGGCTCTCCCGTGGAAACTCTGAAGCACCATCAAGAGGGCTGGGATCTGCTTTTATACGCTTTTGACATGGGTGCTGGAAGCTAAAAAATCCTTCTAAACCATCCTTTGCCTGCTCCCTGGGACCGAGTGGACGGACTCGGGTGCCAGGGCTTGGAACAGGGAATGGGCTGTCAGACACTCCTATTTTTAGTCTCAAGTCCCGGAAGGGACACGGGAGTGGAGCGGCTGCCTCACCCAGCTGTGGGCGTTTGGTTGTGTGCCTCAGAGAAGCTGTGCGCCCTTCCAGGCCAGATGACGAAGAGAGAATTTTGGAAGCGTCATCCAACTGCCTAGAACCTCTGACTTTGGGCTTGAGCAACTATTCCTTTCAGCGCTGCAACAGTTCCAGACAAAAAAAGCAGAGGGGTGGTGACGGTACTGAGAGAACTCTTTGCCAAAGTGTGGCTGTGTGGAGACACCTTTAGAAAGGAGGCAGTCACGCGCTTGGAATAGCCGAGAATCAGATGCGTTTGGTTCTTCCATTCTCAAAAATATCAAGGACGAAGTGATTTCTTGCACTTCGTTTAATATACGTTTTTATGTACATGAGAGTTTAGAATTAGACCTGCTTCTTACCACTTACTAGCTTGGTGACCTCCATCAAGTTACCCAATCTCTCTAAGCCATAGGGTCCTCCTATATAAAACAGGCTAATAGTAACACCTACCTGATAAGGTTCTTATGAGGAGCCAATAAAATAATACGCACAACTGCTCGGAACAGACCTTGGCTCAGAATGAACGTTCAATACACGCTAGGTATTATCAAGACTACTTTTGTATCTTTTCTCCCACAGACACAACGATGACACACAATAAACTCTTTATAAAAGAGCTTGGTGGGCATTTGCCTTGTTCTCTGGAATTAGAGTTATGAATGGGTCCTGCTGCAGTAAGAAATAATCCTCCATGACTGGAAGGAGGTTAAGAAATGGAAACAAGTGTTCCAAGGGAAGAGAAAACAGTCTCTGGAGTAAGACCAAGAATGTCTGCCTCTCTGTCCCTGACATTCTCGGCCTCAGGCGGAAACCTCGCGGCTGGAGCAAATAAAGAAAAATGATGGTCTCGGAAGACCGAACTGCCTGAGTCATTAGTGCAGATGTAGCTGAGAGCACGAAGCTTAGATAAACCGCACTTATTAAATTTCCCCCTCGGTGAAAGTTCTTCCTTGGGCACACGTGAATTCCAGAGGAAACTCCCAGAAAGCCAAAAGGAAGGGTCGTTTGACCTCTGCAAAGCTTGCATGAAATACATATTTCATGGTAACCTAGGAGAAGGATTTTGCCCTGAAGACTGTTCTTGGTTCAAATTTCACTCCTAGAAGGAGAGGCTGCCTTCCCTGTGGAGGGGCTGATTTGGGGTGTCTGACCTCCTTCCCAAGGGACCAACTTTCCCTTCTCTCCTCCCATTTTTTACTTAACCAGTTCCTCAGGCTACAGAGAGTGGCAAGGCACACTCTTTCCTTAAAGGAATTTGTTCAGATGCAAGAAGGTCCTCCCTGGAGCCTGACCTCTCACTCTGTGGCTTTGGATATCTCTCCCTCTTTGAGTCACCCTCTGCGCGGGGCGAACACCACCTTGTCAGAGGAAACAGGCTGTGATGCTAGGAGGGAAGCCAACACTCTCGGGATGCTTGTCGTCGTGCGCCGGATGCTTTCTGTCTATTCTCTCACTTAATTCTCACACAGATGATGAAATTGACATTCAGAGAAGTCAAGTAATTTGCCCAGGATCACGTAGCCAGAAAGCCCAGGAGGCAGGATGCCCATTCTGGTCTATCTACAAAATCTGCTCTCCGCCCAGCAGACCCTGCAGCCTCCAGGCTAAATCGAAGAAACAGACAACACTCACCTATGGTGTTGGAATCAAGACAGTGGCTGCCTTTGGGGAGGAAGTGGGGGTGATGGAGCGGGGCACACGGGGGCTTCTAGTCTCCCCCTTGACCTGGAGGGACTCATATGAGTGAGTGCATTCGCTTTGTGATAATTCCTTGACATGTGCATTTATGGTTTTTGCACTTCTCTCTCTGTGATACTTTAATTAAAACGTTTGTTGCCTTATCTGTTTACGTATTTACATACACATGAGGGCTTCTATGTGTATCTATGTATTTGGGGCCCCACAAAGCACGGAGCAGCTGCTGCTGAGAACGGAATAGGCTCCCCAGTGTGAAAGCAAAAGGACAAAATAATTTCCCATTGTCGCGTCCATCCGTCACTGGTACAGTATTTGGGATCTGAGAGAGGATGGAAATGAACAGAGTAAAGCTTGCAGGTGTGGGCGGAGCCCAACAATCAGGCTTTCTCCAGCTCCACATTCCCACGAGCGGACCTGGCCTTCCTCTGGGGCACCTGCAGACGAGACAACGGCCGTCTGAGCGCCAAAGCCTTTGTCTCCTGCCTTGCAGACACCTTGCCAGCCCCACTGCCAGCCTCTTGAAGCCGGGCTTCCTTTTTTCTGTACTGCCATCAATGGCTCTGGCTGGAGGGTGCAGGCGGGCAGGGAGGAGGAAGGAGGCTCTGTGTTCTTTTTTTTTAAGTTTTTAACATCTTTATTGGGGTATAATTGTTTTATAATGGTGTGTTAGTTTCTGCTTTATAACAAAGTGAATCCGTTATACGTATACATATGTTCCCATATCTCTTCCCTCCTGAGGCTCTGTGTCCTGAACAACAGGCCTGGCTGACGACTGAGTCCCGGGAAATCTGGCCTTTTGTTCTCCTTCACCGGGCAGACCCGGCCTGGAAGGGATAATACTTCACTGGCTTAATTGCCTAGAGCCATCACCTTTGCCGGAACATCTGAGGCGGCCGGTGGGGACACCACAAAACGCAAAATGTGTTTTCCATTATGTTTAAATTAAAAATGGGAATCAAGATAGATACCTTTGCTGTGGTCTCCCTGTCACCCCATATATTTCATTTCTCTAGCGCTGCCACTATTTCCAAACGCATTTTCTTAGCATTTTTCACGGGTCAGACGCAGACGGACAGACGGAACACAACTTTCTGTAAAATGAACAAAGGCTCTTTCCTTCTGTCTCTGGCCACCCCACCCAGGACCTTTTGCGCTCCCAGAAACCCCAAACTCCCCCCAGCGGCCCTGGGTCTGAACTGCCGTTTGGGGACAGCTCCCACTTCCTTTGAGGTCCGTCCCAATCTTGCCTTGTGACACCCAATCTCATTTCCCGCAGCGCGAGAATGTAAATACGGCCTCTGCCTGCATGAGATACTGAAGGCGCCGCGCGGAAGAGAGACGGGCAGAGTTGGGGTGCAGATAGGTTTGGCTTAATCGGCCTCATTCCAGGAGGCCACAGGGAAGTTTTCGGAAAGCATTTATCTCTGGGTACAAAAGAAAACAGAAAATGCTGTGGGGAAAGCAGCCTGGCCCTCCACACGGGAGCCCCGGGGGCGTGAGGCTAATTCCACAGCAGGGGAGGGAAAGACCGGGTGGCCCAGGTGAGAGGGCGCTGTCTGTGCAGCCTGGCCTCTGCTCTCAGAGCGTGAGGCTGTGGGCATAGCTGCACCCCGGGCCTTAGGAGGCCTGGGTCTCGGACACCAGGCTGCTCTCCAGGGGCTGGGCACGTCTGAACCAATTTCCGAAGCACTCCAGGCCTCATTTGCTTGGGCTTTAAAATGGGGATCTATAATTAGTTGTCCATGGTGTCCACAAGGGGGCACCCTGTCTGTCCCGTGAAGTGAATGACACCTGGGCAGATGCAGCCTGAGCCCGGGTGTCCCCAGGAGACTCCGGAATGATCCCAAGAACTGTGGGCATCTCCCCAGACCCGGCCCCCACTGTCCTCCTCCCATTTCAAGTGCAGGTGACATTACAGAGGGATGGTATAGGGTACAGTCACTCCGTCTGGGCAAGCTGAAAAGCCAGGGTATGGAGAACAGGAGCCTCCAGGCAGGCCAGGTAAATCCTAGCACGCCAGACAGGGGGGCTCAGGACACTGTTATTTCTTCTCCACCCTGTAAAATACATTTTTAATTTGAAGTTTGGTTTTTAAAATTTGAAAGTATAGCTTCTGTTCTGACAACCCGAATAAATACTCGAGCACCTTTGGTGAAAGTGTAAATTTGGTGTCAGAGCTTCTTAATCCTACCATGTCCTTTTTTCTACTAAAGTCCAGAAAGCTCAGACGCCTCTGGAGAGGCGCAGCTGCCTTGCAGTCTTCTGACCCAGGGCTAAGTTAGAAGGGCTCCAGTTCTCTTCTATCCTCTCTCCTTAGCCCCACTGCACTTCCTCCCTCTGTGCTGAGGAGCTCAGCTCTTTTCCTTTCCACCTCTTGCCAAAGTGGAACTGTTTGAACGCCACCCCCTCCTCCACGAAAGGACATATGACAATGCACGAGGCATTAGTACCCTTCTCCCAGCCTCAACTCAGCTGCCCCAACCTCTCCCCAGAGCCCTGGCCTCCCTGCCTCCACACAAAACATCCGCTGGAAGTAAGTCTGGAAAAACAATACAGTGTTTGAAGGCAAGTCGGTGGGCCTTGCGGGGTTCTCAGCAGTCCTGAGAGCAGACAGCCACCATGCACGTGACCTCCTGCAGGCGTCTCAGTGGATCCCCCCACAACCAGGGGTCCCAGAGGCTGCAGCTGAAAGGGGACCCCAATTAACAAGAGGCATGAATCAAAAACTGTTTCCATGATAGCAGATCATTTGAAGTCTAGGTTCCTCAAAAGGCCTCTAGGGTAGTACAACATTACGCTGGGGCAAGGTTTTTTGAACCTTAATACAAGTATTTTAATTTTTGCCTTTGCAGGCAGACATGGTTTTGCGTCGCTGCTCAGACCCCTTTATATCTTGCTGTTGCACTCAACTTTGTATCATATATGTGCTTTGTTCATCTCCACTCAACTCTGGAAATTTGCTCCGCTAATAAGCTCCTTTCTGGAAACTTCATATTATTATTGCTTTGGGGGCATCTTCCTTAATGTCTACGAATTCTCTTAGAAAGAACGAGGAGAAGAAATCCACCCTTTTTCACGCCCTGCTACATATACCCACAAACCCAACCCTCTGGCGTCCACTTCTTCCCAGCCTGCTTATTCCTTTGCTCTTTCTTATCTGTCCTCCTCCGATAGAAAGCCTCCTCAACAGTTACCCACGACCACCTTATGAAATTCCTTGGCCTTCTGAGCACAGGTTGGTCTTGCATCAGGGTCTGTGGCTTGGGTTCTTCTGTGAGAGGAAGTCCCAGCAGGGACTTCAGTTGTTTATGGACCCGCCAGAAAGCAGGGCCTGAGATCACACGGTCTGAATGGGCTCTCCCCACATCAGTCAGAACGTGCTTGAACATCCTCTCAACAAGGGCATCTGATAACTGGGCCCTTGAAGTGCTCCAAGCTCTCTGTCCACACTGCCGTCCATCTCTTCTCCCACAAAGTGATTCCCGGACCTCCCGCCGTATGACACCAGGAGGGGCAGAAAGGCAGAATCGGTCAGCGTTTTTGCTTTGCTGGTCTCTCCTTCTCATGCCCAGCTTCTGTGTGCCCACTTCCACCTCCTGCCCTGCCCAGCTAGCATTACTGCAGGACTCTGTGCAAAGATCCTTTCTAAAAATATTCTATAAACACTTCAAGAAATACAGATTGTTAGAAAATGCTCACTCTCCAAAGCTCAGAAAAACTGGGTGGAAAACTGCCCCCGTTTTTGAAATTGTCATTCCTTGGGCTGACCTCATGTTGCAGCAAGACTCAGACATGAGGTCATTCCTCTGGTGTTAACATACCCACACAATCACCCACACAATCCCACTGCTTACCAGACGCCTCGGAGGGTGACTGGGGAGCCCAGAGGCACCAGTGGAAACTTCCGAAGGCATTTTCAAATCTTTTCATTTTTCCACCCAGGGTGTGTTGCCCCTACCCCACACAGTACACTGTTGCAGGAGACAGAAGATTACAGGAACGGTGAGCTGAAGACCCACCGGACAATGGAACACAGATGAAGAACTAACTAACCCAGAGCCCAGGAGACCCGGGAAAGCGGCCCGTGGGCACTGTCCAAGGATCTCAGCGTTAAAGGGGCTTTAAAATCATCAACCTCCTTCTTTCCGAAGCTGAACTCCTGCAAGATTCCCAGCAGCCACGGACAGCAAACACTGCACCCTGAGGCTGCCAGTGGATCTTTGGGCAGGGCTGACTGTTAGAAAGCCCCCTTGTAGAATGAATCCACAACTGTTTTCCTGTGGCTTCAACTTCCCCATCTTAGGACCATCTTTTCTGGCCACAGAACAGTCCTTCAGTACTTGGGATCACCGATATACCACCTGTATTTCTGGTGAAGAGTTAAGGCTGAGGTTATCAGCACGTTTATCAAAATTCTGTTCTGATGTGTATGTTTCATATCAGATGAAATTCATATCAAATTGATGGGGCTTGGCAATAGAGAAGCCTAATCCTTTGAACAACCGTGCACTTTCTTTCATAAACTCTCCCTTTCCAAAGCTCTTTGCCTTCTGACTCTGCCAGGAGAAAGCTTCCAACAGATCCTAACCCACCTGTAGCATCTGCTACACTTCCTGTTTAGTTGGGAAGGGTGTGTAGGTAACAGCGGGTAAAGGTGGGTTAGGGGGTGCCAGAGTGACCCCAAGAATAAGAGGAACTTAACGTGTAAATATTTCAAAAACGTAAATCTAGAGTTTACTGTAGGAACTTTAAATCATCGCTCAAGACAATACCAGCCAGGGTGTCCATCTATTTATAGTTTGGGGCAAAGTAGTTTCTGGAAAGTGGTTCTCATGGGAAGAGTGTGACTCGTCTCTGGCAGACCCCACGGGGCTGCAGCTCCCTACTTTTTCTCCATTCCTTGTTTTCTTTCCCTTGTCATGGCAGGACTGGGTCAGTCCCCTCGCAGGGTCTCTGGGAGCCATTGCGACCTTGGCAACTTGACACCCGGATGGGCTGCTCCTATAGCAACCGCCCAGCATAAACCGACAGCCCGGGACCCTGTCTCCTTTCCCTGGGTTGGCTCCGTGGGAACCAGTCTTCATCCTGAGTGGCTGGGGACTTGGGCTGCAGCCTCTGGGGGTGTTTTGCTGCCCAGAAAGGGAAAGGACCAGGCACTTACTTTCCCTGAGGTAGCTGAGGTGTGACAATAGCACTTCCGTGTTGTAGAGGGAGGTGGCTCGGAGGAAATCCTCCTTGTTCAGTTTACACAGTTCCTTGCCGTCCATGTTCTGGAAGAAAGATGTGTCGATCTCCATCAAGCCGTACTCCTTTATCGCCCACTCCAGCCACTGCCTCACGTGCTCCTGCGTCCACAGCGTGGGGTCTGCAGGGGAGATGGGCTGTTAGCAAGGCGGCAGGACGCAGGGTTCCACCCCTCCTCTGTCTCTGCCTCTCTCCTCTGTCTTTTCCTCTCTCCCTCTCTCCCCATCTCCAACTCTCTCCCCTCCCTTCCTCTTCCCCTCCCTTCCCCCTCCTCAATCCCCTTTCCCCCCAGTGAGAAAATGGTTCCCTCCCAGATGGTCCTCCCAGAATGCCCATCCGGCCCCGTCACATCTGGCGCTGCCTGAACCACTTAGCGCTCTGGAAGGGTTCTTAGACGCCTCACTACGCATCTGGACAGGACACTCTCTTTAAAGCCTTTGGATGGCAACCGAAACCTCTGCCTGCGAAATGGTGGCATCAAAATGAAAGCAAGCACAGTTTCCAACACCCAGGGCCACCATCTGTGTCTTAAGAACATCAGTGAGTTCACGGAAGAACAGTGATCTGTCCGATGGCTGCAGAAAAGAAGATGTACGTGGACACTTGGACCACAGTTCCATGTGTGCAGTTGGAAGACCCAATGGTGTTAGTCTTAATAACTTAACCCCAATCTGGGTTTTCTCCCTTTGGAGACAGCTGTGTTGAAATTTCTTTAAAATCATCCTGACAAAGTTTTTAGGATATCTAAATCCCCAAAGATGGGAAATGGGGAATTCCCTGGTGGTCCAGTGGTTAAGAGTCCGCCTTCCAATGCAGGGGTCACGGGTTCGATCCCTGGTCTTGGAACTAAGATCCCACATGCTGCAGGGCAATGAAGCCCTCGTGCAGCAGTGAAGACCCAGCGCAGCAAAAAAAAAAAAAAAAAAGATGGGAAATGGTGTTGGAGGGAGAAAACATTTTAGCTCTCAAGTGAACATACATAATGTAAGGACTGAGGTTGTAAGGTCTCCACTTGGGACCCTCAGACTCCTCCCCAGCCAGGTGTGTGTATATGGGGAGCATGTGTACTTTGAGTGCCGGTGATGAGTTCTAGCAGGTTCCACGCTAGGTAGAGCCCTTATATCTTATCACGTATCACCATGTCTTTCCTTGGCCCCCAGTTATTAGAGAGTCCGATATGCAGTTAAATATGCTTATCACAGAAGAAAGCTACATGGGTCTTGCACTCATGGACGATAATCCACACGAAACACTAGGGCAGGAAAGCATGGAATTAAGCAGCAGATTTTTCTTGTGGCAGTTCGAGAACTCGTGGGCAGAAGGGGTCACTGTGGATTTGGAGTCATGGAAGGCTTCCTGGAGGAGGGGAGATTTGATGGTCCCCAACTTCTACTGGGCCTGTTTTATTGGACTGCTCATTTGGTAGGAATATCTGTGCTACCTCTCATTCTAAGGGTCTGTGAAGGCTCCTGGCAAAAATGGGAGCAGGTCTGAATGATTAGGAGGGGTTGTGGGGAAAGAAACAAGGTTCATACCAACCACCCAGAGCCCGGTAACTCATAACACTCCAGATTCTGAATGCCTCCTAGGTGCCCGCTGCTCCACGTGTGCTAATTTTCACTCATCAAGAAAAGCCTGCAAGGTGGCTTTTCTCTTCGTTTTGCAGTTGGGAAGTGGCGTCTTGAAAGCTTAAGTCCCCAGCTCAAACTTCAGTCCCAGTCTGAGCTGGAATTCCAGTCAAAATCCTCCCAGGACTGCACTTAGTTGAGGGTCCCCCACCCCAAGGCTCCTCTCCTCTCCCCTCTCACCATCCTGCCTTAGCTCCCCCGGGAGGTGCTCTGCCATCACCCCAAAAAGCGGAGCTACTCGGGGCTTCATTGTACAAGTCTGTATCTCTCTCTCTCTCTGTCTCTCAGATAAATTTCTTGCTCTGTCTTACTCTTTTGCTCTCCAGGAACAATCAGGCACGGACCATTGGTAAATGGAAATAATTTTGCACCATTTCAGAATTCTAAAGAAAAGTGTCCTGGGGGAACTTGGATTATGTAGCATATTTTTTTTTTCATCAGCTTTGCCTCTGCCTCTCTGAATTCCTCACTTTGAGTATCCAAGGCCTCAAATACAATTTTACACTGTAGATTTTATTTATTTTCTTATTTCCTCCCTTGCTTTGGGCTCCGTCACAATATTCTTTCCCTTCCTTTTACAGCACACTGAATTATAAATTTTCTGCTGTGGAGCATGCTAAACTCTTCCAAATATATTTCCTGGATGATTGGGTCCTAGTTTCTTCCCATCGGAACTTGGAACTGGTGGTGAACTAGGGACCTCGTTTATACTCATCTTAAAATCCCACCATAAATTCAGTTGGTTGTTCCACTGATGATTTATTGCCTTGATTTGTGGACTTGCCCAAAGGAGACTGTCTGTTATGTCCAGGAGGCTGACCAACATGCGTGAGGATAATGCTTCAAGACCCAGCCAGAGGTGAAACAATGAAGTGAATTCCTAGGTAGGGAATTCATGACACCAAGTGCTTTGGAAACCCTTTGATAGGAATTTATGCTATTTTAATTTTTACTGCTGGGGTTACTCTGGCCCCCTACGACTGCCATCCTGATACTCCTTTTGAAAGTATTTCAACACCACTTCAGAGTTGAAGGGTCAACCAAACAGTCTGGTCATTTCCCCCCCACCCCTTCCCTACCCCCGCCCAAAAGTGACTATGGAAATGAAATGGTGTCAACATTTGGTTCAGAGACAACCTCTGGCCTCTTAACTCTTCTGTCCTCAAGATCTCCTCCTCATGCTGGTCACTGTTTAGAGGAGCAGTGTGGAGGTGGGAGGGTGGGGTTTGATTCCAAGTCAGCAAAGGCCTGGAGAGGTTCGGCTCCGATGGGGGGAGTCCAGAAGTTTCCCTCCAGGCCAGCTTTAGCTCAGCATCATTTCTGCCTTCTTTCCATAATAAAGGAGGAGGCACCGTTTTCTTGCCTCTCGCAAATGCACCTGAGCTACACACGCCTAGCTGGTGTTCCCGGGGAGGGGAGATCGGACGTTACAAGATAGAAGTAGCATGACAGGGATGAGGCCGTCTGCACAGCGCCTGGCACCGAGAGGCACTCAGTATACGGAGCTATTCTTCCCCTTCCTCTGTGAGGTCACGCGCTTGTGGAGAAAGGAAATAAACATGCTTTCTGAGCGGTTTGCAAGTCCTGCCGGGCACAGAAAAGTTCCCGCTGGTCCCCCTCTCTCCTGCCTCACCTGTTCCCACACCTCCTGCGCCTGCCACCTTGAGTTTGGCCCAGAATACAAGCGTGTGGCTGTGTTCCTAGGAGACGGTGACACACAGCTTCCCATGGAAAAGAAATATACAGAAAGCCTAGGACGGAGCGGCCCGTTACAAAACCACACCTTCTAGACCAAGCCGCGGATTCCTTTGGATTACCTCAAAGAGACGTCTAATCCTTGGCTCTCAGACACAACTGCATTTACGCTTTTCCAAATGGAAGGGGTTGGCCTCCTTGGTAAACTGATTTTGGTAAGTCATTCAGATTTGCTTCAGATTTGGACACCCTGGCTCCTTCTACCTGGCATGGACTCTACACATGGTAGTTTTTCCTCCCTTTTCAACCAGGCAGCTGAGTTCACCAGCCGAGGTGGAGTGTCCAGCCAATGCACGGAAGGCTTGAACAATGATTCTATCTTCTGTAACCAAAAGCACCAATACCTAGGAAAAATCGCCTCTTTTCACCTCATGACGTACCTGGCCGCACACATGTTCAGGCTCTCCTTCTGTTAAATACAGTTACTTCTGTTTTGAATCTGGAAGAGCTGCCTGCAATTTTGGAGAGGTAAGACCCTGCAGGTGCCAGGAAGTGCATGCCTGATGGACGGGACAGACCTCTGTAGCCACTCTTCTCCTTAAAGGCAAGGGTGGGCACATCTGGGTGTCCCCGGGATTCCTTTTGGGTTCAGAAGGCCTTGCCTCTCCCCTCTTTGCAGGCCTCGTCCTGTGGAACCAGGCACCACGGCTAGACTCTGTGATGTGACCTGTTTGAGGGCAGGGCTTCCAGAATCTGCGCTTCGGGGCTCTGGTGACATTTGGGAAACTGTCTTGGAGGGCAGCCAGGGAAGAAAGTGGGAAGTGCAGCTTTCCCAAGTAAGCATGTCCATAGAGAACAGGGTACCAGGTGAAGGTGTAGGTGCCCACTGGGACGACTAGCCCAGAAGACTGAGGACGCGGGTGGCAGCCAGCGAACTGGGTCCCAAAGTACCTGCAGGGACGATGACCCTCCTCTCGTTGGTGGTCATGTTGGGGGGAGGGGGGCCGTTCTTCTCGTCCATGTAGCTGTTGTAGCTCATGGCGTTGGACTCGCCTCCGCCCACTAGCTTGCCGCACTTGCTAACACTGCAGTCCACCGGAGACTCCCTGGAGTAAGAAAAGACAAAGCCCAGAGGAAGTGATCAGCGTCACTGCCACCGCTGCCACCGGCACATCCGTGGAGCCGCTGCCCAGCCCCATTTGGTGGAATGACGAGGACGAGGACGCTGCTGACGCTGCTTTATTTCTATCCACGCGGCCACCCGAGTTTTCTCCAAATCCCAGCCCAGTCCTATAATTACGGTACTTAAACACTTTCTGGCAGCCCCTCGCTGCCCTCAGACTGGAGTCTGGGCCTCTGAGCTCGGCGCTGCTGCCCTCCCGCTCCGCCTGCAGCTGACGCTTTTAGCCTTGTGGCCAGGCGACCTACGGTCCCGAGGCGCGTGCACTCGACCTCGTTCCCAGACAGGCCTTTCCCCGCTCCCAGAGCACCCTGTTTCTGCCACGGCTCTAGGACTTGTCACATGATGTGATGGTTAGCCTGGCAGGTGCCCTTCCCCTGGCTGGATTGGGAGGTTCCTGATGGCGCCATGACTTTTTTTTTTAAAGTTTTTATAAATTATGGTAAAAGTCTCATAAAACATACTATTTTACCCATGTTCAACTGTACAGTTCAGTGGTACTAAGTACATTCACGTGGCTGTGCAACTCCCACCATCATCCATCTCCAGAATGTTTCCCTTCCCAAACTGAAACCCTGTCCCCAGCAAACACTGCCTCCCCATTCCCCTTCCCCGGCCCCTGGTAGCCACCAGTGTACTTTCTGACTTTATGAATCTGACTATTCTAGGCACCCCGTATAAGTGGGTTTTAGACAAATACACCTTTTTAAACCCTCTCTATAGTGCCTTACAGAGGGGGTGAGCCATCACTGTTTTTGGAGTGAATTATTTCTGTTGCGTGCATATCATTTTAAAGTGTTTCTCATACAATGTTCTGTTTGAACTTCCCAATCACCCGCCAGGATAGGCATGGCAAGGGTTAATATCTCCTTTCTATGGTTAAGGAAACCAGAGAAGTACACGGCCAGGTTAGCCCCTGATACTTTGCAGTGTGGGAGCCGAGGGCTTCAGCTCAGCGACGAGCATCTGTCCGGTGACTGAGCTGACATCTCAGCCGTGGCCACCTGGTGCCCACAGCAGCCTGGCAGAACACTCTGCCTACCCTGAGCCCAGGGCCATGGAACTGCCCCCATCAGGCATGCCCAGGCAGTGCCATCCTACCCTGCCTTCGCTTCCCCTCAGCCCCTCCAGCAGCAGCAGGACTGAGGGAGGTGACTAGAGGCCAAGGAAAGGCTGCGGCCCTGTCTGGAGCAGGGAGCATCAGCTCTGGCAACCTGGGAGACAGCCAGTCCTTGCAAGAGCTCCAAGCCAGGCTTTCAGACCCAGGAGTTCAGATAAGGTTCAGATTACCGCCGGCCAACTCCGGGCCGCAGAACCTCACAGGGCTTTCCAGAGGCCTGGCCGCTGCCCTCCCTCACTCTGCTGTGGGCAGGAACAGACCATCCCGAGGCCTTAAGGACCAGGGTTGTGCCAGATCGACCCGCCCGTCCTGCAAAGGCCGAAGCCCCGCGGGCAGGAGAGCAGTCGCTGAGCCGGGAGAAGGGAGTAACAGCTTGGGAGGGCGGGGACTCGGCAGGGTGGGGGAGGCCAGAGCACATTCAATAAAGAAAATTAAATGAATTTGTTTCTTAATCTGAAAGGAAAAAAATATTGAAGATCACTTATCATAGCTGGGAGATAAATGCCCCACTGAGATATTAGAAGTCAGACGGTAATTTTTTCCTGATGTCTTACAGAGGGGAACATGGGCTGAAAATGAAAATAAGATGTATAACTTACACATGTTAGAATTTAAGGTTTTACTATTCGCCTACTGTTTTTCCAGGCAGAGAACCAAGAACCAGCCGTCAGAGCCCCAGATTGTTAAAGGTTTAATGTCCCCATAGCAGTCTGAGAGGAGGCAGTAGCACATCGGGGCTTTGCACCAGAGTTTGGCCCTTTGGCTTCTGCTGGAGAAAGACTTGGCCTGAGATGAAGCAGTCCCAGAAAGACCCTGGTGCTGCGTCTGAGCGCAGCTCTTGCGGAGCTCGCAGGGTCTCCTTCACCCTCCTCAGGGCTAACCGCAAGTGGGCGCATGCGCACACAGGCGCATAGGCTACCCATGCAGGCCCACGCACACATGCACGCACATACATGCATGCGCGCACACGTACACACACCACCACGGCCTGGCAGCCTTTCCCAGCATACTTGTCCATGGTGAAACAACCCGAGTGCCGCAGAAGTTTGGAGGATTAAGTTGGCCTTTAACCAAGAGAGCAACGTTTTCATTGGCTGGGAACGCAGTGCAGAGGGTGAGGTTGCCAGAGCACACACTTCCCCTGGCGGGGGCCAGAGAACTTTCTGCGAGGGGGCGGGGCCAGATCGGAAGGGGACTTGCCCTCCGCGGGCTGCGCCGCACTTTGGGAACATCGGGGAGACAAGTTGTGAAAATTCTTTTCCACGTCAGCTGGGCCTCTGGGGATTTCTGTGCCCAAAACGGACCCCTTGCCATGCAGTGGTGAAAAGTCAGACCTCAGAGAGCATCGCAATGAAATGACCCCTTATGCCATAGGTGCCTGGGGCAGGGCCAGTCCCTGGGGCCAGGAGGAGAGAAAAAGAAATTTGGAAAGAGGAATTGTTTGGTAAAAGCTGCCTGGTATTTCTCC